>NC_138778.1:13878216-14130716 GCF_965119305.1 Pelophylax lessonae | reverse complement strand
AGTCAGTACTGTATTTTGGCCTAGGCCAACAAGGCCTAGGCCTAAGGCAGCACTTTGTAGAGTCTCAGGTGGAGGCGGGGAGGGGGCAAAAAAGCCCCCTCCCGCCTCCACCTGAGACTCTATTGGTCACTGGTTGCTAGAGCCGCCTGGCTTCTAGCAACCAGTGACGTCATGGCCGTGACTCCCTGGCCTCCACCTGAGACTCTACAAAGTTCCGCTTAGGCCTAGGCCTTGCTGGCCTAGGCCTAAGGCGGAACTTTGTAGAGTCTCAGGTGGAGGCGGGGAGGGGGCAAAAAAGCCCCCCCCCCGCCTCCTTCTAAACTCGATTTGCCACTGGTTGCTAGATCCGCCTGGCATCTAGCAACCAGTGACGTCATGGCCGTGACTCCCTGGCCTCCACCTGAGACTCTACAAAGTTCTGCCTTAGGCCTAGGCTTTGTTGGCATAGGCCTAAGGCGGAACTTTGTAGAGTCTCAGGTGGAGGCGGGGAGGGGGCAAAAAGCCCCCTCCCCGCCTCCACCTGTGACTCTATTGGCCACTGGTTGCTAGAGTCGCCTGGCATCTAGCAACCAGTGACGTCATGGCCGTGACTCCCTGGCCCTGCCCATAATTCAAAGTGAAGGAGGATTTAAATTCTCTCTCTCCTCCCTCCCCCCTCTCTCTCCTCCCTTCCCTCTCTCCCCCCCACTCACCTGAGACTCTATTGGCCACTGGTTCCTAGAGCCGCCTGGCATCTAGCAACCAGTGATGTCATGGCCGTGACTCCCTGGCCCTGCCCATAATTCAAAGTGAAGGAGGACTTAACTTCTCTCCCTCTCCTCGCTCCACCCCCTCTCTCTCTCTATCTCCTCCCTCCCCCCTTGCTCTCTCTCTCTCAGTCAGTGATGATTTGGGGAGCCATGCCCCTGGTGTTGGTCCACTGTGTCTATCAAGTCCAAAGTCAGTGCAGCCCTCTAGCAGGAAATTCTAGAGCACTTCATGCTTCCCTCTGCTGACCAGCTTTATGGAGTTGCTGATTTCATTTTCCAGCAGGACTTGGCACCGCCCACACTGCCAAAACTACCAATACCTGGTCACATGATCATGGGATCACTGTGCTTGATTGGCCACCAAACTCGCCTGACCTAAACCCCATAGAGAATCTGTGGGGTATTGTCAAGAGGAAGATGAGAGACACCAGACCCAACAATGCAGATGAGCTGAAGGCCGCTATCAAAGCAACCTGGGCTTCCATAACACCTCAACAGTGCCACAGGCTGATCGCCTCCATGCCACGCCGCATCGATGCAGTAATTCATGCAAAAGGAGCCCCGACCAAGTATTGAGTGCATTCTATACTGTACATGGACAGACTTTTCACTAAGCCAACATTTCTGTATTAAAAATCCTTTTTTCTTTTTATTTTTTTTATTGGTCTTATGTAATATTCTTATTTTCTGAGATAGTTACATAGTTAGTCAGGTTGAAAAAAGACACAAGTCCATCCGGTTCAACCATAAAAAAAAAAAAATAAACAAAACGGCCCCTGTCCCCACCTATACCTGGCCTTCATAGCAAAAAGCGAAAGGAAGGGCAACGCATGCAAGACAAAATCAGGAAAAAATTCCCAGCTCAATTCCTGAATTTTGGGTTGTCACTAGCTGTGCGCCAAATTCATCAAAATAAAAAGAAAAAAATGCCTGAAATCTATCATCACTCTGTGTGTAACGCCTCTATATAAAATATAGGCGCTTCACTTTTTGAATTGAATTACAGAAATAAATGAACTTTTTGATTTTTTTCTAATTTTATGGGATGCACCGGTAATTTCAATTATAATTAAAATATGATATTTTTTTAATTTATATTTTGAATTCCTGTTCATTGCTCCACTATGTTCCAATTGATCTCCAATGCGCCTGCTGTAAATTTGTATTCTCGTTTCCTATAGAAGCCAAGACGGTATAAGAAGCCATCAGTCACCAAATATGAATTCAATGACTAGAACATTAAGCGGAATAATCCTTTATGTGCCCGCAATGCGTTTGACAGTTCATAGTTAAACTTCAGGTTCCATTTATACATGTGCATTGATTGCGGATGAAATTCAGCGAACGGTTCCCCCCCTCCCCCCCTCCCATCAATCACCGGCTGCCATCCATCATTTCCCCCGGACCCGGCAAAGGCCCTGCCAGTCTCAGACGGTTCCTACCCGTCGTCCGTACATCACCGTCTTCCGATCGCAATGGGGACCGGATTTATTGCCCAATCTGCGGCTGATAATGTGCTCTTTATTCGGCGTCCTATAAATCTTCTGCTTGTGTCTCGGAGCACAAGGTAGATAAATATAACTGTACAATATTCGGGCAGCTGCTCCCGGCTGCCAGGCTGGCGCTACGGAGATGTGCTTGTATATTTACTTGTACGCGTAATATTTTCTGTCAGGCTCTGCGGACTCTGCAGATGAGAAAATAAAAGCGCGCCCTCGTACTCAGTCTGGAACAATTACAAAAAAGAAAAGAAAAGTAAAATGCCGTCTGCAGCTTAACCACTTGCCAACCAGACGCCGCACATTTACTGCGGCAGGTCGGCTCTATTACCCGAAATGACGCACCTGTATGTCGTTGCGTGCAATAGCCAGTTGGTGCATGCGCGCTGTTTCGCCAGAGGGTAGAGCCAATCAGTAGAACGCCATCCTGTCTAGTGAGTGCATCCCTCACACAGTTAGAAAGCACCCCCTAGGCAGGCGTCCAGTTTATTTAGATTTAATTTATTATATATATTTAATATGCATATATTTTTGTGTTTATTTTATGTTTACTGCTATATATTTACTATGTATGTATTTTTGTATTTATTTTACATTTTTATTTTATTTAATTTATTTTTATATTATATATTTAATATGTATCTGTATATATGTGTGTGTGTATATATATATATATATAAAAATATATATATATATATATATATATATATATATATATACACATATACACACACACACTGTATATATATATATATATATATATATATATATATATATATATATATATATATATATATATATATATATACACACAAACTCGATTCCAAAAAAGTTGGGACACTGAACAAATTGTGAATAAAAACAGAATGCAATGATGTGGAAGTTTCAAATTTCAATATTTTATTCAGAATACAACATAGATGACATATCAAATGTTTAAACTGAGAAAATGTATAATTTAAAAGGGAAAAATAAGTTGATTTTATATTTCATGGCATCAACACATCTCAAAAAAGTTGGGACAAGGCCATGTTTACCACTGTGTGGCCTCCCCTCTTCTTTTTATAACAGTCTGCAAATGTCTGGGGACTGAGGAGACAAGTTACCCAAGTTTAGGAATAGGAATGTTGTCCCATTCTTGTCTAATACAGGCTTCTAATCGCTCAACTGTCTTATGTCTTCTTTGTCGCATCTTCCTCTTTATGATGCGCCAAATGTTTTCTATGGGTGAAAGATCTGGACTGCAGGCTGGCCATTTCAGCACCCGGATCCTTCTTCTACGCAGCCATGATGTTGTAATTGATGCAGTATGTGGTCTGGCATTGTCATGTTGGAAAATGCAAGGTCTTCCCTGAAAGAGACGACGTCTGGATGGGAGCATATGTTGTTCTAGAACTTGGATTTACCTTTCAGCATTGATGGAGCCTTTCCAGATGTGTAAGCTGCCCATGCCACACGCACTCATGCAACCCCATACCATCAGAGATGCCGGCTTCTGAACTGAGAGCTGATAACAACTTGGGTTGTCCTTGTCCTCTTTAGTCCGGATGACATGGCGTCCCAGTTTTCCAAAAAGAACTTCAAATTTTGATTCGTCTGACCACAGAACAGTTTTCCACTTTGCCACAGACCATTTTAAATGAGCCTTTGCCCAGAGAAAACACCTGCGCTTCTGGATCATGTTTAGATTTGGCTTCTTTATTGGCCTATAGAGTTTTAGCCGGCAACGGCGAATGGCACGGTGGATTGTGTTCACAGACAATGTTTTCTGGAAGTATTCCTGAGCCCATGTTGTGATTTCCATTACAGTAGCATTCCTGTATGTGATGCAGTGCCGTCTAAGGGGCCGAAGATCACCGCTATCCAGTATGGTTTTCCGGCCTTGACCCTTACAGAGATTGTTCCAGATTCTCTGAATCTTTGGATGATATTATGCACTGTAGATGATGAGAACTTCAAACTCTTTGCAGTTTTTCTCTGAGAAACTCCTTTCTGATATTGCTCCACTATTTTTCGCCGCAGCATTGGGGGAATTATTGATCTTCTGCCCATCTTGACTTCTGAGAGACGCTGCCACTCTGAGAGGCTCTTTTTATACTCAATCATGTTGCCAATTGACCGAATAAGTTGCAAAATGGTCCTCCAGCTGTTCCTTATATGTACATTTAACTTTTCTGGCCTCTTATTGCTACCTGTCCCAACTTTTTTGTAATGTGTGGCTCTCCTGAAATCCAAAATGTGCCAATATTTGGCATGACATTTCAAAATGTCTCACTTTCAACATTTGATATGTTATCTATATTATATTGGGAATAAAATATAAGTTTATGAGATTTGTAAATTAGTCCATTTCTTTTTTACTCACAATTTGTACAGTGTCCCAACTTTTTTGGAATCGGGTTTGTACACATATACACACTATATATATATATATATATATATATATATATATATATATATATATTTATTTCTTTGTATTTCTTCATAAATGGTGATATATATATATATATATATATATATATATATATATATATATATATATATATATATATATATATATATATATATGTATGTTTTCTACTGCATTACAATATAATATTATATGTTTTTTTGAGCACATATTTCTTTGTATTTCTTCATAAATGGACACTTATAATACACACATCCTCACTTCTCAGTGTCTGGACCACTTACAACCAATTATCCGCCATTTAGCGATTGCCCGCAATACGTCTCTTTAAGTAAATTGCTACATAACACATGAGGACATTTAAATGATGGCTCTGAGACTTTGCGATCATCAATCCCTGGAACGACTGTGGTGCGTTTGATTAATACGTGGCAGGCTAATTGCGAGTTACAATAAAACGTCATGGCAATGTATAATTATATATCTATAGGATCCTTGGATTTCCAATGACTGGTCAACGTCGGCTGAAAAGCGGAGAGCAGCCACCCATGCCTGGACTATATAAAGGCAGGGTGACACCTTTAAATGGAATCACATGAAACTTAGACGGCGCTAATGGCTTGCAGATATCAAAGGTCAGCCGGTTTAAAACAAAGAATTGTAACATTTTAAAGCATGAATCACTTGACTAACCACAATGATATTATTATATGGGAACTACAGCCAAAGACATACACTATATTGTCAAAACTTTTGGGACGCCTGCCTTTACACACATGAACATTAATGGCATCCCAGTCTTAGTCCGTAGGGTTCAACATTTAGTTGGCCCACCCTTTGCAGCTATAACAGCTTTAACTCTTCTGGTAAGGCTGTCCACAAGGTTTAGGAGTGTGTCTATGGGAATGTTTGACCATTCTTCCAGATGCACATTTGTGAGGTCAGGCACTGATGTTGAACGAGAAGGCCTGGCTCGCAGTCTGCACTCTAAATTCATTCTATCGGGTTGAGGTCAGGACTCTTTGCAGACCAGTTAGGTTCCTCCACCCCAAACTCACTCATCCATGTCTTTATGGACCTTGTTTTGTGCACTAGTGCGCAGTCATGTTGGAACAGGAAGAGGCCATCCCCAAACTGTTCCCACAAAGTTGGGAGCATGAAATTGTCCAAAATGTCTTTGAGTTAAGTGCATGCCACCTCTAGGACACACTCTGGCTGTGAGAGGGGAAAAACGCACACAGCAGCTTTGCCCACTCCTCCACTCTGCTGCCCATTTACAGAAGCCTTTGTATTTTGTGAAGGAGTTCACAAAATACAAAGGCTTCTGTGAATGGGCAGAAAAAAGGGAGGGGCGGGCATAGCAGTTTCGGTGAGTTAAGTGCATGCCACCTCTAGGACACACTCTGGCTGTGAGAGGGGAGAAGCACACACAGCAGCTTTGCCCCTCCCTCCACTCTGCTGCTCATTTACAGAAGCCTTTGTATTTTGTGAATGAGTTCACAGAATACAAAGGCTTCTGTGAATAGGCAGAAAAAAGGGAGGGGCGGGCATAGCAGATTCGGTGCCTCTGCTCTTATGTAAACTGAGACCACAGTTAGCAGCGCCCACGCTAGGCGACAGGGCTAATGAGTTAGATTTAACTAATGGTATGCCTGCATTTTTTACAAAGTAGCTGAGGCTTTTTAATATGTTGGTGCTACCTGTGTGGATTTAAATGCTTTAGTATCTTCTAGGACATAGGTTAGAACTAACAAAGTAGTTTGGGACTACAGAACAAGTTTAATTGAATGTGATGAACTACTACTAGAAATACCATGACCTGGATAAATGAGAACTTTCAGTCCGATTGCCTTCGGACCAGCTCAATGCACATAGAGAGAGTGAGTCTCCCTAGCAAGGACACAAAGTAATAATAATGTGGAAAACCACTGAGTCCATCCAGTACCATACCCATTCATCCAATGGTGGGGTGCTCAGCTTACTTGATACTGTGTTCTAGCTGAACTGCAAGAAATAGCTGCCTATTTCCTTTAACTGAGTAATGTCCTGTTATTCAGAAATAATAACCTGCCAAGGGTCTAAACTTCCACAAAGCCTAAAAAAGAAATTCCTATAGAAATTAAAAACTCATAACAGAAGAAAATGATATTCCTACCAAGGGTGCTTTTACATATTTGCAGCACTTTAGGTATATTTCTGGTGTATTGTTTAATGTATACATTTAAAAGGGGTAAATCCACTTTAATGGGGACAAAAATAGCAAATAAAGAAAAAATAATATAGCATATACAATTGTGATACAAGTCATATTGTAATTGAAGGCTATTAAAAATTACCTTTCCTTTTCAATCTGCAGCCGCTGCAATTTTCTTTAAAGTACAATGCAATATGGCTACCTGGAGCTGTTCTGTACACAGAATGTATACTGACCACACCCCCAGAAACATCATTTCCTTCTTGTGTGATTGGCTCACTGATTTTTCCAGAAGTCTGCCTAAGATACAAGTCAGATTTCTGCCATCCCCTGCGACAAATCTGTCATTTTTGGTGAGATATTCCCAATAGGAACACATCTAAAGGGATGCAGGCCCAGCAGCTTTCCTCATTAGTGCTCTGCAGGTGCAAAGCTGATTGATAATTATGAAACCACTCCCATTAGACCCACTCGGCACAGGAGAACAGAGGAACAAACAGGGATTTCTTCAGACTAAAAAAAAGGTAGGAATCTGCAACAAAGGTTGTTATAATTCTTGCAATGTACAGAGATCACCCCGAGGGGAATGTTTTTTTTCTCAGCATTAGTGGAGATACGCTTTAACCTACAATGACGATTTCACTAAGTTACCAAGCATGTGTAGGGACCCTGCTCTAAGCTCGAACCCTCGTTCAAACCGATTTCTGCTAGGCTGTAGTCTGCCTAAGCTCTAATTGATAGATCTGTTTTCCTTAGGTCTTCCCTAAGTTCATTGTTATGGTTTGCTTTTGTAATAAAGTGAAAGTGTATCTCAACTAGCCGCGCATACACTAAACTCCAATAAATAAATAAGAGGTGACAATAAAAAACAGAGATTGTTCAAAAAGTGCACAAAAGCAAAAAGTGCACATAAGTAAAAGTCCACATTCAATCTATTGTAATCAAAAAAGTGACTAGTGACCACATAAAGAGTCCAGCGTTGGAAAAATAGGTCACCACAAAATCCACCACCTTCGCGATTCTGCTCCCATCAGCTGGCAACTCACCCCATAATGTCCCCCCCCCATTTTCATGGTTAGGGCCCAATGCGCATTTAAATACCACCGTTGTACTCAGGGGAATCGTCCTTGGATTAATCAGTATGATCAGCTCCTCCTCTCTCATGTGCATAAAAAAGAGAAAGAGAGCCCCACTAGTGCAATACGGTCTTAAACTGTGTATTTATTGATTTAAAGAAAACCCAACATATAATACACTCACAAGGCGTTTTAAAATCAGCGCATGTTACAGATATACAGGGGTCTGGGACGCTCCTTCAGTCCTCACCACCTCCACGCTGGCGAGACAGACCCTCGGGAACCACCTCTGATCACTCCTCCGGTGTGCCGTGTCGCCAAGAGGGCGTGGCTAATCCAGTGCACCAGGTATGGAACCTGATCTCGGAACCGGCGAGAATCCAAGATGCCGCTAATCTCATACTCCTCATGACAGGAATGGGACGAGGGCGAGGAAGTGAAGTAGTATAGCAATTGCAAACCAGTGGCTTCAGAAGTGAAGGAAAAGATGGTGTTGAGCACCAACAAACCCGCGCAATGAAAAGCGAATAAAATAAATATATAAATAAATATTGGTGTAATAAATATTATAGTGTAGGATCTTGTTCCTGTTTGGGGTCGCAACAGACCGTGTAAAAACGTATAGTGATGAGGAATAAATATTTCTAAATATAAAGTTGCGCTCAACCAAAATACACTCAAATGAATCAAATAAATAATTATAAAGATAAAGTGCGTGTGTGAATAAATTCTTCAAATAAAATTACAAAAAGTATATGTGCAAAAATGCAATCGCAAATAAATATGCAAATGAATATTGTGACTATACAAATAATTCACATTGATTGCAAATAATAAATTAATGTGAAAGTCCACAATATATATTAGTGTTTAAAAAGGTGACAGTCCATCGGATAAAGTCCAATATAAATTGTTGTAAGAAAATAAATCAGTACTTGCTAATAGTCTCCAAAACCTCCACCAGAAAAAACAGGATCACCCGGTGTGCACTAGAGGCTTACGAGAAGGTGTGGACCCCTTAATTATAGGGGGTCGATCAGGGCCGGATAAAGAGCATCATGGGCTTGGTGCTGAGGATTTTGAAGGGCCTTAAGGGCCGTGCCATGGCATGCACCCAGAGGAGGAAGGGTGCAGCCATGCATGCCTAATTCAACATGGGATGCTGTCTCTGAAGCCCATAAACACATCCATGCATCGGCAACTGTCCCTCCTTGTCCGGCCTTCGTGCTGTGTGGGGAGGTTCTGAGGGTGCTGCCTGGGGAAGCGAGCATAGAAGCCAGACTTCTGTATTTACAAGTGACAGAAGAGCGGTAACAGTAAATATGGCCAACCCGGGGCCTATATTAAGGTAGGGGCCTGGAGCTGCAGCTCCAATAGCCCCTACGTTAATCTGGCCCTGGGGTCGATTTCGGCAGGGAATCACAAACAATAGGTATTGTTATACCTGAAGGGTTTCACATGTACTGTCACTTTAAGGCTGGCTCCACCCAGGAGTGAGGACAAGGGTCAAGGGGCAGAATGGCCATCTTAGAGACATGTAAGGGATGCATTGATATACAGAGCTGTCCTGTAATGCATGTTGTAGTGTACAGTGAGTCCTGAATAAACATCCGTTATTCCAGACCAGAGTCCTGTGTCTCTCACAACATGGAGAATATAACAGGTATCAGGTATTTCCAATTGGCATCTCCAGATATCCACCTTTATATCTCCTTATCAACGGTGATAATTCTCTCAAATACCGTGACCAAGAAAGAGAAGGACTCTCATAGTGAAGTATGTAATAGGAAGGAAATGTATTTATAATCAGATGCACTTACATTAAGAAACCTTGTTTCAAGCATAAGGGATAAAAACCGCGGTCTCCGGGTGAGAACGCCGCTTCCGCGTTCCACCGGGACCCGGAAGTGACGAGGTAGTGTGATTGCAGTCCAAAACATGAAAGACATTGGAGATACGCATGCCAGGGAGAAGACCAAGAGCATAGGCCACCGGGTTCACCTTTACGGAGGATGCAAAAAGGCCCAACAAAACAGGGTGAAGACTTATTTGGTTTCTATGCAGAGCTGCACCCAATTTTGCCCTCTCCAGTTTTAGTAAATCAGCCTCTATGGATTTGTGGACTATAACAAAAAAGTTCACTTTCCATAGGAGTTGACGTCTTTGTTCTAACTCCTGAAGCTTCACATTAATTCTACATTGTAAAGTCTTTTAAGCCTTTTGTTTTTAAATTTCGAAACTCGAAATTTGCCATTCCTTGCACTCGGAGTCCACGGCAAGACCTCAAGGACAAAACAGCCTCCGTGGTCTCGCTTTCTATTCCAGAAATTCAGCAAAGAAATTTCTCTTGAACAATTCATCAACATGCCAAGGCACAAGGCTAAATATAGCCTATTTTCTCTTTTACATGGATCTGGTTTTGATCAATTTTTCATCGACTTTACAAGGGCTGAAGATGCTGATGCCCTGAAGGACTGTGGGATGAAAAGCCATCACATGTATTGAGCTGGTCAGTGCTGGGAGATTTAAACATCTAACTATAGAGACGAGGTGGTGGTGGTTGGGAGGGGGGAGGTTGAGCAAACTGGGCATTTTTCTATTCTGAAGAAGGAAAACGACAGGAACCAGGAGAATGATTTTCCAGGATCTCAAATGAATTTACCCTTGGGCTCCAGTTTTGTAGGTTATGTTGCAAAAAAAGCTTTAAAGTAACCCAGAATGACAAAGATATTATACTTCACTGCCAACAACAGAGGCTCCAGAAACTAAGCAGAGTTTTTAAGATGAGCATACAGAGCAGGGATCTCCAAACTTTCTAAACAAAGGGCCAATTTACGGTCTTCCAGACTTTAGGGGGGAGTGGGGGGTGGACTTTGACCATTGAAATTTGAATATGTGCCAGCATCGGTGGGAGTAAAACATCATTGGGTGGGAAAAATAATGCCCCATTGTTGGTGCCACTGGGAGGAACTTTGACACTAGTGAACGGGCACAGTTCCTCCTGATGACACCAACAATGGGGCAGAAGATTAAATATTGCCCAAGGGACAGATAAATATCCCAGCACTAGTGGGAGTAAACATTGCTGTCACTGGGAGGAACTGTGCTCCTTCACAGGGGAATTATGCCCTATTGTTGGTGTCAAGAGGATGAGATATTGCCCAAGGGCTGGATAAAAGCAAGCTAAGGGCTACATCCAGCCCCCTGGGCCGCAGCTTGGAGACCACTGTTCCAGAGCATGGTTTGTGAATACCTGACCATCACACCTATATGACCGAAAGTATGTAGACGCCTCTTCAAATGACAAAGTTTAGGTTTCCAGTGGAGTGTATGGTTGATACTACATCGTACAAAAACATTTTAGATAATTATGCTCTTCCAACCTTGTGGTAACACGTTGGTGAAGGCCCTTATCTGTTCCAGCATGACCTTGCCCCTGTGTACAAAGCCAGCTCCACAGAGACCAGTTTTGTGTGGAGGAATGCGAGTGGCCTTCAGAAAGCCCTGACCTCAACCCCACCAGCCACCTTCGTGATTAACTTTTTTTATGAGATATTAACAAGTAGACTTGAAAATCTATTTGTGACATGAACTAGAGCCGGAGATAATAGATTACATAGACTGCTGAATGCCTCAGAGAAGGGATACGCTCCCCTCCTCCAGCACGGTGAGCCCTAGATTGGTCAGTTTACATGAAGGAAATGTAGATGTAGTAGGGGCTGGACTTTGATCTCTGACCCATCCTCGGAAAGGTGGCAATGAGACTTGATAGAATGACCTTGACTGCTCCAAAAGTTGGGGGATCCCTCAAGCAATAGAAAACACCCGATTTAAAAAATCCACATGAAACTGAACCACAGAGCGCCAAAGTGGAACTAAACCCTCCCATTGTATTCAACCACAGAAGCTGCCATCTTGGCCTCTGTTTCATCTTCCACTGCCATGGTGCTGCACATGTGATCAGTTATGACAGTGGTCCTCAACCCCGGTCCTCAAGGCCCACTAACATGCCAGATTTTAAGTATTACCTTGGGGAGATGCAGACTAGAGTACTGCAATCATTGAGCAGCAAATTATATCACCTGGGATGTATTTCAGTTATCTTGCAAACCTGGCCTGTTAGTGGGCCCTGAGGACCAGGGTTGAGGACCACTGACTTATGACACCAGCCATTGGATGGTTTGACAGTTTGGCTGAGAGCACAAGCAAATGTGACAGTTACATTCCCAGGACGTGCTGGAAAGTAGCTGTTTTTGGAAACTATCAAATCGATGGGTTTAGAAGTTCCACTTTAAGTGTTCATAATTCAGATAGTAGGCAACACGTTATGGGGGCAAAAAAATAACAAAATCCCTCTTCATCAGGGCTTTAATATTGTAGCCTCTTTTTCCGAGCTCCCTGTCCCTGTGCACATTAAAAATACTTTAATATTTTTTAAACTAAAGTACTGTATTTTCTGGCGTATAAGACTACTTTTGAACCTATACAAAATCCCCCAAAAATGGGGGGTCGTCTTATACGCCGAGTATAATATCTCTAAGGTAACCTAAGTATAAGTATTACCGGTAGATGTAATCTCTCAAGACGCTGGCTGTGTGGAAATCCTGTACCGGTATACCGTATGTACCATAGCTTCGGCTACATACAGTGCACCGCGCTGAGCCAATCAGAAAGAGCGATGTATTCTATTATTGAATGCAAAGCCTGCTCGGATTGGCGGAGTAACATCAGCCCGCCTCTCTGACTCTGCCAATCCGAGCAGGCTTTGCATTCTATAATAGAATACATCGCTCACTGTGATTGGCTCAGCGTGGTATACTGTATGTAGCCGAAGCTACGGTACAGGATTCCCGCACAGCCAGTGTCTTGAGATTACATCTACTGGTAATACTTAGGGTACCTTGGAGATATTATGAGAGATTACATGTATTACAGTACTAGGGTACCTTGGAGATCTATGAGAAATCTGATGTTTTTCAATGGTGTTGCCTTGCTTCGGAAGGGGGGTAGTCTTATACGGTGACTATAGCCCAAAACCTATGTTTTAACTTGAAAATTAGGGGGGTCGTCTTATATGCCCAGTCATCTTATACGCCGGAAAATACGGTATTACTTTTTATGTTATTTTGCATTTTCTGCCTGACACCATCAGGTTCCTCAGATATTTATACAGTGCCTGGGCACCTAGAGGAGGGTCTATACAGGCCCCACATGTCCTATCCAATGTCTTTACTTGGAGGGGAAATATCAGCTAAATTTTCAATGAATCAATGGGAGAGCAGCAACAATGTAGGTGGTGCTAATTTGCTAAATGGGCTATTCCTTGCTTCCTAGTACATAGCACAAAACAGGAACTGTCCTGCAAGGGCTTAAGGAGGGAGATGGTGGGGGAACAAAAAGTCTTACAACAATGGAGTTAAAAAAAAAAAAAAAAAAAAGTACTTTTGGCCCAGATGAGCAAATATCTTTTTCATATATCTTTGCTTCCTGGCTGGAGTTCACCTTTAAATCCCATCCACACTCCGTTCCGGCTGTAATAGAAGATGAGCTGTAAGATTGGAGCCGTGTGTCCTCATATCTGGAGAGCTGGTGGTGTCTATTGTCTATTTAGGAAAGCCGTGCACGCTTTGTTGCAGCTGTATAAAAATCCTGCATACATTCAAGAGACGCCGCTGCCTCTCCCGCTATCAGCCCCTCCGCCATGGACTTAATTGAATTGCTGCTCCCATTAGTAAACTGTCTCCGGGAAAACTGCAGCAGCTATTAAAGTGTACCTGTTATTAATGCTAAGGGGCATTCTGTACTGAGAGCCAATGCTGAACCGCATGCTGGTACCTTCCAGCTGGTCTTTTCTTACCCAGATTTCTCTGTCCTCCACACCTCTCCCACGGTCATCCAGACCTGTCTCTTTGACCTCCAGACTTGCCCCTACTGACCTCTAGACCTGTTCCTCTGACCTTCAGACCTATCTCTCTGACCTTCAGATCCATCTCTTTAATCTCCATACCTATCCCTCTGGCCTCCAGACTTGTTTTTCTGTCCTTCACACCCGTTTCTCTGTCCACACCCATCTCTCTATTCTACAGACTCACCCTTGTGTCCTTGAAATACACTCCTCTGTCCTCTACCCCCATCCCTCCGGCCTCCAAACTGTCCCTCCACCCTCCAGGCCTATCCATCTGTCCACCAGGCGCAACTCTCCGCCCTACAGGCCTATCTGTCTGTCCACCAGGAGTATCAGTCTGCCCTCCAGACCCATCCATCTGTCCTTCAGACCCATCTCTGTCCTCCAAACCCATCCATCTGTCCTTCAGACCCATCTCTTTGTCCTCCAAACCCATCCATCTGTCCTTCAGACCCATCTCTTTGCCCTCCAAACCCATCCATCTGTCCTTCAGATCCATCTCTTTGCCCTCCAAACCCATCCATCTGTCCTTCAGAACCATCCATCTGTCCTTCAGACCCATCCATCTGCCCTACAGACCCACCGCTCTGTGTTTCAGACCTGTCCCTTTGCCCTCCAGACCTGTCCCTCTGCCCTCCAGACCCATCTCTCTGCCCTCCAGACCTGTCCCTTTGCCCTCCAGACCTGTCCCTCTGCCCTCCAGACCTGTCCCTCTGCCCTCCAGACCCATCTCTCTGCCCTCCAGACCCATCTCTCTGCCCTCCAGACCCGTCCCTCTGCCCTCCAGACCCGTCTCTCTGCCCTCCAGACCCGTCTCTCTGCCCTCCAGACCCGTCTCTCTGCCCTCCAGACCCGTCTCTCTGCCCTCCAGACCCGTCTCTCTGCCCTCCAGACCCGTCTCTCTGCCCTCCAGACCCGTCTCTCTGCCCTCCAGACCCGTCTCTCTGCCCTCCAGACCCGTCTCTCTGCCCTCCAGACCCGTCTCTCTGCCCTCCAGACCCGTCCATCTGCCCTCCAGAACCGTCCATCTGCCCTCCAGAACCGTCCATCTGCCCTCCAGAACCGTCCATCTGCCCTCCAGAACCGTCCATCTGCCCTACAGACCCAGACCCGTCGCTCTGTCCTCCAAAACCCACCGCTCTGTGTTCCAGACCGGTCCCTGGGGAGGGGAGACTGAGGAAATACTTACTCCGGTCTGCAGCAGACTGATGTCATCATCTTAGCTTAGGCAAAGTCACTGACTGGAGCTCAAAGACGGCCCTAATATAAGGTGACCAGATTTTTTAAATGAAATCCAGGGACATATTTTTTATTTATTTTTTGCAAATGGTAAACTTTTTTATAAGCATATTTTCCTCAAATGATATATGCAGAGTATGTGGTATGTGTTTATGGTGGTATGATATATATTTCTCACATTTCATCCATGACATACAAAAAAAAAAAAAAGATACCTAGACTTTTTTGGGATATGACTACCAAATGTTAAGAAGATAAGATAAAGAAAAAATATTTTCAATGCATATTTTGCATTTTATTCTTACCAAAGAATTTTGGTTCAACAATAACAATATAATCTAACAATTCAGAACAGTAAAATATTGTGTGGTGACAACATGTAGGATACCTTCCAACATAATAACATCAAATATTAATAGCTAACTGTTATAAGACGACAAATGTTAAAGGAACAGCTAGGCACCGTAACGACTTCATCAATATTACTTTTTTATGGTGTCAGGAGCAGTGTTGGGGGTAACGAGTTACAAAGTAACTGATTACAGTAATTACTTTTTTTGGTAACTAAGTAACGTAACTAGTTACAATAATAATATTGGTAACTACACTACTTTACTAGGCTATAGGAGGTAACTACACTACTTTACTAGGCTATAGGAGGTAACTACACTACTTTACTAGGCTATAGGAACGCGCTTTCCTGCGTTACCCAAGCCGTGCGATACAATCGTTATTTCGAAGAATAGAGAGGGATGAAGTTTATGACTTTTTGTTGCACTTTATGTTTTATTCTGTTTTTTCAGGTTTTGTTCTCATGTTTCCCAAAGCCTGTGTTTATACAATAAACTCTATGCAGAAAGAGTGTCATGTATCTTCTTCTACATGGTCAATTAAGAAAGAGGAAAGTACAGTAATAAGTAGTGAAGTTACTTTCAAATGCAGTAACTAGTAAAGTAATCTCGTTACAATTTACAGAAGTAACTAGTTACATTTTTTGAGTAACTACCCCAACACTGGTCAGGAGGTCCCTGAGCACTGTCTTACCCTATGGGATTAAACAGTTCGAGAACGGTTTAACCCAAAAGTGTGTGTTCCAGCGTCAAACCCCCAACGGCGCCTCTGATTGGCTGAAAGCATTTAGCTGAGGCTCTCAGCCAACCAGTGACTCTCATTCATAAAACTGGTTTACAAAAGGTAGGTTTCTTTTTCAAGCCAGTTTTATGAATGGGAGTCACGGAATGGCTTAGAGCAGTGGTTCTCAACCAGGGTTCCGTGGATCCCTAGGGTTCCTCCAGAGGTTGCTAGGGGTTCCTTGAGCAATGAGCAATTTCTGCCTCACAGATAAGTTCCCACCGACACCACTGATCTTTTAAGCTATCTGGAAGAAGGTAATTCTTCCCAATGTCCACAAGTGTAAGGAGCATTCATCCCCCCGACCAACACACTAATTTATCATTAATTGTAAATATAGTCAATTTTAGCAGGGGTTCCCTGAGACCTGAAAACTATTTCAAGGGTTCCCCTGTGCTGAAAAGGTTGAGAAAGGCTGGCTTAGAGGGTCAGCTAACCACTTTGCAGGCTACTAACTCTGCAATCTGGACGGGTTGGTGGTTGACACAAACAATTGATAGGCAGCTTCTTCCCTCTCACTCTCTCTTACTACTTTCCCGCTACTACTGAGCATCTTCATGTGGAAACGTAGCGTGTATCAGAGTCAGGAGGACCAGGATTCATCTGTCCTCCCTCAAAGTTACAGCCGGACTGCTCCCTGCTGCAAAACAGGACCCTGCACTGCAAGCAAGGCTCGGATCCCAGTGGCAGTGGGCGCCACTGTGGTCAATCTGAAAAAGGAAGTATGGAGGGATGGGGCGGCAAAATTCCAATCCAATCTGGGGACAAAAATGGGGACAGACTTCGTCCGGGGGACAGTGTCCTCAGTCCGGGGACTGTCCCTGGAAACCAGGGACGTCTGGTCACCCTACCCTAATGTAGCACCCTCCTAGATAGGTACTAGGATAAAAGCATTGTTATGCTCCATCTGCTTATCAGGGGAGCCTGATCTGTTAGTTATGCCTGTTGCATGTGTCCAGGTGTAAGTCACTTGGTCTGAGGGAGTGTCCCCACTGCATCCAATAAGGGAGCCTGTTGGACAGTGGAGGAAACCCAGGCTTTTGTGGCAATTCCAGTGGGAGGGCAGCACCGTAGTGCATCCTGGGATTGACCATAAATGCTGGGGACACATGTGACAGGGCTTCTTTGGCGGGAAGCGGAGTTCTGGGAGGAGGGTGACGGCTGTCTCTCCTCCTGCAGCCTGAGGAGGGTGGTCACAGGCGGTCGGCCTAGTGAACCAGGTGTGGAGCTGAACCTTGAGGGTCCTGGAGAGCTGATGGTGGAGCTGCAGGCGGAGTCAGCTGGGAGGGGCAGTGTCCTTGGGTGCCAGGGGGCTTGCCGGGGGGTCTGCCCTGGAGGGGAGAACGCTCCAGTGAGGTCAGGGGACGGAAAGTCATCTCACGGAGTTAGCGGGAGTGAAGGGGGTGCCAGGTGGAACCCTGAAGAGTAATAGTAAAGAGGGTGCCAAGTGGGGCTCTGAAGAGTAATTCAATACAAAGTTCGCCTCTCATATACTTCGCTTCGGTGGCGGGTGGAGCAGCGGCCTTGCCGCAATCAACTTAGTTAGAGGTCCTCCAGTTATGCATGGTTCATGAAGTTGGAGTGTCCCACTCATCCCTTCTCCTATCCCAAGTTCTAAAATAAAACCAACAGGAACCAAATCCCTTGGACTGAGCCAAGCACCTAAAGTAATAGGAATTTACAAGTCGTTGCTATGGGTAACCCAGGGGGATCCACTTCAAGCAGCTCCCAAGGGAGTAGTGCTATACTAATAATAACATACAAGGGAGCTTTTTTGGAAAAATGATCCTGTTGTGTATTGTAACACATCAGGAATTTATTAATGCAAAACTGTGAAATAAAAAAAAAAAACGCTCCCATTTAAAGTTTAGACCCTCCAAAACAGGCATGCTACACTTAAATCAGAGGTGTATTTTGGTTTTGTGCTGCCCTAGGCAAGACTAAAATTGGGCAACCCCCTTCCCCCTCCTATGTAAATTTGTTCCGCTCTTTTACCGGATGTGACTCCCTCCAAAATCGAAGCATTACAAGTCCCAGCATGAACCCCTGAGATCTCACGAGGGGGGGGGGGAGAGAGAGAGGGGAGGTGAGTGAGAGAGGGAGAGAGAGAGGGGGGATGAGAGAGCAAGGGGGTGGGTGAGGGAGGGGGAGGGAGAGGGGGGATTAGAGGGGGGTGTGAGAGAGAGAGAGGGGGGTGTGAGAGAGAGAGAGAGGGGTGAGAGAGGGGATTGAGAGAGAGGGGGGATGAGAGAGAGAGAGGGGGTGAGAGAGAGAGAGGGGAAGAGAGAGAGAGAGAGAGAGTGGGGGGAATGAGAGAGGGGTTGAAAGAGAGAAAGAGAGTGGGAGGTGAGAGAGAGGTGAGAGAGGAGGGGTGTGTGAGAGAGAGAGAGAGAGGGGATGAGAGAGAGAGAGGGGGGTGAGTGAGAGAGAGGGGGGGTGAGCGAGAGAGAGAGAGAGGGGGGGGTGAGTGTGAGAGAGAGGAGGGAGAGAGAGAGAGAGAGAGAGAGGGGGGGTGAGTGTGAGAGAGAGGAGGTGAGAGAGAGGGGGCGAGAGGCGGCTCTAGCAACCAGTGGCCAATAGAGTCTCAGATGGAGGGTGTGTGAGAGAGGGGGGATGAGAGAGAAGAGGGATGAGAGGGAGAGCGAGAGAGAGGGGGGATGAAAGAGAGAGAGAGAGAGAGAGGGGGTGAGAGGGGGGATGAGAGAGGGGCATGAGAGAGAGAGAGGGGGATGAGAGAGAGAGGGGGATGATAGAGAAAGAGAGGGGGGTGAGATAGAGAGGAAGGTGAGAGAGAGGGAAAGAGAGAGGAGGGGTGTGAGAGAGAGAGAGGGGGAGAGAGATAGAGAAAGAGAGGGGGTGAGTGAGAGAGAGAGAGGGGGGTGAGAGAGGGGGGGTGAGAGAGAGGGGATGAGAGAGGCCAATAGAGTCTCAGGTGGAGGGGGGGTGAGAGAGAGGGGATGAGAGTGGCCAATAGAGTCTCAGGTGGAGGGGGGTGGATTTTTAGCTACCCCCCTGCAAAGTGCCGCCCTAGGCCTGGGCCTTGTCGGCCTAGGCCAAAATAGAGCACTGACTTAAATACTACACCCACCGATATAATGGACATTTTCACTGACTTTAGAACCCCAATCTGCAAAATGTCCATCGTCACTAAAATACATGCCCCCATCACTTTCACTGCAAGACTATTTTCAGCTTTTATCTGGTGTGCAGCAGCTCAGCATTCAGAAGGATTTCAGGCGTTTACCCTGGTTGAAGGATAGAAATAAGCCCATGTATACTAAAGGGTGTGCTGACATATCTGACTGGAATTGTTTTTAGGGATTAAAAAAAAAAAAAAAAAAAAAATATATATATATATATATATATATATATATATATATATATATATATAAATAAGATGCAAATCGGTTTGCTCTAGGAAAAAAATACAAGCAAGTGAGAGTCGGGCGAAGAGCGATCCGGTGAATATCTACAGAATAAGGAGGGCTCGGCAACAGGGGGCTGTCATGTGCGATTATATTTAACCTCCTGCTCAGATTAGAGAAGGGAAACAAGAAAATCTCCGAACTGCCGAGCCTGCCAATACCGCTCCATGTCAGCTGTCAGGCGGACATGTCTCTGCGTCAGACGCATGCTGAGACGGCTCCCAGAATCCTCTGCCTGTCAGGCTCTTATTACACACAAAAATGGATGAGCTGTCAGTTACTTTTTTTTGTACATGCTCTTTAATTTTTTACCATGTGTAAATAGAACGTTGCATTCATAATAGAGAGAGAAAACATTTGGGGATACGATGCAAGACTCAAGACTTTTCAAGCTGACATCAAAACATATCGGAATTGTGCTTAAGGCATGCTAAAATTACACACAATTGCTTTGGTTGAGAGGCTATTTTTGCATTCCTTAAAGTGATTGTAAAGTCTCACATTTTTTTTTTAAACAGCAAACATGTCATACTTACCTGCTCTGTGCAGTTGGTTTTGCACAGGGCAGCCTGGATCCTCCTCTTCCTGGGTACATGGCTGGAGCTCCTGGCCCCTCCTTCCTGTTGAGTGCCCCCAGAGCATTCAGCTTGCTATGGGGGTACCCAAGCCGAGCTGCAGCTCCATGCGTCCATTCAGACACGAAGCTGCTGTTCGGCCCTGCCCCCTCCCTCTCCAGATTGGCTAACTGACTTTGATTGACAGCTGTAGGAGCCAATGACGCCACAGCTGTGTCTCAGCCAATCAGGAGGGACAATCCTGGATGGCCGAGGGACTCTTGGACATCGCTGGACACAGGTGGGTGTCAAGTAAGTATTCGGGGGTGCTGGGGAGGCTGCTTCACACAGAAGGTTTTTTATCTTAATGCATAGAACGCATTAAGATAAAAAACCTTCTGACTTTACAACTCATATAAATGCACTTTAAGGGGAAATTTTCCTTAATGATATAACACAGAGCAAGGCATATGGAGGAGATTCAGAGAAGGTTGGGATATGTGGAATGAGAAGAGGAATAATGACAAGGAAGTGTGGAGTGAGGATGGTATTACTGACAGGGAGGGAAGGAGTGAGGATGAAAATGATGGCAGGGAGGTGATGAATGAGGAGCGGAATAATGGCAGGTAGGTGAGGAGTGAAGACGGTATTATAGGAAGGGAGGGATGGAAGGAGTGAGAATGTAAATGATGGCAGGGAGGTGAGGAGTGAGGATGGATTTGATGGCAGAGAAGTGAGACTTGATGATTAGATTCATGGTAGGAAGGTGAGAAGTGAGGGTGGAAAAGATGGCAGGAAGGGGAGGAGTGATGATCTGAATGATGGCAGGGAGGCGAGGAGCAATAATGGGATTGATGACAGAGCAAGTGTGGGAATTATGGCAGGGAGGTGAGAAGCGATGATGGTATCGATGGTAAGCAGGTGAGGATGGGATTCATGGCAGGGAGGTGAGGAGCGAGGATGGAATATAAGGCAGGGAGGTAAGGAGCAAGGATGGGATTGATGGCAGGGAGATGAGGAGCGAAGATGGGATTGATGGCAGGGAGGTGAGACACAATGATAAGATTGATGGCAGGGAGGTGAGAAGCGAGGATGGGATTGATGGCGGGGGGGGGGGGGGTGAGAATCGAGGTTGGGATTGATGGCAGGGAGGTGAGACACAGATACGAATGATGGCAGGGAGGTCTCGAGCAAGAATGACATTGATGGCAGGGAGGTCAAGAGCAAGAATGACATTGATGGCAGGGAGGTCAAGAGCAAGAATGACATTGATGGCAGGGAGGTCAAGAGCAAGAGCGAGATTGATTGTAGGGAGGTGAGACACAAAGATGGGAATGATAGCAGGGAGGTGAGGGACGATGATGGGACTGGTGGCAGGGAGTTGAGACACAATTATAAGATTGATGGCAGGGAGGTGAGAAGCGAGGATGGGATTGATGGCAGGGGGGTGAGAAGCGAGGTTGGGATTGATGGCAGGGAGGTGAGACACAATGTTGGGATTGATGGCAGAGAGGTGAGACACAAAGATAAGAATGATGGCAGGGAGGTGAGGCACGATGATGGGACTACTGGCAGGGAGGTCTGGAGCAAGAATGACATTGATGGCAGGGAGGTCAAGAGCAAGAGTGAGATTGATTGTAGGGAGGTGAGACACAAAGATGGGAATGATAGCAGGGAGGTGAGGCACGATGATGGGATTGATGGCAGGGAGGTCTGGAGTGAGAATGACATTGATGGCAGGAAGGTCAAGAGCCAGGGTGAGAGTGATGGCAGGGGGTGAGAAGCGAGGTTGGGATTGATGGCAGGGAGGTGAGACACAATGTTGGAATTGATGGCAGAGAGGTGAGACACAAAGATGGGAATGATAGCAGGGAGGTGAGGCACGATGATGGGATTGATTGTAGGGAGGTGAGAAGCGAGGATGGAATTGTAGGCAGGGAAGTGAGAAGTGAGGATGGAATTGTTGGCTTGGAGGTGAGAAGCGGGGATGGAACTGTAGGCTTGGAGGTGAGAAGCGAGGATGAAATTGTAGGCAGGGAAGTGAGAAGGGAGAATGGAATTGTAGGCAGGGAAGTGAGAAGCGAGGATGGAATTGTAGGCAGGTTGGTGAGAAGCGAGGATAAAATTGTAGGCAGGGAAGTGAGAAGGGAGAATGGAATTGTAGGCAGGGAAGTGAGAAGCGAGGATGGAATTGTAGGCAGGTTGGTGAGAAGCAAGGATGGAATTGTAGGCAGATTGGTGAGAAGCGAGGATGAACTTGTAGGCAGGGAAGTGAGGATGGAATTGTTGGCTTGGAGGTGAGAAGCGAGGATGAAATTGTAGGCAGGGAAGTGAGAAGCGAGGATGGAATTGTAGGCAGGTTGGCGAGAAGCGAGGGTGGAATTGTAGGCAGATTGGTGAGAAGCGAAGATGAACTTGTAGGCAGGGAAGTGAGAAGTGAGGATTGAATTGTTGGCTTGGAGGGGAGAAGCGAGGATGGAACTGTAGGCTTGGAGGTGAGAAGCGAGGATGGAATTGTAGGCAGGGAAGTGAGAAGCGAGAATGGAATTGTAGGCAGGGAAGGACACCGCACACTAACATGTGTCACGTTCTTTGTTCTGGAGTGAACACAGAGGGCCGCACTATAATGCCAATATCAACTATGTTTAACAAGGCAGCATCAAAAGCACACTACTGGCTGGACAGCCTCATAGCCAAGGGGGCGTGGCAAAGCAACGACTTTCTAGCAGATGTCAGTATTTGGTTAACAGTTCCATTTTTCTACATTTAAAACACTTGCCCAAAATAATGAGACTGTAATCATGCACAGGACAGAATTTCCCTCTGAGAAGTCTAGGATGTAAACATCTAAATCTCAGGATCATCAGAAGGCAACGTTTTGCTGTTCTCATTTCAGGAAGACCAAGCTTCTGTAATCTCCCCAAGACCAAAATGGCCAACTTTTTCTGCCATAGTTTGTTCACCTATAAAACCATAGTCAAAGTGTCTCTATCTTTCACAGCTATAAAGTATTATTTTTTGGTTGACGAACGTCTTATTTTCTCATTTATAAATATCTGCTTGCCATATCTCTATAAATATATTATAGAGCAGAGGTCTCAAAACTTTCCAAACCAATGGCCATTTTGCCATTTTCATGGGCGTCCACAGAACTTTTTTCGGGGGGGGGGGCATCATTTTAAGGTCACCCATTGTCCGCCCCTTTTCAACAAAGTCATGAAGGGGAGATGCTTAGTCATTATACTTATTTTGAGCATTTTTTTTAAAGGGCAAACATCAGCATTTATTCTTAAAGCACTTGTTATCCTAAAAAAAAAAAAAAAAATGATCCTGTTCCCTAAAGCATGGTATACAGCACAGTGCTTGTGCTGTGTAATTTGGCCCCTTCCATCACCTAAAATACCTGGCTGATTCTGCCTGGCTATGTCCTCCCCTCTGTAAACTTACCAAGGTATACCATGGCTGCGGAGCCCTGACACTGTGGTCAGTCTACGTGCCTCCATTATCTACAGTTTCATATCCTGTCTACAGACTGTTTAATAATCACGTGTGCCCCTGTGTCTGTGTTTTATAAAAATAAGCAATTCTTTATAAGTTGACAGAGCGCCAATCGCCGCTAAAGTGACCCGCCGCCTCGCTCCTCCTCTCCCCCTCCCCTCCCTACTGTTGTCAGCGAGGAATCCTCAGCCCCGCCCACAGCAGGCAGCTGTCAGACGGGGAGAGGAGAGAGCCGACGGGTCAATTGAGCGGCACTCGGCACTCTGAAAACCGGTAAAGAACGGCTTATTTTTGTAAAAAACATACACAGACACACAGGATTATTAAACAGACCAGACAGGATGGTATAAAGGGGAAGTTGAGATTCCGGGGGGGGGGGGGGTGCATTTGCCCCCCACAAAGAAAATGGCCTCTGCCCCCAGCTATAACTGGCCTTCATAGCAAAGAACACATGAAAGGGCATTTGTCCCCCCCTCAACCCCTACTTGCAGACACCCATGGCCGTTTTAATGTCCTTCAGGCTTTAGGGGGGCCGGGCTGTGGCCAGTAAGAGTAGAAACATCCCTGGCATCAATGTTCATAAAATATTTTGTCCCACCATTGATTTCAAACGGAGGAATAGTACTCCATCATTGGTGTTGGAGAAATAGTTCCTCATCGATGGGTGTCAATGGGAGGAACAGTTCCTTATCATTGGTGTCATTAAGAGGAATGGTGCTTCATCAATGGTTTCAGTTGGAGGAAGAGAGCCCCATTGATGGTGTCAGTGAGAGAAATGGTGCCCCATCATTGGTGTCTGCTGGAGGAATGGTTCACCAATGGCCAGATAAAGGCAAGTAAAGGGCTGCATCTGGCCCCCGGGCCACAGTTTGGAGACTGCCGCAAGAAAATAGTCTACAGCAGGGGCGTAACTACAGGGGTTGCAATTGCAACCGGGCCCCATGCTCCAGGAGGCCTGTGCGGCTCCCCTGTACACCGGGATAGGAGGGGCGGCGGGGGCAGCATGTAGTGAAATCACTACGCTGTCCCCACCACTCCTCTTATCCAGTTCACTTGTGTTCTGCTGTCTATGGACCCCTGTGTGCTCCCCAGCCCCCACTGTGCTCCCCCCCCCCAACCTACTGTGCTCCCCCCCACTGTGCTCCCTTCCCACTCCTGCTGGCTGCTGCAGGGGATTTGTCATGATAGAGAACCAGGAAGGGGTCGGTAAATATGTAATTTACCAGCTCCTTCTTTTTCTGAATGGACAGAGTCCTAGTCAGTGACATTGGAAAAAATAAAATAAAACGATAAAAAATAATGCAATTAAAAAACCAAAAAATAAAAACTACTGACACCAGTGGGTGAACTTCCAGGATCGCAAAGGTCACACTTGCCACTGGGCCCTGGCATTCCACCACCGTGGGGAGGCCCCAAGATGACAGAAAGGGGGCCCACAGCAGAACAGGTGAATGGGTCCTGCTGCAAATCCGTAATAAAGGGACCCGCAATGAGAGTAAAGGGCCCCAGGATCAGTGGGAAGAGCCCCAGTCTTGAAGGGAAGGGCGCTGCCCAGGAGTCCGGGGGGCCCATCATGGTTTCTTGAACCGGGGCCCTGAAGGTTCTAGTTACGCCTCTGGTCTACGGGGTCAGAGAACTATAAAGAAAATTGTCTGAGCTCAGACAAGAGAAGGGGTTGCTAAGTTGGCAAATGAGATGAATGCACTACAATTAAATATAAGTTCCTATATAAAAGTATACTAAAAAATGAAAAATGCTTTAAGAAAAAAACCGCATTCATATATACAAATCCGTAAAAAAATAATCTGTGTGTACCCTTTAAAGGACATGAAGATTAAAATATTACATTGTTGCCCTTGGCCTGCCCAAGTCCTAAAAAGGCCGAAACTGGAACTTCACAGAACAAGTTCACCTCCAAACACCCCCCCCCCCCCATTGTTCATTACACACGACAGAGCTTAACTACAGCCTCAGATCCATTAGACCACAAACGCTGGAGTTAATGGCCGCTTTGAAATTAAAATAGCGGGTAATTATCAACTGGAATGGCTCTCCAATTCAAAGCGCCACAAGAACCTAAGCGCATCGTACATTAAAATGATGAGAAGCCATCCCTTCCACATCAACATCGACCAAAGGACATAATAAGCTTAATGGATTATTAAGAATAGTTTTGTGAACTACCAGTGACATGGCGGCTCAGATTACATTCACCCAACTGATTCTAGTCAAAGTTTAACTTTCTCCAAACTTTTTTTTAAGACATCCAATACATTCTTAGATTGTAAGCTTGAACGAGCAGGGCTATCTGATTCCTACTGTATTAAACTGTATTAAATTGTCTTCACTTATGTTGTAAAGTGTTGCGTAAACTGTCAATGCTATATAAATCCTGTATAATGAGAATAATAATTACAGCATGCAATACCAAATCATTGACATTTTGTATTCTTTCCAAGGAACGTAACAGCTTATACAGTTCAGGGAACCTTACAAAGGCTTTATTAAAAAAAAAAAAAAGCATCAAATCCGTGGCTGTTATACGTTTTTTCTGGGTAAAAGAACAGTTCTATTTGGACATAAAAAATAAGCCATTTTGTGGGTTAAAGTTACAACTTATTAATTCACTGAAAACGGCCTATCCATTCACTAGATACAAGCGACATCACCAAGGCACTTCATATTCATGCAAACACAGCCTATCCATTCACTAGAGTCCAGTGACATCACCGAGACCCTTCATATTCATGAGAATGCAGCCTTACCTTTCACTAGAGACCAGTGACCTCACCAAGGCACTTGATGTTCATAAGAACACAGTCCATCCATCACTAGAGACCAGTGACATCACCAAGACCCTTCATATTCATGAGAAGGCAACCTAAACAATCACCGGAGACCAGTAACATCCCTGAGAATCTTCATATTCATGAGAATACAGCCAACTCATTCACTAGAGACCAGTGACATCACCGAGACCCTTAATATTCATGAGAAGCAGAAGCAGCCTATCCATTCACTAGAGACTAGTGAAAGCACTGGGGCCCTTCATTTTTATGAGAAGGCAACCTAAACAATAACTAGAGACCAGTGACATCACCGAGATTCTTCATATTCGTGAGAAAACTGCCTATCCGTCCACTAGAGACCAGTGACATCACCAAGACACTTCAAATTCATGAGAATGCAGCCTATCCATTCCCTAGAGATCAGTGACATCACCCAGACTCTTCATATTTCAGAGAACACAGGCTATACATTACCTAGAGACCACTGTCATCACAGAGATCCTTCATATTCATGAGAACACAGCCTATCCAATCACTAGAATCCAGTGACATCACCGAGACCCTTCATATTCATGAGAATGCAGCCTTACCTTTCACTAGAGACCAGTGACATCACCAAGGCACTTGATGTTCATGAGAACACAGTCTATCCATTCACTAGAGACCAGTGACATCCCAAGACTCTTCATGTTCATGAGAAGGCAACCTAAACAATCACCGGAGACCAGTAACATACCTGAGAATCTTCATATTCATGAGAATACAGCCAATTCATTCACTAGAGACCAGTGACATCACCAAGACACTTCACATTCATGAAAATGCAGCCTCTTTATTAGAGACCAATGACATCACCGAGACCCTTCATATTCATGAGAAGGCAACCTAAACGATCACTGCAGACCAGTGACATCACAGAGACCCTTCATATTCATGAGAACACAGCCTATCAAATCGCTAGAGACCAGTGACATCATAGAGAATGTTCAAATTAATGACAATGCAGAATAAACAGTAGGGACACTATGGAGTTGATTTACTAAAGCCAAATAGGCACATTTTCACCCTGCAAAGGAATCATCCCTTAGCTTAGTTAATAAAGTGAAGCTTGGGTATTCTAAGGTAAACTTCACTTAAAAGTGAACAGCCTATTCTCCCTTAGTAAATCATAACCTCCATGTACACATACTATTTACCCCCCCAAATCACATTATATTTTAAGGTCCATGCACATACACTTACATGTTAACTTAAATTGGTCGTGTACACCTAACCCAAACCAATCATATTTTGGAAACAATTACAAAGAACTCTTCAGTTTAAACAGGAAAACTATTTCTAACCATTTCTGTCTGTTATGTCATAAAGAAAGCCGTTATTATTACCATTATTATTTTTTGCAGAATGCCTGAATGATATTATCATCCGATGGTTTCCACCTTTAGTATTTATCACATCTGCTTCTGCCGTAGGGCTAAAAAAGGCCACTGGTGGCAAATTGTTCTGGTCTATATAAACCAATCAAAAACGATCTTCAAACTGATCTTACCTTATTAAATGCAAAGTGGATTGTATAGTATAGGACAATTTTCACAACACGTTTGCCTTATTAAAGTGCACCTGCAGTTCTGGAGGAAACACTGTGCTGAAGCTCAGTATGGGAGGAAAGCTAAGAACTTCCAAAATGCACTAAAGCCTCCATCCCCTTCATCCCTCCACCATATTCTTTGACAGAATGACTTTTCTTTTATATAAAAAAATAAGTACAGGTGCACTTTAAAATACATACTGAAGGATAGAGGAAAGTTTTCCCATCTAACCATAAAGGGTAACTGTCTATTGCCTAGCCCTCAGCTCAATAACTTCTACAGAAGAGCCAATGGGCTGTATGAGGTCTGAGCACTCAACTGAAAAAAGGTATATTGAAACCAAATAGTGGTAAAGTGGACCTCTAAGCAACTTTAAATGCCTGAGTGAACAAAATCCTGACATCAGTCTGCTGCGGGCACGAAGAAGCATTTCCTCAGTCTCCTATCCCCCCAGAGATCAGATGCAACAGTGTAACTTTGTAACAAGTCACACAGTGTGGGGCTACAGCAAGAGGGTGCTCAACATAGGCACACAGATGGCCAGAGGGTGGTAAAACAGGTGGTTAAGCCACGGTTTTAAAGACCCCCCACCCCCTGGCCACCCATGTGAACACAGAAATGCAGAAAAAATTAAACAGCATGTCACATTTGATGGGCAGTTCCACCACCGAATGCTACTCATTCAAGTGAATGGGGCTGTGGTCCAACTGCCCTGCAACCTAGTGGTGGGTAAGCAATTTGAGGGTTAAAACAGGTGGCGAGGAGGCAACATATCATCTCCTCACCACCTAATGCCTCTGCAAAGCGATTCACTGCAAACTGCTTTTCAGAGGGGCGACAATAATAGCCGCACATGTGAATGAGCCCTTAGACACTTGTGAAAATAGACAATAACTTAACAGGAACCAGGATTTACATCTCAGCCCAGGAAGTAGATGGTGACCCTGGATAATACCTGAAATAATATGGTGCTTTCCAGAGCGAAAGGTGGATGAAGGCCTTGTTAGCAGGAGTACTGTAATCTCTGTAATGTGTGCATTTATCAGACCAAAACCAAACGGAGCTCAGGGCTCTGGCCTTTCTTTCCCCTGGTGACTCTAGACAACCTCGGGCCAATTGCAAGTCCCAATGACGGCGACAATACATTTAGATGTCGGCAAGACCGGCCCTACCATGGGTTCCACTGGGTCCATTGGACCCAGGCGGAACTTTGAGAGGGCTGGCAAACTGACGCCCAAGACAACTGGTGGAACTACCAGGGTCGCAACAGTCTCTATTGCCCAGCTCGCCCTGCCCCGATCCTTTTTTCACTTGGGGGAGCACTCGCTGCCATACTCACACGGCGGACCGCTTGCCTACCCCCTCTGCGGCTTTCCCCATTGTTGCAGACAGATGCTATCCTGGAACAGGAGGCGCAAATTAGAGGAGAAAATCAGCTGACGGCCAACAGCGTGACCCCATGTTGGAAGAGGCATCACTGGAAGCATGACTGACACTGAGAGCAAGTAGGTGCCAGTGTCACTGATCCCATCCCCACCACCACTGCCTCTGACTGAACCCCCCCACCACCAACACTGCCTCTGCCTGAACATCCCCCCCCCCCCCAACACTGCTGCCTCTAACTGAACACCCCCCCCCCCCCCACCACCACCACTGCTGCCTCTATCTGAACCCCGTCATCACCTCTACCACAGCTGCCTTGAACTAAACTCCCCACCCACCACTTTTGCATGTAAATTTGACTTCCTGATACATTTTTATTATAATAATTATTATATAGAATAATGGATCTGGGGGCAGAATTTCATTTTTGGATCCAGGCAGCACAATGTCTTGGGCCAGCCCTGGATGTCGGCACTATTAACTTTTGATGGAACTATGTAACTGGTGGTCAGTAGGAAGAATGTAAACCTACAGTGGTAGTAAGAATGCCACCCCACCCTAACGGACAGTTAAAATGATAATTGCTGTCATGCTGCAGGCTTTGCCAAGTGGAAATGACCCTGGGACTATGCAAGCACCATCAAATGGGAGGTCTATCAGCCACAGCTCAAGGAACCCTTAGCAACCTTTGGAGGGAACCTAGTCTAGAATGGCTGTTCTTGAGGGATCCCACAGGCATGTTATATACATGGTTTAATTGATCAAAAATATTCATACCAAGGAGTTCTTCTTTAATATGCTACAATTGGCATGAAAAAATATATCCGATGACAGGTCCACTTTAAGGAAATTATTAGGTATGGCAGTACTGTTCATGAGACTTCATGAAGACCTTGGTTGTCCAGTATTAGTTATTGAGCTGGGGCCTTAACTTTCTAGAGGATCTCCGTAGAGTAAAATTTTTTTGGGTTCCTCGCAGTTTTGCAGAAATAACAAATGTGATAATGAAATGTCATCCTAACACCAGCAGTTACCTCTCTCCAGACTATTTATGTGCTTTCATTCAGTGATTTTTTTTTTTTTTTAATGGGCAGCCAGTGCCAACTTACCCGTCCCTTCTTGCATCTTGCGCTTCTCTGGTCTGCAGCTTCGGATGACGTCGGGACTCCAGTGAGCAAATCCTGAGGCTCCCGCTGCAGATAAAAATACAGATAAAGTCTCACAGACGGTGTCCTGATTCACCTTGAATCAGACAACCATCGTGAACGTTCCCAAATCTTACATGGAAAGTGGTAGATGGAGCACAACAACACCAGACACTGGGGGCCCCTGAACAGATAATCTACCGAGTTAGAACTGACACACACATACCAGTATTACAGAGAAGAGTACCTGTCATCTACACAAAGCACTGGCCGATACCTTGAGCCGCCTTTACAACTATGAAGAAATGGCCTATCGGTGCACTGGAAGCCAGTGATATCGCCGAGACAGCCGTTTGGTAAACCAACCCACTACTCAGAATGATGCAGCCTGTCAATTCGCTAGGGGCAGTGACATCACCGAGGCAGCCATTTTGTTAACTGCCCCGGATCTTGTGAGGGAATGGACTGTAATTCAATAAACACCAGTGAAGTCATGGGGGCCATTCTGTTGGATGACCTGGGCTTATTCAAAGACGAGTTCCTATTCTTAAGAGAATATAAGTGTTCTAACCCCAAGCAACTAATCAGAATTTTCCAATTAAAGTGGAGTTCCACCCATTTTCGTAACTTTAGATCTATGTAATCCCCTTTAAAACGACTTTTACCAATGGGAACTTTTTTTTGCTAGTAAATACCTTAATTTCTGCTTTATTCCTCCTCTCATCACTTTCGGGTCCGATCGGCGATGACGTCATTCGGCGATTTGCAGTGTGTGCTGGGATGTATTCCATTCCAGAAATCTCGCAGTATTACCCAGGAGCTGAGCTGGCCTGCCCCGCCTCCGCGCCGCCTCCGCCCTGCCTCTTCTCAGTGAGTTGTACTGTATGCATTGTATTCAGGACGTGCTCTGCCCCGCCTCCTCTCAGTGAGCTCAGTGAGGATATAATGCTTTCAGTCCTCGCTCACTGAGAGGAGGCGGGGCGGAGGCGGGCAGAGAACGGCCTGAATACAATGCATACAGTACAACTCACTGAGAGGAGGCGGGGCGGAGGCGGGGCAGGTCACGGCCTGAATACACACAGTACAGCTCAGCTCCTGGGTAATACTGCGAGATTTCTGGAATGGAATACATCCCAGCACACACTGCGAATCGCCGAATGACGTCATCGCCGATCGGACCCGGAAGTGAGGAGAGGAGGAATAAAGCAGAAATTAAGGTATTTACTAGCAAAAAAAAAAAGTTTCCATTGGTAAAAGTCGTTTTAAAGGGGATTACATACATCTATGTAATCCAACCTATTAAAAAAAAATTAAAAACTTCGCTTTAAGTCTGATCATAACATAAAAAAAGATCAGACTGTCTGCTGGGAGTTAATGAACTTACGAAGGAAGTCATTATCAAAAAAGGCCATTTATTAAGGCTGTTGATGAGCATGTGCCTCGTATTCGTGGAGCTCCTAGAGAATTGCTAAGGTGATAGATCAGTGATGGGGAACCTTGGCACCCCAGGTGTTGTGGAACTACATTTCCCATGATGCTCGACTACACTGCAGAGTGCATGAGCACCATGGGAAATGTAGTTCCAAAACATCTGGGGTGCCAAGGTTCCCCATCACTGTGATAGATGATAAGTCATTTAAGTTCAGAAAATACCCCCTGCTGATTGTGTAGGTGACAAATACACTTTTATTGAGTGGACTCCGGCAGACAGCATATCCATGCACTTTATTGGTAGCACCAATTAAATTTGTAACATAAAACACACACAAATTTACCAAGTCAAACATGGTCTTCGGGACTGTTCAAGAAGGCACCATCGCCTTGGTTAGTAGCTACTAAGAGTGTTTAATATATAGCCAACTGAGGTCACTTTCTACATGTACAAACAGAATTTAATATTTTGGCTGCCCCACCAAGGTATAAGAATGTCCTTTTGCACAGGTTCTTCTCAACCCTAACTGTATCCCCAACAAATACCACTGAGATAATGAACAATAGGGGGTGCTATTGCAGTTAGAACGTTTTCTGGCTTAGATAAAGAACTACAATTGGGTTTTACATTCCACCAATTATTTGGGAGATGGCTACTTGTTTGTAAAACTTCAGAGAGTCCTGTGTCTTCAATTTGGAGGCCCCTAAAGCTCCTTTGCCTTTGGTTGGATGTTGAAGTTAGCCACAAGCTTGCAAAAATTCCCAGGAAAGGCAACAAATAAAGAAAAAATAACTGTTTTACTTTAGGGCCTCTCTTATCTTGCTGGTCATCCTGATCCCTGGCATATCATTATTATTATACAGGATTTATAAAGCACCAACAGTTTGCGCAGCGCTTTACAATATGAGGGAAGACAATACAGTTACAATACAATTCAATACAGGAGGAACTGGAGGGCCCTGCTCGTTAGAGCTTACAATCTAGAAGGGAGGGTCAAGTGAAACAAAAGGCAATAACCATGTGTGCGGTGGCTTGATGGAGAAAATGGAAGTAGAATTGTTAGGTGTGGGTAGGATAGGCTTCTCTGAAGAGGAGGGTTTTCAGGGATCGTCTAAAAGCTAATAGAGTTGGGGATAATCGGACAGATTGGGGGTAAGGAGCTCCATAGGATTGGCGAGGCTCTGGAAAAGTCCTGGAGGCGAGTATGGGAGGAGGTGGCGAGGGAGCTAGAGAGCAGGAGGTTTTGAGAGGAACGAAGAGAGCGATTACGTTGGTTTTTTGAGACTAGGCTAGTGATGTAGTTGGGGGCTAAACTGTGGATGGCTTTGTAATATGAGTATTTTGAATTTAATTTGTTGGGTGAGCGGACGCCAGTGGAGGTATTAACAGAGAGGAGAAGCGGACACTGAGCCATTGGTAAGGTGGATGAGTCTGGCGGCAGCATTCATGATGGATTGAAGGGGGAAAAGCCTATTTAAAGGTAAGCTAATGAGAAGGGAATTGCAGTAGTCGAGGTGCGAGATGACCAGGGAGTGAACTGGGAGCTTTGTTGTGTCATTGGTTAGAAAGAGGCATATATTTGGAGATCTTGCAAAGGTTGAGGAGGAAAGATTTGGACAGTGCTTGGATGTGGGGCTTGAAGGAGAGTTCAGAGTCCAGGATAACACCTAGGACCTTGGCATGCGGGGATGGGCTGATAGTTGTTCCATCGATATTGACAGAGACATCGGGGGAAAGGGCACGTGGTGGAGGAAAAATTATACATTCGGTTTTGGATAGATTGAGTTTGACGCATATACAGTGCGTTGAAAATGTATTCGTAACCCTTGAATTTTTCCACATTTTGTCATGTTACAACCAAAAACATAAATGTATTTTATTGGGATTTTATGTGATATTTTGCATTCCCTTGTCCCTGCTGAAGAAAAGCATCCCCACAATGATATTGCCACAACAATGTTGCACGGTGGGGGTGGTGTGCAATGTTAGTTTACTGCCACACATAGTGTTTTGCTTTTAGACCAAAAAGTAAAATTTTGGTCTCATCCGACCAGGGTACCTTCTTCCACATATTTGCTGTGTCCCCCACATGGCTTCTCCCAAACTGGAATTCTTATGGCTTTCTTTCACCAATGGCTTTCTTCTTGCCACTCTTGCATAAAGGGCAGATTTGTGGAGCGCACGTCGAATAGTTGTCCTGTGGACAGATTCTCCCACCTGAGCTGTGGATCTCTGCAGCTCCTCCAGAGTTCCCATGGGCCTGTCGGCTGCTTCTCTTGTGACTGCTCTCCTTGTCCGGCCGGTCAGTTTAGGTGGACGGCCATGTCTTGGTAGGGTTGCAGTTGTGCCATACTCTTTCTATTTTCGGATGATGGATTGAACAGTGCTCTGTGAGATGTTCAAAGCTTGGGATATTTTTTTTATAACCTAATGCTGCTTTACACTTCTCCACAACTTTATCCCTGACCTGTCAGGTGTGTTCCTTGGCTTTCATGATGCTGTTTGTTCACTAAGCTTCTCTAACAAACCTCTGAGGGCTTCACAGAACAGCTGTATTTATACTGAGATTAAATTACACACAAGTGGACTCTATTTACTAATTAGATGACTTCTGAAGGCAATTGGTTCCACTAGATTAGGGGTATCAGAGTAAAGGGGGCAGAATACAAATGCACGCCACACGTTTCAGATATTTGTAAAACATTTTGAAAACCATTTATCATTTTTCCTTCCACTTCACAATTATGTGCCATCTTATGTTGGGTTTTCACATAAAATCCCAATAAGATACATTTATGTTTTTGGTTGTAAAATGCCAAAATGTGGAAAATGTCAAGGGGTATGAATATTTTTTAAGGCCATGTACTAGTGGCCCAATACTCATTTATCCCAGGGAACTTTGCCTGAAGCTTTTAAACAGGTCAGATCTTCCAGCCCAAGGATTAGGGAATCCTGCAGGACCCAGATTGGGTGCTCTGGTACACCAAAGGTCCATGCAATGGGCCACCTCCTGGACAAGACCTTCACTAACCAGCTGCCACTTCAGAATTGCATTAACCCATCAGCACGGCTTGTTCTGTATGCCCTAAATCCTAGCAATAAGCTGCTAAAAAAAGCAATAATGAGCATTATTGGAAAAAAATATTCCCACAAGCTGAAAACAACCAAAAAATGCTGGCTGTGTTCTCTATTGGATTTTGCTTAATTTTGCAATATAGTTGTCATTGAATTGAACAGCATGTGGAATGTTCCGTCCTGGAGAGAAAATTGGGTTTCCTTTAAAGTCAAATAGAAACTTTAAGATAACGTGCGAAAGTGGCATCTCCCAAAATGTAAGTGTCTTTTACAATTTTTCATAGTTATGAAGGATGGGGGTGGCCAAATGGTACATCAAAATGATTATTATTTAAAAAACCACCATGGAGGCAGTCACAGCTAAACCCATAGGTTCATACGATAGACTTTAGTTCCATTAACCGCTGTTTGGTACACTTAGTGGACTGTCATTTCAGGTGATCATATTTATATTAAAAAGGAAAAAAATTAAAGTGCTGTCTTCTACCACCCATCAAGCACTCATGACTACCTCCCACCAATGTGCCAATCTTGAAGAGGTGGCATTGCAAGTGGCAATATCAGAGCTATGTTAGAGGTCTATTTCTCAATACAATTCCCTCAAACCTTACATACACCCTTCTATAAAAGGTGTAAAGGGTCATATGCCACCTTCAATGTTTCCAGCTGCAAACATTGAGTTTTTCAGCAACCTTTGGGGGTTAATGGTTCCTTATCTCCATTGGAAGAAAACTATAAAGAAAGGAATATTTAAATAAGCATTGGACTATTGAAGCAAGACACATACAGTTATGCTTTTTTTCAGAAGGAGGTCAGCAATGGGAACTCCCATGTTTCTATCATAACAGGTACACTTTAAGGATCCTACCCCAACCACTCGCAGATTAATGATGGTTTTGCTTGCCCATTCCCACCAGGGTTTTTACTCTAGGATATTATGCTTGCTGCCTGACTGAAGCCTAAGTCGTACTCGTAACCTTAACCCAGGGATCCTCAAACTACGGCCCTCCAGCTGTTGCGGAACTACACGTCCCATGAAGCATTGTAAAACTCTGACATTCACAGCTATGACAAGGCATGATGGGAATTGTAGTTCCTGAACAGCTGGAGGGCCATAGTTTGAAGACCCTTGCCTTAACCCCTTTCATTAGATTAACCCCTGCAGGGAACACTCCCTCTGGTCCAGCGGTCTCCAAACTGTTGCCTAATGGCCAGATATGGCCCTTTGCTTCATTTTTATGCGGCCCTTGGGGCACTATTCCTCTATTGATAGAAGGAATTATTTCCTCTTCCTGACACCAATGAAGAGGCACCATTCTTTCCACGACACCAACAGTGGTGCATAATTCCTCTCATTGAGGACAACAGTGGGGCTCTATTCCTTCCACTGGCACCAGTAATGGGCCATACTTCCTTCCACTGATGTAAATGTTGGAGCACTATTCCTCCCACTAATATCAACAATGGGGCACTATTCCTCCCACTAATATCAACAATGGGGCACTATTCCTTCCACAAATACCAATTATGGGGCACTATTCCTTCCACTAATATCACTGATGGGGTACTATTCCTTCCACTAATACCAACAATGCGGCACTATTCATCCCACTAATACCAACAATGGGGCACTATTCCTCCCACTCACAGCAATGATGGGGCACTGTTCCTTCCACTAATACCAATGATGGGGCACTGTTCCTTCCACTAATACCAACAATGGGGCACTATTCCTCCCACTAATACCAACAATGGGGCACTATTCCTCCCACTAATACCAATGATGGGGCACTATTCCTCCCACTCACAGCAATGATGGGGCACTATTCCTCCCACTCACAGCAATGATGGGGCACTATTCCTCCCACTCACAGCAATGATGGGGCACTATTCCTCCCACTCACAGCAATGATGGGGCACTGTTCCTTCCACTAATGCCAATAATGGGGTACTATTCCTCCCACTGATACCAATTATGGGGCACTATTCCTTCCACTAATACCACTGATGGGGTACTATTCCTCCCACTGATACCAACAATGGGGCACTATTCCTCCCACTGATACCAATGATGGGGCACTATTCCTCCTCCCACGAATACCAACAATGGGGCACTATTAAATAGATAAAAGGTGTTATTGGTATATGGCGCTACCTGCTCTGGAAAAAAGGATGCACTCGCGTCCTTTGCAGTGTGTGGGAAAGTTTTGGCTACGCTTGATAGTTTACCATACACAATAATTCATAAACTCATAAGGTTGGTGAGTTTGGTTTGGGTTGGTGGCAGCTTACACCTGACGGTTATACATAGATACTCCATAGCGCTGGTCATACTTGAGTCTACAATGGGGCACTATTCTTTCAACTTATACCAATGATGGGGTACTATTCCTTCCACTTATACCAACGATGTGGCACCATATTCTCCCACTAATACCAACAATGGGGCACTATTCCTCCCACTAATACCAATGATGGGGCACTATTCCTCCCACTAATACAAGCAATGGGGCACTATTCCTTCCACTAATACCAACAATGGGGCACTATTCCTCCCACTAATACCAACAATGGGGCACTATTCCTTCCACTAATACCAACGATGGGGCACTATTCCTTCCACTAATACCAACAATGGGGCACTATTCCTCCCGCTAATAACAATGATGGGGCACTATTCCTTCCACTAATACCAACAATGGGGTACTATTCCTCCCACTAATACCAACGATGGGGCACTATTCCTCCCACTAATACCAACAATGGGGCACTATTCCTCCCACTAATACCAACAATGGGGCACTATTCCTTCCACTAATACCAACAATGGGGCACTATTCCTCCCGCTAATACCAATGATGGGGCACTATTCCTTCCACTAATACCAACGATGAGGCACTATTCCTCCCACTAATACCAGCAATGGGGCACTATTCCTTCCACTAATACCAACAATGGGGCACTATTCCTTCCACTAATACCAACGATGGGGCACTATTCCTTCCACTAATACCAACGATGGGGCACTATTCCTCCCACTAATAACAATGGGGCACTATTTCTCCCACTAATACCAATGATGGGGCACTATTCCTTTCACTGACACAAACGATGGGTCATTATTTCATCCACTGACACCAAAGATAGGTCATTATTTCATCTACTGACACTAACGATTGGACACTATTACTCCCATCAATATCCACGATGAGACACTATTCCTTCCAATGACATCAATGTTGAGGTACAATTCCTCCCTCCAATACCAACGATGAAACACTATTCCTTCTACTGACACCAACATTGGGGAACTATTCCTCCTCCTACTGACCACCGGTGCTATGTAATTTTTTTACACTCACTGACCACCAAGCCTGAGGCATTTTCTGCTCCCACTGGCCCTAGTGGACCGCCATGGTTCTCCTAAAGACTGAAAGACATAAACCTGGCCCAAACCATAAACCTTTTTGCATAAAAAGTTTGAAGACAACTGCTCTAGTCCACTGAGAAGTAGGAACTCCTAACTCAAAAGAACGAATCCTACGGAAAAGGTTGGGGTATTTAAAAAAAAAAAAATTCAGGAAAAGTCTTCACAGGCAACTCATACAATTATTAAAATTCTCACTGCATAAAGATTAGGCAAGCGTGAAACTTGGCGGCTTTCAAAAATCTTTCTAAAACGTGTTTTTGTAAGGGTTACAATATGGTCAGCAAGCTCTAATCATGGTAAACCCTGCTTTGCATGGAACAATATGGGATTATGCTGAGGCATTCCGTATTCCAAACCGTGGTTACTGCTATAACAGAAGGCAATCTTATTTACAAAATGATTAATTTATTGTTTAGGGACATGTCAAAAAAATACGAGAGAGAATTTTTCCGGCAGTTTAATCTGGAGTTTAACACAACCAGCAAGAGGAAAAAAAAAAATGGATGTCTTCTAATTGATGTGCTGCCAGGATGTCAAATTGTAAGGAAGTACGGGGCTTAATGAAAGCTATATTAAAGAATTTCTGCCGATCTGTGCAGGTAGTAAGTGGATGTGGCAGGTTATTCGAGGTAGTGCGTCGGCAGACATCAAATGGAGTCTGTGAGGTATTTTTGAGAAGATGATGGAGTTACGGAGGAGGGTGATGGGATGAGAGAAGGATTAGATATTGTTTGTGTACGAGTCAAAGAGATAAACAGATTGGAGTATGAGGGATATTAAAATGTTCATCTCCAGCCAGGCTGAATGAGCAGCACATGAGCCATAACGGATCTTGTGCTTAACCGCTTCCAGACCGCCCGCCGCCGATTTACTACGACAGTGCGGCTCCTGCGCAAAACGACGTAGACCTACGTCCACTGCGCGCCTGCAGCTAGGTGGTAAGTGCACGCCTGCAGCTAGGTGGTAAGCGCACGCCTGCAGCTAGGTGGTAAGCGCACGACACCTGCTTTGGGGACTACTAGGTGGTGGCAGGGTGGCTCTCCTGCGCAAACCGACGTAGGTCTACGTCGGTCGCGTGCAGGAAGCTAGGGGGCGAGCTCGTCAGCGGGGACTCAGATGCAAGGGGCAGGCGGCTCCGATTGCCGCCTGACACCCGCGATCGCTCCCCGCTGAGAGAGAAGGACAGTCAGCTGTTGTAAACACAGCCGACCGTTCTTCTCCCTGGAACGATCACAGAGCGCCTGTGATCCTTCTATATAGGATCACAGGTCTCTATGATCACTTCACAAGCCACGCCTTCCCCACAGTTAGAATCACTCCCCTAGGCTCACATTTAACCCCTTGATCACCCACAGTGTTAACCCCATTCCTGCCAGTGTCATTATTATAGTAACAGTGCATATTTTTAGCACTGATTACTGTAGTAACGTCACTGGTACCCCCAAAAGTGTCAAAAATGTCAGTTAGGGGTCCAATCTGTCTGCCACACTCCCGCTAAAAATCGCAGATCGCCACCATTACTAGTTAAAAAAAATAAATAAAAATGACAAATCTTTCCCGTAGTTAGCAGGCGTGATAACTTTTGCGCAAACCAATCAAAATACACTTATTGCTTTTTACCAAAAATATGTAGCAGAAAACAAATTGGCCTGAAATGTTAAAAAATGTTGATTTTTACATTTTTTTTTGAGAATGTTATAGAGCAGAAAGTGAAAAATATTGTTTTTTTTTTTTTTTCAGAATTTTCGCTCTTTTTTTGATTATAGCGCAAAAAATAAAAAAAATCGCACAGGTGATCAAATACCACCAAAAGAATTTGTGGGAAATAAAGGACATCAATTTTACTTGGGTACAGCGTCGCATGACCGCGCAATTGTCCGTTAAAGTAACACAGTTCTGAATCGCAAAATATGGCCTGGTCATTAAGGGGGAAAATCTTCCGGTCCAGAAGTGGTTAAAGCGGAACTTCACTCTGCCTTTGGCCAATCAAGGCTCTGACAGTAAATTGTGCTGTGATTGGCCAAAGCATACAGGTCAGGTGCATGCTTTGGCCAATCATCAGCAATCAATGCACTGCAAGAGCCCAGTGCATTATGGGGAGCTCATTGGCGGGCGAACTTCATGCAGAGCGCCCCATTTGTTTGTGTGTTCAGCAAACACTCAAACAGCTGACGTTAGTCGAACTTACGTTCGACTCACACACAGAGCCCATCCCTAATAGACAGCAAAAAGCCTAGTGCATTATCCCAAGCACTATATTAAAGGATAAAGGTTTCCAAATATACTCCCAAAACCAGTGAGAATCATAGCATTGTATAAAATCCAGAAAACCAGAAGCAAACCCATCATGGAACTCCTTAGATTCAAAAGGATGATAGTACCAGGCTGACGTGTTTTGAGGGACGTACCCCTTTCATCAGTGTTTTGCTCCGATGAAGGGGGGCATGTGTCTCTAAATTCATCAGTCTGGGGAGTTCCACGATGGGCTTGCTCCTGGTTCCTGGGTTTTATACAATGCTATGATTCTCACTGGTTTTGGGAGTATATTTTGAAACCTTTATCCTCTAATATTGCTTGGGATAATGCACTAGGCCAGCGATGGCGAACCTATGGCACTGGCACACAAAGCCACTTTCTCGGTGGGCACATGTAACGCTCCTGCGTTTTACGTATGATGTGAATTTTCAGCTGCAGAAATATTCCACTTCAGTAGTCATGTAGAGAAACGCTGAGACGCCATTCCCAACTCTCAATGACTCATCATGTGTGGATGATCTCAATTCAGCAAGTAAATACACACACTCAATAAGATGTTTCCTAGAGTGACTTATGTATATAGTAACACAGTGATGATAGGCTGAAGAGACAGTTTGGGTAGAGATGGTAGATGACAGACACTTGAAAGGAAATGTTCTTGAAAGTAAGATAGTAGCAGATGGGATGCAGATAGGTTTAGCAATCATGTATGGTAGTAGATGACAGAGTAGCAGGTGGACATACAAGAGAGATCAACCCAGTGCAAGAACAGGTGGTAGTAGGCTCAAGAGCTAGCAATCTTAGATAATGCAGATGTAGTAATAGTCCTTAGTATGCAGAGCTAGATAGTGTAAGCTTTAGTATAAAGGTTATAGAGGTTTCCCCTGTGGGATACTTATCACTAATAGCAATGTAGCAGAGGAGAGGTTCGGCAAGAGCGGATGATCCGGTAGCGGGATACAGGGATCAGCGCAGCGTGGTTCCGACAGCGAGGTATGCTTGCAAGCATGTGAGCTTCAAGACAGGTTAGCATCAAGGCACAAAGCAGTTTGAACGAACACATGTGAGTGAGAGCCGGCGATCTAAATAGCCATCCAGTCCGGCGCTCAGTGATGACAGCATCAGTCTTAAAGGTGTATGCGCACCTTACCAAAAGAGAATGGTGGGGCGCATACACTTATGAAAGAGTAATTAGGGTACCCAAAGGTACCAGAACATTACAGCACACAAGCTAAGTCAACGGATCGCTACAAAAACGATTTTCCCCTATTCAGGGCCTTGGTTATTTTGCCTTTGCTTGGTTGGTTACCTGAGGATCGGGGAGTTTATCCACTGTGGGGCCAGACTGCGCTCCAGGCACGGTTGGTCCCAGGGCAGCATGTGTGGTAAGCCCCTGAGCTGTGCGCTGGAACCCGGCGTAATATTTAGGTCCCCAGGCAACCTGTATCCATAGCGCTTTGCCTTGAAAGATACCACTGGGACTTTGGTAGAAACCACTTTGATTTACCAACAGGTAATTACCATTTGCATCTTGGATGTAGGGCCCCATGGTCCACATATATATATAGATTGATTGCATGATTCATAAAACGCACCAACGCTCATGATGAAGAACCCACATACTATCAATAGCCCCGCCAACACCTGAGCGTTCCATTGCTTGAAAAAGCACAAAATGTTTTCTTTTTGCAGAATTGTACGTATTTGGTCGCTTAGGAATCACTCAGAGGGGTGATCATTCCCATCCTCTGTACAGAGCCACTGGCAGGTTTAATTCAGCGTTGGCACTTTGAATTCAATAAGTTGGTTTTGTGTTGGGCAATCGGGCTCAAAAAGGATTCCCATCACTGCACTAGGCATTTGTACCCTTCCTTCTTTTTGTTGTTTGTGAAGTAACAAAATTCCCCAGTCTTGAGAGGCATGCAACACCTGGATCATCCAGTCTGTGTTGCACAGTGGTCATCATTATCAGAAGTACTGTGCCCATCTTTTTTAAAACACTTAGCATTATTGTGGTAGGTTTTCACTGTTCATAATCATACCAAATATAGGCCATTAACTAGGGGAGGACTGGGCCAGGGAGCAGGGGGGCAATTGCCCCCCTGGGCCGCTGTGATGCCCTGTAAAAAGGCTGCACTGCTTCTGCCACAGACATGCCTAAAGGATTCCTGGTGAAGAGAAGAAAAAAGTCTCCACCACTGACCTGAGTGCGGGATGAAGACAAGGACAGAACGCAGACCTCCCCCCAACATGGATGGTGTGAACTGTGTCTGAGCAGAGGCCGGTTACATGCGCTAGTTGAGACTCTCCTCCCCTGGCCAGCCCCAACCAAGCTGTTCCAGCTCCCCTCCAACCGCCCCCTGCTGGCCAGGTCGGGAACCCGGATTCAGCCGGTGAGTAGAAAGTACCTGGAGTAGGGATTCAGCCTGGAATGGGGGTCAGGAGGAAGATGGGAAGAGGGAGAGTGGGGGGGGGGGGCAGAGTCGCTGCACCATGGGCCTCTGGTTAGTACTTGCCCCCTGGGCCGAAAGTTGCCTGTCTGCCCCTGCCATTAACCAGGACCTCTTTTCCTATTAAGATCTGAAAACTAGGTTTTAAATTTGGATCTCATTACCAGCTGCCAAAATGATTGGGTGCTTGGGCACAGAATACATCTATTGTTCTCTCATTCAATATGGTTTACAATGAACTTTTGCTACCCGAATATAGACGCTGAACTTGCGGTCTGGATTTAGACACTCATGTAGATTTCAACTTTATTGTTTTCGACTTCAGTAGACCCAATGTCCTGAAAACAGGGAATTTTTTTAGTGTTTTTTTTTTTTTTTCCTTTTTCTTTTTTATAGTCTTCTATGTCAAATATTTTTTTTTTTCACTTAATACCTAAATTATAATTTTCAGAACTAATGTAGTTACGGCAAACTGTAATTACAGGGAAGGCCTTCAGCTTCTACATAAAAGCATTTTAGCTGTAACGCACGACGCAGAAGCCATAAATTTAATCCTAAGAAAACAATGTGACAGTTTCATTACATAATCTTTGCGTTTAATGCTATAAAAAAAAAAAAAAAGAAGAGGAACTTGAGGAACAAAAAAAAAAAAAAAAAAAAAATGTAAGCTCTAGAAAAGGTAATTCTTGTCCTTAGGTGCCCATATGCAAATATTAGATGTAAGTCAGCCTGAAAAGTTGGCTGTGAGAATTTAGTTTTCTATGATTGTCTGGGCGGCTGGTAAGGTTTTCAGTGTGTCCGATGAAAAATGTTACATTAATGCTTCCTGTTTATCCAAGCAACAACTGCCCAGAAGTATATCAGCTGGAATCTGGATGGGCAGTTTGCGTTGCACAAACTTGCCAATAACTTCATTGTTTCTGCCAAATGGGTCATCGGTTCGAATCCCAACATCAACACCGTTTGCATAGAGTTTGCATGTTCTCCCTGTGCTTGCGTGGGTTTCCTCCGGGTACTCCAGTTTCCTCCCATATTCCAAAGACATGCTGGTAGGTTAGATCCTGCCTATAAGGACATGGTTGGGGTGAGTGAAAGGGGTGTGGGGGGGGGGGGTGAATGTACTGTGATCTCTGTGAGAAGTTTAGTGCAGTGAGTAACCCCCTCCTTTTACCCCCCCCCCACTCAGTCTTATACTCACCTGTACCCTATATAGCAGGGATCTCCAAACTTTCTAAAGAAAGGGCCATTTTACTGTCCTACAGACTTTAGGGGGGCCAGTGGGAGTAAACAATTGCCCGTTCCTTGGGGGAGAAATAATTGATGTCAGTGGAAGGAATAATGTCCCATCGTTGGTGTCAGTGAAAGGAATGCTCCATTTTTGGTGTCAATAGAAGGAATAATGCCCCAAGGGCTGGATAAAGGTCTAGCAAAGGGCCGCATCCGGCCCCAGAGCCGCAGTTTGGAGACCACTGCCAGTGGCGGTTGGTGCTCGGTAATTCAGGGGGAGCAGCAAACCAATTCGGGGGGAAATTCGGGGGGGTCCCCCCCCCCCCGTGCAGCCAGCCGGATGGCCTGCCTCCTTACCTCCTCCTGTCCGAGCTGGGGAGTGCTGGATGGCTGAGCTGCCTGTCATGTGTCTCCTCCCTCTTCCTGGCCAGCAAGATCGCTTCTCCTTTTGGCCAATCGGGAAAGGGGTCTTACAACCTTATTCCTGATTGGCTGGGAGGAGAATCAGTGTGACAATAGCGAATATTTATTCGCTATTGCCATACAACTGGGTAGGCTCAGGGCCCAGTGCTCTGCGCCCCGAGCCCACCCTTTTTTGAAGCCTATTAGAGCCTCTGGCTCTAATCACGTGCTTGAAAAAAAAAAATCCCTATTGGAATCCATGCATGTAGATTAAGAGGCTGGAGGGATGGATAGGGGGGGGGGGGGGCGGCGCCCCTGCGCCCCTAATGGACGGGCTGCCACTGACCACTGCTATATAGCACACTATTCTTGACCTGTGCCTCATTGGTGCCGCTCAATGGAGAATACAACGTACATGCATGGACCCAGCACATATGTTTTGGACCAGCATCTGACAGGGCTGCACAGCCCATTTCTCACTATACTGGGGACAGGAAGGTATAAGACTGGGAGAGGAGCTAGGGTGGTGGGCATGCTGGTCAAGAAAATATAAATAAACATAAAGCATAGTTACATTTTATGATGATAAAATAAATTTGACGCTAAATGCTCTTCATTAATGGACCTGCAATGTCTCCTAAGCTGTGACCAGTACAAACATTCCATTGAACATTCAGGTCAGTGGAGGGTAATAGGTCTGTTCCCTTATAATAACAATATTGTTGTTTTCTGGGGAAAGGGTTAACGCAAGATTTCTGTGAATAGGAGTTTAGTTAGTGCTCCGGGCTCGCCACAAGCTGTGTTTTATTATTCTGTCCCCTCTCCGCTTTCCGCATCCCTTTTTCAATCGCTTTGGGGGATTAGAGGAACATACACAAGAACGAGGACTTAAATCTTGCAATATTCAGTTCATTGTACGTTGGTTTAAACCCTTTACATCCACACTCATTAAGGATGAGCTTACTGTATACATTTCTTGCTAAGCCGCGTGATAGAAAGAGAATGAGAATCCGGGGACGGCATTACGCCGGAATCTCACTAAACCGTCTCACAAGACGTTAAACGAGGTCCGCGGGTTTAAGGTGGGACATCTGTGCTGCTTGGATGAGATGGGATCCATTTCTCAAGAAAATGGTTTGCATGGAAATGTTCTGCTGACCTAAGGTCAAGAACAAGCTTTGTGACAAATCACGGCCGATACAATTGCTACATGGCTTCCAGTAGACCACGGTGGGCCAATCCTTATTGTAAAATTGGGTCAAAAAAGTATAGCTACAGTGAAATTGTTCAAATTTTGGATAAAGTAGAGCCCCTCCTTTTTTTTTTTTTTTCCTTTTTGGTGTTCGATTGGGGGCGGCATCATGTCAGAATCTCACAAGACCTTAAAGGAGGTCTATGGGTTCAAGGTGGGAAATCTGTGCTGCTTGGATGAAATGGGATTTGTTTCTCAAGAAAATGGTTTGTATGGAAAAGTTCTGCTGACCTAAGGTCAAGAGCAAGCTTTATGACAAATCACAGCCAATATAATGGCTGCATGGGTTCCAGTAGACCGCGGTGGAGGCAAAAAAAATCGGGCAGCACTAAATGATCTGCAGCAACTGCAGCCCCCTCATAGATGTCTTCTATTTCACCTCTACAATGGCCAATCCTTGTTGTAAAATTGGGTCAAAAAAGTGTAGCTAAAGTGAAATTGTTCAAGTTTTGAATAAAGTAGAGCCCCCCACTTTTTTTGTTCCTTTTTAGTGTTCGATTGGGGGCGGCATCATGTCAGAATCTCACAAGACCTTAAAGGAGGTCCATGGGCTCAAGGTGGGAAATCTGTGCTGCTTGGTTGAGATGGGATCCATTTATCAAGAAAATGGTTTGTACGGAAAAGTTCTGCTGACCCTGTATGGAAAAGTTCTTCTGACCCAAGGTCAAGAGCAAGCTTTGTGACAAATCACAGCCAATATAATGGCTACATTGCTTCCAGTAGACCACGGTGGGGGCACAAAATCAGGCAGCACTAAATGATCTGCAGCAACTGTAGCCCCCCTCATAGATGTCCTCTTTTTCACCTCTACATGGACCAATCCTTGTTGTAAAATTCGATCAAAAAAGTGTAGCTAAAGTGAAATTGTTCAAATTTTGAATAAAGTAGAGCCCCCACATTTTTTGTTCCTTTTTAGTGTACGATTGGGGGCGGCATCATGTCAGAATCTCACAAGACCTTAAAGGAGGTCTATGGGTTCAAGGTGGGAAATCTGTGCTGCTTGGATGAGAGGCGATCCATTTCTCAAGAAAATGGTTTGTATGGAAAAGTTCTGCTGACTCAAGGTCAAGAGCAAGCTTTGTGACAAATCACAGCCAATATAGTGGCTACATGGCTTCCAGTAGACTGTGATGGGGGCACAAAATCGGACAGCACTAAATGATCTATAGCAAATGTGGCCCCCTCATAGATGTCCTCTTTTTCACCTTTACATTGGCCAATCCTTGTTGTAAAATGGGGTAAAAAAAGTGTAGCTAAAGTGAAATTGTTCAAATTTTGGATAAAGTAGTGCCCCCCCCTTTTTTTTTTCTTTATGGCGTTCCATTGGGGATGGCATCACCTCAGAATCTCACAAGACCTTAAAGGAGGTCCATGGGTTCAATGGGGGACATCTGTGCTTCTTGGAAGAGATTGGATCCATTTCTCAAGAAAATGGTTTGTATGGAAAAGTTCTGCTGACCCAAGGTCAAGAACAAGCTTTGTGACAAATCACAGCCAATATAATGGCTACATGGCTTCCAGTAGACCGCGGTGGGGGCAAAAAATCGGGCAGCACTAAATGATCTACAGCAACTGCGGCCCCCTCATAGAAGTCCTGTTTTTCAACTCAACATGGGCCAATACTTGTTGTAAAATTCGGTCAAAAAAGTGTAGCTAAAGTGAAATTGTTCAAATTTTGGATAAAGTAGCGCCCCCATTTATTTTTTCTTTATTGCGTTCCAGTGGGGGTGGCATCACGTCAGAATCTCACAAGACCTTAAAGGAGGTCCATGGGTTCAAGGTGGGACATCTGTGCTGCTTGGAAGAGATTGGATCCATTTTATAAGAAAATGGTTTGTGTGAAAAAGTTTGGCTTTCGAGAGGCCGATAGCATTTTTTTGTGACCAATCATGGCTAATATAAGCCATGATTTGTCACAAAAAATGCTATCGGCCTCTTGTCAGCCAAGCGTTTTCATACAAACCATTTTCTTCCAGTAAATTGCAGTAGGCACAAAATTGGATAAGAATAAATTATAAACTGCAGCCCCTCATAGATGTCCTCTTTATCACCTCCTATGGGCCAACCCCTGTTATCAATTTTGGTCAAAACTGAACCAAATACAGACATCAATAATAGTGTATCTAAAGCTACAACATTCACATTTTGGATAGAGTAGAGAATGGTTAAATTCCTTTTTTCTGTGCTCTGTTCTATTAGGGACAGTATTATGCCGGAATCCCACTAAACCATCCCACAAGATTTTAAATGAGGTCTGCGGGTTTAGGGTGAGACATCTGTGCTACTTGGATGAGATGGGATCCATTTCTCAAGTAAATATTTTATATGGAAATGTTCTCCTGTCCCGAGGTCAATAGCAAGCTTTGTGACAAAATATTGGCTCATCGAAGTGGCTACATGGCTTCCAGTAGGACGTGGAGGGCACAAAATCGGGCACCACTAAGTGATCTCTAACAACTGCAGCCCCCTTATAGGTGTCTTCGTTATCACCTTCAAGGGTAACTCTACAATGACCAACTTTGCTATGAAATTGGGTCAAAATTGGACCAACTATAGTTATCAATAAAAGTGTAACTGTTCACATTTTGGATAGAGAATGATTAGAATCGCTCAGTTTTTTTATTTCTTTGCTGTGTTCCATTGAGGACGACATTTTGCTGGAATTCCAGTATATATCCCATAGTTTGTAGACGCTATAGCTTTTGCGCAAATCAATCAATATACACCTATTACTTTACCAAAATATGTAGCAGAATAAAGGGCTTTTTTTCTCAGAGAATAGACGCAGGTACTCCCCCCACCTTCCAAGTCACCCCTCATCTCCGCCCCCAACCCACCTTTGAGCACATCCCTTAGTACCACCCCCTAGCCACTTGCCAGTAAGGCCCCTTTTAGAGAATACAGAACCAAGTATCATTTTTTTTTGGTGCTAAGCAATTCGTATAGAATTTAATAACAAAAAAAAACAAAACTGTAAAATAGACACCTCTAGCAATTACACACCCCACCACCAAAAATAGATCCCCCAGCAACAATATATGCCCCCACCAAAACAATAGATCTACTTCAGCGACAATAGACGCCCCCCCCAGCAAAAATATATTTCCTAGCAGCCAACAACAACAGACCCTTCAGCAGCCAGGAACAATAGGCCCCCACTAAAACAATAGATCCATGTCAGCAACAATAGACCACCCCAGTAAAAATGTATCTCCTGGCAGCCAACATCAACAGACCCTTGACCAGCCAGAAACAATAGGCCCCTCGCTCAACAATAGACACTTCCCTCAACAGTAGATCCCCCCAGCAATAATAGAATCCCTCTCTCAACAATAGACCCCACCCGCAAGAATAGATCCCTCCCTCAACAGTAGATTCCCCCAGCAACAATAGACCCCTCCCTCAACAAAAGATCCCCTCCAGCAACAATAGATCCCCCACAGCAGCAACAGACCCTCCCAACTATAGACCCCTTCCAGCAACCATAATTTCCCCAGCAGTTAGCATCAATAGATCCCCAGCATATCCCAGCACCTATTGACGTTACATACAAGCAGTGCTAGAAGTTCCCGCTGAAAAAATGCACTGGCAGAATATATTTTGGACTGTCTTTTTTGTTTATAGCGCAAACAAAAAAAAAAATGCAGAGATGATCAACTACCACCAATAGAAAGCTCTATTTGTGGTAAAAATATATATATATATTTGGGTACAGGATAGCATGACCGTACAATTGTCAGTTAAAGTAAATGCAGTGCCGTATCGCAAAAAAATTGCCTGGTCGTGGTGAATCTTACGGAGATCAAGTGGGTAATCAAATGCACACTCACCAAACTGTAGCTGTAACAGGTCCAACAGACACAGCATTGTCCTCTGGGGACGAAACTTGTTGGGCGGAATCTCCGGATCACGCCGCTGCATGATCTGGGGTTGTCAGCAGCTCTCTCATGGGAGTTGCATTTTGCTGCTGCCTTAGAGGAGTGATTCTGGAGTGGAGGAGCATAAACCTGGGGAAGATTTCTGCCTGAGAAACAATGCTTTGTCTTCTGTAACTTTTACAGCTTATGGTTTGGTGAGGTAGCATTTTATTAAGGTGGTGTTACTTGGTGTTTTCCTCACACTGCAAGGATCTGCTGGATGGTGGAAGGTCTTCTTTATGGACATGTGGCATATCGTACACGACTTACTTTCTATTTTTTTATGTTTTTGTTATATTCACTGGTGCTGCATCACATTGATTATATTGAAAGTAAAAGAAAGTAAAAAATGTTGGGATGTCACCAGAACAGGAATTAAGGGGCACTCTTCCAATGAGGACACCTGGTTTGGGGACTACTAGGTATCTCTCTAACTTTGAAGGGCTTTCTTGTCACTTCCTGTAGCAGCTATGGGGCAGGAAATTAAGGGAAATCTCCCCAATGGGACAAAGATGGCAACAAAACCTGTCAGGGGTTAAAACCCTCCATTATTCTTTCCAAAAAAAAGTTCTGCCTTTAGTTCCAAATTAAGATTTAAATAGCATGCAACAGACGTCAAATGTAACCTGCGTGAAGCCATTATAACAAGTTCCAAGCAGCACGATTTGCATTTGCTTATTTGTAAAGACACAAGGATTTTCTGCAGCAAAATCCAATGCCAGCATTTAACATTACCGGTACATTTACACTTTTTCTCCAAGCCTCATTATTATATTCAAAGGCAAACTTACACCAAAGAACGCACTATACTGCACAGTCAAAAAAATGGATATAGGATTATTCAAGTGCAGGAAGGTGGGGCTGGGGCTAGATGATAAAAAATAAGAGGCAACTTTAAATCTGCAGTTTTCCTAAAAATTATCCCTTGTAATCAGGGCCATCTTTAACACAGGGCAAAAGGGGAAGCTGCCCCGGGCCCAGTCATTGTTGTGGGGCCCAAAGCAGCTGTCCCCTGAGGCTGCGCTTCCCGCAAAAAGTTGGTAAGTGGATTTGGCTACTGCTCAGAAGATGAGGGCGGAATATAATGTTGGGGTGCTAGTGATTGGTTGGATGTTATGTCTGCCGCCTGTGCTGTGATTGGCCAGCTTGGTAAGGTAAACCTTGCCCAGGGAGAGCACCTCTCAGTCCCAGGGACAGTCACATCAACCCCTCTCCCTTACCATGTCCAAAAAGCCGTTGACCATCAACCAGCTGAAGAACTTGGGGGGGGGGGGGTGTACCTGGTGTTCATCTAAAAACTATCCCTCGTGATCAGGGCTATCTTTAACACAGGGCAAAAGGGGAAGCTGCCCCGGGCCCAGTCATTGTTGTGGGGCCCAAAGCAGCTGTCCTGCAAAAAGTTGGTAAATGGATTTGGCTACTACTCAGAAGATGAGGGTGGAATATATTGTTGGGGTGCTGGTGATTGGTTGGGTGTTATGTCTGCAGCCTGTGCTGTGATTGGCCAGCTTGGTAAGGTAAACCTTGCCCAGGGAGAGCACCTGTCAGTCCCAGGCACAGTCACATCAACCCCTCTCCCTTACCATGTACGACAAGCCACAGACCATCAACCCACTGAAGAACTTCTTCACCGGAGGGTTTGGGGGGGGGGGGGTGTGCCTGGTGTTCATCTAAAAATTATCCCTCGTGATCAGGGCCGTCTTTAACACAGGGCAAAAGGGGCAGCTGCCCCGGGCACAGTCATTCTTGTGGGACCCAAAGCAGTTGCCCCTTTAACTCACACTGCCCGCAAATAGTTTGGTAAGTGGATTCGGGAGGGCCCAAGAAACTGTTTGCCCAGGATCCAATTATTAAAGATGACCCTGCTGGTAATTCTGCCATGAAGGTTCTCGATCGGGAACTTCCTGTTATAGGATGACAACGCTTGATCCCTTGTCTCCCAATTGTGCTCCTCCATTGTCACCCTACCACACAGGCTTCTGATAAAGACCACAAGTGCTCTTTTTATCACACATTATACAGGCATGGTCACCATCAGGAAACCCACCCTGAGAAATGCCAGGACGCCATCGCTGGTGTGAATGGAGATTGGAAGAGGTTGAAAAAAAATCAGCAGCTCTGAGATGTCAAGTGGGATAAAAGGATGTCATCCAGTAAGGGTTTACATCTGCTGTAAGTGCAAAGAACTGCCAATGGTTAAAAATAAATGCTTTAATTATGTTGCATTCTCTGGAGCTCCTATAAATACCAAAACGCGCCGGACTTTGTGTATAAAAGCTGCCATTAGCTGTTTGTTGTCACTTTAAGCTGAGGTATGAAAATGATTTCCCCGGGGCTTAAACATTTAATGATGGCTCCAGCACCCCCAAAGGCACACTTTCCATGACAGCACCTCGTGATATACACACAATTACTACTATAGCCAGAGGAGAGTCTTTAAGGAGAAGTTATGGGTCAGGGGGGGTCAATAGGACAACAGTCACCATGGTCATTTGCGGTGGAATAGTACTTCTCTAATTGCCCACATTGCAGGTTTTTTTATAAAGATACTGGAACTACAGCAGGGAAAATAATGGGGACCGGTTAAATGCAACCAGTTCTGTCCTAATAATGATGCTTTCAGCCTGGAAATTCTATGTCAATTAGGTCTCCAGGGGCAACAGGAGAAGCATAGGAAATTTATTTTTTTTTCTCTTACCCTTTATACCTGAACCCCTTCCCCCATACTTGAGGCCCACATACTGTCCTTCCTAAAGGGATGATAATATTCCTCTACTATATCAACCCATTAGAATGTATTATTTCCCCTTCCTGCCTATACGTTAACCATTTCCCCCATACTTGTGTCCCACATGCTATCCTTCCTAAAGCGATGATAACATTCCTCTACCATTCCAACCCATAAGAATTTTTGTTTTTCCTTTCTCCCCTATACGGGAACCCCTTACACACACTTGTGTCCCACATGCTGTCCTTCCCTAAGGGATAACATTCCTCTACCATTCCAACCCATAGCATTTTTTCCCCTTCCCACCTATACCAGAACCCCTTCGCCTATACTTGTGTCCCACATGCTGTCCTTACCAAAGGGATCCGCAGAAAATAAGAAGGATCCTGAGTACACCCGAACGTCAACAGTGACACTCAATACCACTCTGAGCCCCTTACCAGACCAAGATATTAACTGCTCAGGATGTAGTCTTGCTCTGTGCGCTCCCCCAGCATGTATCATAAACAGCAGACAATCTCAGGAACCAGGGTCAGGCGAAAGGTATTGCCTGCAGATAAACCAGACCAATCCCGTCAAAAGGAAAAACGCCAATAGTGTAAAATCTTAATGACTGTTTAATGTTTAAAAAGAGATACACTTACATTCACATAGAAGATAAAAGCTTGTAAGGAGTGTAAGAGTCGCCGGACGGACGGCTAAGCACATCCGCTCTCTCAAATGCTTCCGGGGATGACGTCAGCACGCCGTGACCTAACGGCGTATTGTCCAAGAAGACGTTATCAAACCGGATTGCTAGTTTGCTGATCAAGATTTATATCATCATTGTTTCAACATATTCACGTTCACATTTTGGGACTTTCATGGTTTATGGACATTTATTTGTTCTTTGTCATTCAGCGCGACTTATTTTATACATATTGATATGAGGGTGTGGTCACACTTGAAGTTGCTGCTTCACATATTTCTTTTTTCACCTTTAGCGCAGTTATTTTTCCTTTTCCACATGCTATCCTTCCTAAAGCGATGATAACATTCCTCTACCATTCCAACCCACAAGAATTTTCATTTTTCCTTTCTCCCCTATACGGGAACACCTTACCAGTGCTGTATTTTGGCCTAGGCCGACAAGGCCCAGGCCTAGGGCAACACTTTGCAGGGGGGCAGCAAAAAAGCGCCCCCCCCCCCCCTCCACCTGGGACTCTATTGGCCACTGGTTGCTAGAGCTGCCTCTCTCACCCCCCTCCTCACTTTCTCACCCCCCTCTCTCTCTCTCATCCCCCCCTCTCTCATCACCCCCTCTCTCACCCCCCTCTCTCTCTCACCCCCCTCTCTCCCTCCCTCCCCCTCCCTCATCCCCCCTCACCTACCCCCCTCTCTCTCCCACCCCCTCTCACCCCCCTCCTCTGGTTAGATGCCAGGGGTTCATGCTTGGACCTAAATTTTGGAGGGAGTCACGTCCGTTAAAAAGGAAGGAGTGGGGCAAATTTACATAGGAGGGGGAGGGAGGGGCGCCCAAATTTAGTCTTGCCTAGGGCAGCACAAAACCAAAATACACCACTGCCCGTTACACACACTTGTGTCCCACATGTTGTCCTTCCCTAAGGGATAAGATTCCTCTACCATTCCAACCCATAACATTTTTTTCCCCTTCCCTACCTATACCAGAACCCCTTCCCCAATACTTGTGTCCCACATGCTGTCTTTCCTAAAGGGATGATGGCATTCCTCTACCATTCCAACCCACAAAGACGACTCTTCCTCCAAGAACAATCCACAGACTCAATGATTTCATATTTCTCATCTAAAAGCCCATAGGGGTTGACCTTGAACCCCAAAGTTCAGCATTTTTTTAAGCAGACTTATTGTTTCAACCATTGTTCTTTTTATCTCCATTTTATATTGCATTTAAAGCAAAAAGACATTTAAAAAAATAATTTGCATCCATTTAGGTCTATCTAACTCCTCAAGTAACAGGGCGTGTTTTAGGTGCTTTAAATCAATGTCAATGGCTTGGTATTTATGTGGAAGTGGATTTGGCTACCACTCAGAAGATGAGGGCGGAATATAATGTTGGGGTGCTGGTGATTGGTTGGGTGTTATGTCTGCAGCCTGTGCCGTGATTGGCCAGCTTGGTAAGGTAAACCTTGCCCAGGGAGAGCCCCTGTCAGTCCCAGGCACAGTCACATCAACCCCTCTCCCTCACCATGTCTGACAAGCCGCAGACCATCAACCTGCTGAAGAACTTCTTCACCGGAGGGTTTGGGGGGGTGTGCCTGGTGTTCATCTGACATCCTCTGGACACTATCAATGTGAGCCTGCTGGGGAGGCAATGTAGGGGTATGTAGAGGGAGGGCAGGGGGTCTTGTGTAATGATGGGGGTAGTATGGGGGAGGGGGTCCTGTGTAATGATTCGGTAGTATGGGGGCGGGGGTCCTGTGTAATCATGGGGGTTGTATGGGGGGAGGGTTCCTATTAAATGATGGGGGTAGTATGAGGGAGGGGGTCCTGTGTTATGATGTGGGTAATATGTGGGGGGTCCTGTGTAATCATGGGGGTTGTATGGGGGGGAGGAGTCCTGTGTAATGATGGGGTAGTATGAGGGAGGGGGTCCTGTGTAATCATGGGGGTAGTATGAGGGAGGGGGTCCTGTGTAATCATGGGGGTAGTATGAGGGAGGGGGTCCTGTGTAATGATGGGGTAGTATGAGGGAGGGGGTCCGGTGTAATGATGCGGGTATTATGAGGGAGGGGGTCCTGTGTAATCATGGGGGTAGTATGAGGGAGGGGGTCCTGTGTAATCATGGGGGTTGTATGGGGGGAGGGGTCCTGTGTAATCATGGGGGCAGTAGGAGGGAGGGGGTCCTGTGTAATAATGCGGTTTGTATGGGGGAAGGGATCCTGTGTAATGATGGGAGTAGTACTGTTTGTTGGGATGCTGGGATATGCTGGGTTAGAGAGAAAATTGCATGGAGGGCCCAAGAAAAGGTTTGCCTAGGGTCCAATCAAGAATAAAGATGGCCCTGGCCAGGACAAGGGGTAGGCAGAATGGGCAGTGCAATGGTTTATTGTAGAGATGGGGGCGCCCTGAGCCAGTTGCTTCTGTTACAAGGCTGACAAGAGTAGTGACAGTGACATCAGTGCTAACCCTGACCTGAAGGAAAGGGGGGGGGGGGGGCGCAGTTTGCCATCTTTGCCCTGGGCTCTGGATGACCTTGTTCCGGCACTGCCAGGGGAGGGGGGTGTACAAAATAACGGTGGTATGACCCACAGTATAAAGGTTTCATGGCCTTTTATATAAAAAAAAAAGAAGGCTGTTTTACTTTCAAACGGGAACCTCAAAAGTCCCTCTAACTAAGGCCCTCCAGCTGTCGCAGAACTACACATCCCAGGAGGCATTGTAAAACTCTGAATTCACAGACATGACTAGGCATGATGGGAATTGTAGTTCCTGAACAACTGGAGGGCCATAGTTTTGAAACAGTGGCGGCTGGTGCATATGGGGCGCAAGGGCGCCGCCCCCCCTATCCATGCGTCCGGCCCCCTAACCTACATATGGGGCGCCGGACGCATGGAGTTCAATGGGACTTTTTTTTTTTTTTAACCATATGATTAGAGCCAGAGGCTCTCACAGGCTAAAAAAAGGGTGGGCTCTGGGGCGAAGAGCACTGTGCCCCGAGCCCATCCAGTTGTGTGACAATAGCGAATGAAAATTCGCCATTGCCACACGGATCCTCCTCCTGGCCAATCAGGAAGCGGGTTCTGAGACCCGCTTCCCGATTGACCCGAAAAGGAGAAGCCATGCCATTGGGCATGGAGGAGGTGGAGGAGGGAGAAGACGAAAAAAACAGGGGAAAGAAGCCGCCGAGGTCCAGGCAGGGTGAGTGATCCTGTCCTGTCCTAGGGGTCCTGTCCTGTCCTAAGGGTCCGGTCCTGCCCTTTCTTGGGGGTCCTGTCCTGGGGGTCCTGTCCTGTCCTAAGGGTCCTGTCCTAAGGGTCCTGTCCTGTCCTAGAGGTCCTGTCCTGTCCTAAGGGTCCTGTCCTGTCCTAAGGGTCCTGTCCTGTCCTGGGGGTCCTGTCCTGGGGGTCCTGTCCTATGGGTCCTGTCCTGTCCTCAGGGTCCTGTCCTGTCCTGCTGTGGTCCGGGGGTGTGCGGCCTGGTGTGGTCCAAGGAGCACCAGCTGCCACTGGTTTGAAGACCCCTGCACTAAACCCAAAATGTAAGCAGCACGATCTTTTTACACCAAATCTAACTACAATGTAGCCTTCCATATGTTCACTACATCTTTATTGGGACCTCTTATCCATGGCAGAGGCTCTAATTTATGCACAACATTGTAACCATTGTAACATTTGCTTTTTTTTTTTTGCGGCGTTGGCGGAGAGTTCTGGATGAAATGATTATCCTTCCCTTGTTTTATTGCTTATACAATGATACGCTCAGCCGTCCACATTATGTTTTTGGAGAAGAGCCAGCTGAAATATTAAAAGTGATATGATTTCATTTCTGCTGCCCGCCATTCTCTCCCATCACGTAATTACCACGGATGAAAATTTCCGAGGTGCACTGAAGCTCCAGAACTTTCCCCAGCTTCGTCTCTGATTTCCCCCCGGTGCGAGGAGGAGAAGGAAGAAGCCAACGCTTCGCCTGATTTATAGCCGTGTAGGGCCAATCTTTCCACACGTCTCCCTGGACACAATTCATTAAAGGCTGCTGGCTTTGTATTACAATAGGAAAGTCAATAAAAATAGCATTAAATAAGTGTAGCTCATTGAGAAGAACATGACACCGGCGCAGGAGGTGCTGCAAATTACTGCCTAAAGGGTGTCTTCTTCGCCTACTTAAAGTGAACCGGTCATGGCTTTTCCATGGGTTAGCGCTGAAATGCAGGCATCTGTTGGGAGATTCATCCAGCTGTTCAGCGTGCTGTCTGGGAACTCTTCTACCCAGATTATCTGATCATTCCGGGCCCAAGAATGCATGGACTTAAAGATGCTCCATTCTCTGTTGTTTAACTATCCAATAAAAAAAAGGGGGGGGGGGGATGTTTCAACACCCAACAAAGAATTTTCCATTGGGACATTGGTGGGATGGATGGAGTCCTCCAGCAGTGCAGAGATTTTCAGGAGAGGAGAGTTATAGAGGAAGGAGCAGAGTCCTCCAGCAGAGCAGAATATTTCAGGAGAGGAGAGTTATAGAGGAAGGAGCAGAGTCCTCCAGCAGTGCAGAGTTTGTCATGAGAGGAGAGTTATAGAGGAAGGAGCAGAGTCCTCCAGCAGTGCAGAGTATTTCAGGAGAGGAGAGCTATAGAGGAAGGAGCAGAGTCCTCCAGCAGAGCAGAGTATTTTCAGGAGAGGAGAGTTATAGAGGAAGGAGCAGAGTCATCCAGCAGAGTATTTCAGGAGAGGAGAGTTATAGAGGAAGGAGCAGAGTCCTCTAGCAGTGCAGAATATTTCAGGAGAGGAGAGTTATAGAGGGAGGAGCAGAGTCCTCCAGCAGAGCAAAATATTTCAGGAGAGGAGAGTTATAGAGGAAGGAGCAGAGTCCTCCAGCAGTGCAGAGTATTTCAGGAGAGGAGAGTTATAGAGGAAGGAGCAGAGTCCTCCAGCAGTGCAGAGTATTTCAGGAGAGGAGAGTTATGGAGGAAGGGGCAGAGTCCTCCAGCAGTGCAGAGTATTTCAGGAGAGGAGAGTTATGGAGGAAGGAGCAGAGTCCTCCAGCAGTGCAGAGTATTTCAGGAGAGGAGAGTTATAGAGGAAGGAGCAGAGTCCTCCAGCAGAGCAGAAAATTTCAGGAGAGGAGAGTTATAGAGGGAGGAGCAGAGTCCTCCAGCAGAGCAGAATATTTCAGGAGAGGATAGTTATAGAGGAAGGAGCAGAGTCCTCCAGCAGTGCAGAGTATTTCAGGAGAGGAGAGTTATAGAGGAAGGAGCAGAGTCATCCATTAGAGTATTTCAGGAGAGGAGAGTTATAGAGGAAGGAGCAGAGTCCTCCAGCAGTGCAGAGTTTGTAATGAGAGGAGAGTTATAGAGGAAAGAGCCGAGTCCTCCAGCAGAGCAGAGTATTTCAGGAGAGGAGAGTTCTAGAGGAAGGAGCAGAGTCCTCCAGCAGAGCAGAGTATTTTCAGGAGAGGAGAGTTATAGAGGAAGGAGCAGAGTCATCCAGCAGAGCAGAGTATTTCAGGAGAGGAGAGTCATAGAGGAAGAAGCAGAGTCCTCCAGCAGTGAAGAGTATTTCAGGAGAGGAGAGTTATAGAGGAAGGAGCAGAGTCATCCAGCAGTGCAGAGTATTTCAGGAGAGGAGAGCTAGATCGAGGAAGGTGCAGAGTCCTCCAGCAGTGCAGTTTGTCATGAGAGGAGAGTTAAAGAGGAAGGAGCTGAGTCCTCCAGCAGAGCTGAGTTTTTAAGGAGAGGAGAGTTAGGGAGGAAGAAGCAGAGTCCTCCCGCAGAGCAGACTATTTCAGGTGAGGAGAGTTAGATAGAGGAAGGAGCAGAGTCATCCAGCAGAGCAGACTATTTCAGGAGAGGAGAGTTATAGAGGAAGGAGCAGAGTCCCCCAGCAGTGCAGAATATTTCAGGATAGGAGAGTTATAGAGGAAGGAGCAGAGTCCTCCAGCAGAGCAGAGTATTTCAGGAGAGGAGAGTTATAGAGGAAGGAGCAGAGTCCTCCAGCAGAGCAGAGTATTTCAGGAGAGGAGAGTTAGACAGAAGAAGGAGCAGAGCATTGTGAATGCGGAAGGAAGATAAATAATATGTAGAAGTAATGTGAAGCTTCTCATTGATGATGTTTAGACCTGGATTCCGGATTCAATTGTTATTTTAAGGCGGTGCGATTACCGCTTAGATACACTTTAAAAGTTTGCCAGAACTTTGGGAACAAAGTGGCAGCGGGGGTCAGTGAGGAACGTTTAGCAGCTGGCAGACAGCTTGTTTTGTGCCTTCCAGAATATCCATAAAGGTTTATTTTTGGCGGAGTAGAGAGGTGAGTCACAGCATTCATGAAAGGGCAGAACTGCTGATTAACAATAATCACAGCTCACAAAAAAAAAAAAATCTGAAAAATGATTTATAGAGACACGCAGGATTATAGGAAATCTCGGCACAGCCTGCCGAAGCCTAAGAAAATTCAAAAGAAGATTAAAGGAGAACAGACTGCGGTAAGTCAGCAACCATGGTACTACAAGTCCCATCATTCCCCAGCAAATGTTAAGACTCACCCTAAACTATATCCTTGCTCTCCAACAATAATCCATACACATCCACTATTTAACCAATTTCGGACCGGAGGATTTGGCTGCTCAAAGACCAGGCCCTATTTTGCGATTCGGCACTGCGTGACTTTACCGGACAATTGCGCGGTCGTGCGACGCTGTACCCAAACGAAATTGAAGTCCTTTTTTTCCCACAAACAGAGCTTTCTTTTGGTGATATTTGATCACATAAGCGATTTTTATTTTTTGAGCTATAAACAATAAAAGAGCGACAATTCTGATAAAATAACAATATTTTTCACATTTTTTATATGAAATTCTCAAAATAAAATGATAAAATCTAAATTTTTTTAACATTTTAGGCCAATTTGTTTTCTGCTACGTATTTTTGGTAAAGAAAAAAAATCGCAATAAGCGTATTTTGATTGGTTTGCACAAAAGTTAATGTGTTTACTTACTATGGGAAAGATTTACGTAATTTTTATAGTTTTTTTTTTTTTTACTAGTAATGGTGGCGATCTGCGATTTTTTGCTGGACTGCAACATTGCGGCAGACAGATTGGACCCCTAACTGACATTTTTGACACTTTTGGGGGAACAGTGACATTACTACAGTAATCAGTGCTAAAAATATGCACTGTTATTATTTATTTCAGGTACTTATATAGCGCTGTCAATTTACGCAGTGCTTTGCATATACATTGCACATTCACATCAGTCCCTGCCCTCAAGGAGCTTACAATCTAAGGTCCCTAACTCACATTCATACATACATAGTAGGGCCAATTTTTTTATACAGGATCCAATTAACCTACCAGCATGTCTATGGAGTGTGGGAGGAAACCGGAGTACCCGGAGGAAACCCACGCAGGCACAGTTACTGTAATAATGCCATAGGCAGGGAAGGGGTTAACCCTATGGGTGATCAAGGGGTTAAATGTGAGCCTAGGGGAGTGATTCTAACTGTGGGGAGGGGGGGGGGGGTGGTTTCTGAAATGACCATAGAGACATGTGATTCTATTTAGAAGGATCACATGGGCTCTATGATAATTCCAGGGAGAAGGACAGTCGGCTGTGTTTACAACAGCTGACCGTTCTCTCTCAGCGGGGAACGATCGCGGGTGGCAGGCGGCAATTGGAGCCGCCTGACCCGTGCACGGCTTCCCCGCTGCCGAGTGGGGGTGTGAGCGCGCCGCTCGCCCCCTAGCTTCCCGCGCGCGACCGATGTAGGTCTACGTAGGTTTGCGCAGGAGAGCCACCCTGCCGCAGTAAAAAGGCGGCGGGTGCAGGGCCGGCCTTAGGGGTGTGCGAGCTGTGTGGCCGCACAGGGCGCCATGGGCAACAAGGGCGCCGTGCGGCCATCACAGCTCGCAGAGGATCAGGCGATTCAGGCCGCACAGTGGGAGGTGAGCGGCGACCGCGGCCTGGAGAGGGTTAACACAGGCCGCGGCCGCCGCTTACCTCCCGCTGTGCGGCCGTGCTTCTGTCACCTATTGTTGCAGTGAGGCTGCAGCTCAGCCTCCGATCCTTCCACGCTGACTTCCCGCCCACACATCCCCGGGAGTGTGGGCGGGCGGGAGGAGGAGAAGGGGGGGGCGAGGAGGAGCTGACGATCTCTCCTCTGGCATCAGTGCAGGGAGGGAGGAGAGATCGTCAGCTCCTCCTCGCCCCGCCCCTTCTCCTCCTCCCGCCCGCCCACACTCCCGGGGATGTGTGGGCGGGAAGTTTAAAGAAAAAAAAAAGCTGCATACAACGTGAGGTAAGTGAGGTCTCTCATTCAAAAAAATGTGTGTGGGGGGGCTCTCCGATGTGGGGGCTCTGTGTGAGGGGGGCTCCGTGGGGGGGTCTAATGTAAGGGGGGCTTTATGTGGGGGGTCTCTGATGTTAGGGGGGCTATGTGTGGGCGGGTCTCTGATGTGTGGGGGGTCTCTGATGTTTGGGGGGGTCTCTGATGTGTGGGGAGGGTCTCTGATGTGTGGGGGGGGTCTCTGATGTGTGGGGGGGGTCTCTGATGTGTGGGGGGGTCTCTGATGTGTGGGGGGTCTCTGATGTGTGGGGGGTCTCTGATGTGAGGGGGGCTTTGTGTGAGTAGGGGGTCGCTGATCTTAGGGGGGCTTTGTTTCTGGGGTCTCTGATGTGAGGGGGGCTTTGTGTGGGGTGTCTCTGATGTAAGGGGGGCTCTGTGTGTAGGGGGGTCTCTGATGTGAGGGGGGCTTTGTGTGGGGTGTCTCTGATGTGAGGGGGGCTTTGTGTGGGGGGTCTCTGATGTAAGGGGGCTCTGTGTGTGGGGTCTCTGATGTGAGGGGGGCTTTGTGTGGGGGGTCTCTCTGATGTGACGGGGAGCTCTGTGTGGGGGGGGGGGCTTTGTGTGGGGGTCTCTGATGTAAAGGGGGCTCTGTGTGGGGGGGTCTCTGATGTAAAGGGAGCTCTGTGTGGGGGGTCTCTGATGTAAAGGGGGCTCTATGTGGGGGGTCTCTGATGTAAAGGGGGCTCTGTGTGGGGGGTCTCTGATGTTAATGGGGCTCTATGTGGGGGGGGGGCTCTGATGTAAGAGGGGCTAAGTTATTAGTGATCATAAAAAAGAAAAGCGCCACAGGATTAGCTCGCACAGGGCGCCTGAACACCTAAGGCCGGCCCTGGGCGGGTGTTTGGGAAGCGGTTAATGATCCTGTAATCCTTTTGGTCCATTAAAACCTTTTGGTCCCCCTTATTATGTATGTATAATTATCTATGACTGGTCACACCTCACACAAAGTCCCAATTTGCTTTTTTGCCCTCGATCCTGCAATCCCGTTTTTCTGAATTCATTTCTTACTATGTTTTTTGTCTCCTTGCAACATCCTCCATGAGCCCCCTCATTTCTGTTTGGAAGGAGCAGTGCATGTTAGTTGTGATCGTGTATCCTGCTCTATGCACACTAAAAATGCCATATTTCTTGATAGAGCCAGCAAGAGAGAGTGGGTACGTTCCTACATACACAGGGACCATGGAGAATGAACATAGCCGCCCTCCAATTGGAAGTCCGATTAAGGCAAAAAAGGAATTAGGAGAAGTGGAGGAGGCTTATATAGAAATATAGCAATAGAAGGGACTTTTTTTGGGTGAAAATACATACTTGAATACATTTTTCAAGTTTTTTTCAATAATTATAAAAGATCAACGCAAAGTGTTTCTGTAAAGGGAGCACCATTCTCCAGGGGCGTAACTACAGGGGTTGCAGGGGTTGCAATTGCAACCGGGCCCCTTGCTCCAGGGGGGCCTGTTCGGCTCCCCTGTACACCTGGATAGGAGGGGCAGTGGGGGAAGCATATAGAGAAATCACTGTCCTCCTTTTTCCTCCTGTAGCTGCAGGAGGAAAATGGAGGAAATTGGTTCCTCTGTATGCTGCCCCCGCCACTCCTCCTATCCAGTTCACTTATGTTCTGCTATCTCTGGGCCCCTGTGTGCTCCCCTGGTCACCCCCCCCCCCCCCGTGCTCCCTTCCCTCTTCTGCCGGCTGCTGCAGGGGATGTCACAATAGAGAACCAGGAAGAGGTCGGTGAATATGGAATTTACCAGCTCCTTCCTTTTCTGAATGGAGTCCTAGTCAGTGACTTTGTAAAAATATAAAATAAAATGATAAAAAATAATACAATAAAATACCAAAAAAAAAACTACTGGCACCAGTGGGTGAACTTCCAGGATCACAAAGGTCACACTTTTCGACCGGGCTCTGGCATTCCACCACCGTGGGGAGGCCCGGCAGGAAGGGGGCCCACTGCAAAACTTGTGAAAGGGTCCCGCTGCAGAACTGTAATAAAGGGCCCCGCAATGAGAGTAAAGGGCCCCAGGATAAGTGGGAAGAGCCCAAGGCTTGAGGGGAATGGCCCCCGGCCAGGGGTCCGGGGGGCCCTTCATGGTTTCTTGCACCGGGGGGCCCTGAAGGTTCTAGTTACGCCTCTGCCATTCTCCTTTCCAGTTCAAAGTCACTTTGATGACTTCAATGACTTTACTACCTCTATGACAATCAGCCCCTAAAGTCTGGCCACTTACTGGCTGAATTCAGACTGACAACTAGCTCTGCGTCCTTTTAACCTTTTATTTGGCTGAAGTGTATCAAGTTTTCACCTTCACGATTTTGGGACAATACTGGGTGCACCATTAATTTGGGTTCTTAGAGATCTGGAAAAGAAGGACGTCTCTAATGAAAGCATAGAGCAACCCAAGAGTACTCTCGTAGGATACTCTTTCACTGGTACATGACTCCTGTGCATATTGCCAAAGTTACACCTGGGGCTTCCCCAGATTGCTTCAGAAAATGCAATGTACCTGGTATTCTTGGAATGCTCCAAAATCAAGACATTATGGATACGGGTCTATAACCTCATATGGTCAGTTCTAAACATCTCTCTTCCCAAATACCCCTAGGAAGCCTTTGTTAAATAGACCTATAAGCAATCTAACTAAACATGAGAGAAAGCTGGTAGCCTTTATATTTCTAGTGTACTAGACAGACCATTGCAAATGCATGGAAACAACCAACTGTATGCTTCGAAGAAGTCAAAGAACCATGGGTGCCATAATACAGGAGAAGATGGTGGATAACTAAATGATGCCTATAAATCTTTCTTAAAAAAACTTGGTCTCCTTTGGGTGATCAGTACCATCTACCCTGGGAGGACTTCTTGTTGCAACACACGGGTACCTATATATCTCATGGCATCCATGCTCCCCTCCAGCTGGGTTCCCCTTGTACCCTGAGCGGGTTTATAATCTCATATGGTCAGTCCTGAACATCTCCCTTCCCAAGAAACTCTAAGACAGACCATTGCAAATGCATGGAAACAACCAATGTCATGCTTTGAAGAAGTTAAAGAACCATGGGTGCCATAATACAGGAGAAGATGGTGGATAGCTGACTGATGCCCATGAATCTTTCTTAAAAAACGTGGTCTCCCTGGGGTGACCAGCACCATCTTCTCTGGGAGGACTTTTCGTTGCTACACATGGATGCCTATTTATCTCATGGAAACAACCAATGTCATGCTTTGAAGAAGTCAAAGAACAATGGGCACCATGATACAAGAGAAGATGGCGGATAACTGAATGATGCCCATGAATCTTTTAAAAAAAAACTTGGTCTCCTTTGGGTGATCAGTACCATCTACCCTGGGAGGACTTCCTGTTGCTACACACCGATACCTATATATCTCATGGCATCCATGCTTCTCTCCAGCTGGGTTCCCCTTGTACCCTGAACGGGTCTATAATCTCATATGGTCAGTCCTGAACATCTCCCTTCCCAAGAAACTCCAAGAACCCTTATTAAATAAACATGTAGTCAATGTATCCAAACATGAGTGAAAGCTGGTAACCTTGATATTTCTAGTCTACAAGACAGACCATTGCAAAAGCATGGAAACAACCAACTGTATGCTTCGAAGAAGTCAAAGAACCATGGGTGCCATAATACAGGAGAAGATGGTGGATAACTGAATGATACCCATGAATCTTTCTTAAAAAACGTGGTCTCCCTGGGGTGACCAGTACCATCTACTCTGGGAGGACTTTTCGTTGCTACACATGGATACCTATTTATCTCATGGCATCCATGCTCCCCTCCAGCTGGATTCCCCTTGTACCCTGAGCGTGTCTATAATCTCATATGGTCAGTCCTGAACATCTCCCTTCCCAACAAAACCCTAAGAACTCTTATTAAATAGACCTGTAGGCAATGTATCGAAACGTGAGCCAAAGCTGGTAACCTTTATATTTCTAAACAATGGGGCACCCAAAATGTGAGACTACTGTGTCCTGTGTAGCCTGGACACATAACCGTCAAGAGACCTTTTAGAAATCTAATTGGTCTCAAAAAATAGGAGGGGAGCCACCACAGCCAAATGCAATAGTACAAAATACAATTTAAGGGGCCATAGACAACCCCTTGGAACGGCTGCAAGAAAGGGATGCTCAAACCAACTCAGTGAAAAAGTGAAAAACTTTATTAAGGATCAAAATTGAGACATGATCTAAAATAGCCCCATTATGGGGAGTACATTACAAATGTCAACAGGCTCAAAGATAGCAACAGAAGACATATATGACACATAAAAACAATGACACACTCACACAAGGCCGGCCTCACACATACTCCGGAAGATCAAACCAATGGGAACCTTGGCAAGCCGCATGCACTCCTTACGGAGTTTGTTGATGCGGTGAGCTCAGGGATCCATAGGTTAATCATGCCACAATATAAACTTGATCAAGATGTAATAATAAACTGAAAATGTACCACCAGATAACAAGGGATCATGACCTTCTTACATATTACCATTTTAGCAACTCAGCACTATACGGCTATCATTAAATAATCAAGAGGTTCAGTCATAGACTATACAATTCACTATTAAATTTCAGCAGTGTGCTTAATAGCAGACTAAACTCTCACATCAAAATTGCGGATGCTGATAAATTTAGAATTTTCCCATGGGGGAGGCGGTGTCTAAAGGAATATCTGCAGACCAAGTAAACTGAATTGAAGTACATAGAGCCAATCCCGTTTTGATCGGGGGCAAATTTGTTATTTAGGAGGTGTTATACAGTTCCTCTTGTAAATGGGGCAACATTGTCGAGCCAACAGACGTTCCTCTGGAGCAGAAAGTCACTTATATTTTCAGAAATTGCAAGGTGCGGGAGCAGGGGAGAGACGCAGTACAAAGGATTTTCTGCGCGGGCTCACACCATTACTAAGCTGTATCTCATGGGAATGAATTTAACCATGGGCCAAATACTGGCCTTCCGTTAGTTAGCAGGTATCACCTGAGTGTCCATAGACAGCTTGGTGGTCATGGCCTTTTCTCTATCCCCCTATCAATGTATGATTTTATGCTCACCGTTCATTTAAGGCGTTTAAATCAGGTAGCCTTCTGCTCGTTTTTTCTGGGTAGCGTCTTGGTAAGGGCCCGGCATCTAGCTGCGGCTCCAGCCAACCTCGTGGGGACGGCGTGTTCCAGGTTTGAGACTGAACTTCCGCGCCGTGAGTAGGAGTTGGAGCGCATTGGTGGCTCTTCCGGGTTGTGCGGGGCCGGCGTGTGACGTCAACGCGTTTCGCGTGCGTGACGCACGCTTCGTCAGGACGTCATTGGAAGGTTTGAGGGGAGGATAAATAGGGAGTTAGCGTGATTGGCTAATGCCAACAGGTGGAGGCACTGCAAGGACTCCTCTATCACCACCTTCCACCTCAATTAGAAACCGGATGGAAAATCTCCATCTAGTGGTAAAAAACAGGTAATGCTCTTCAAACTTTTATCCACAACTAGATTATGGCGTGGCTCCAGGACTATTATCGATGATCACTTGGGCTTCAGGATCCCAGCTAAAGATACAAGGCCAAGTTCTGGTCAATCTACATGGGACTTATCATAACAAGTTTAAAACACTGGACGATATCAACTCTATCTCATTAAATTTCTTAATTTTTAACATTACCATTAGTTACATTGTGACAGAAATCATAGGTAGATAGAGGGATCACACAATAAGGCAAGTACAAAAAGGTGATGGTAGAGTTGTCCCAAGTCGGGGTAAACTCCACCAAGGACAAAGGTGTATACTGAACTTAACCAATGAGTATATCAACCCGGGCCAAGTAGCTGTTTTTTAGGGGGGGTTCCCCTATGGACTATCAAAACGTACTGGTGGGACAATGGCAATATAGGCGTGGTCACATTCAGGGTAGTAGATTTTAAAATTACTCTCCATTACATTTTCATATATATAGCCTGATCTTTTTCTCTCTGTTTTTCCCTCATCATCTGCCTTATTTAGCCCTTGATAACCCACCCTTAGTCCTGGGGGCTGTGTATGATTACGTATATCTATGGTTCCAGAAATATACTGAGACTCATATCAGTATTCAGTCCCAGGGGAGTCAAAGTCTTTAAGCGGAAAATCCAGGCTTTTTCTTCTTTAAGAAGAACTTTATCAAAGTCGCCTCTTCTGGGTGATATTTTTAAAGCCCAGAAGCCCATTACTTTGAGGCCTGTTGGGTCACTCCTATGCTTTTCAGCGAAGTGTAGGCCAATAGGAGTCTCCTCCTTGAGGCGTACACTTTTGAGGTGCTCCCCTATTCTGATACGTAGTTGCCTTTTCGTCTTCCCTACATACATTTTATGACATGGACACTTTATAATATACAGAACTCGGGAGGTGGAGCAATTTATAAAAGATTCAACTTTGTACGTTGTCTTAGATTGTGAATCAGTGTAGGTTTGTGTTTTTATTACATGAGGACAAATCTGACAGTGGCCACACGGGTACATTCCTTTAAGAGGTTGTAGTTCAGTGAGCCAATTTGACTTCGTAGCACGTGTAAACTCAGAATGTACCAGATGGTCATTGAGATTCGTAGCTCTTTTAGCCGTTAACAGTGGACGTGGTCCTACTATATTTTTTAATAGTTCATTATTTTGTAAGACATGCCAGTGTGATTGGAGGATTTGTCTCACATCATTCCACTGGCAGCCATATTTTGTAATTAGGCGCGGTAAATTAGGGTTTTCTGGTTTAGATTTAGTTTGATTCAGAAGCTCCTTTCTATCCCTGGCTGCCGCTTTTTTCTTTGCTCGTTTGATCATCCGGTGTGAGTACCCTCTCTCACGGAATCTCGCATATAGCTCTTTAGATTCCTGTAGGTAATCCACACCGGATGAGCAATTACGTTTTATGCGAAAAAATTGTCCCACAGGGATCCCCATTTTTAGGCTAGTAGGATGATGGCTGTCGGCCCTTAGAAGGGTATTTGCCGCTGTTGGTTTACGAAAAGTGGTAGTGGTTAATCTTCCATCTTTTAGCTCAATATTTAAGTCCAGAAAGGAAATTACTTTCCTATCGACTGTATAGGTTAATCGAATATTTCGCTGATTGGCATTTAGTTCGAGCATGAACTGCTCCAGGTCGAGTGGTGTACCTGCCCAGACCATGAGCACATCATCTATGTACCTCAGCCAGGTCAGAGCATGGCTGAGGTACATAGGTGAGGTGTACACCACTTCTTCCTCCCACATACCAAGGTGCAGACAGGCATATGACGGTGCCCAAGGGGCCCCCATGGCTGTTCCTCTAATTTGCTGGAAAAAGCTGTTACAGAATTGAAAAACATTGTTAAGCAAGGAGAATTCGAGTAACTCCAGGAGAAATTCATTTTGTGAGCCCAATTGTGGGAATTTCTGCTCTAGGAAATGATAGACTGATAGTAAACCCCAGGGATGGGGAATAGAGGTATAGAGGGATTCAACATCTATACCAACAAGCAGGACTGTAGTGGTGAACTCGAGGTCCTGGATCTTGTTCAGGACGTCCCCCGTGTCTCTCACATACGAGGGAAGGTCCAGAACAAGATCCCTGATCAACGAGTCCAAATATTTTCCAATCTTGTCCAGTGGGCCTCCACAGGCCGACACTATAGGTCTGCCCGGGGGGTCCACCGGATTTTTATGTATTTTTGGTATAACATAAAGAGTAGGGATGTTATATTCTTGTACCTGGAGATATTGTTTTTCTTTGGTAGTAATTAGCCCAGCTTCATATGCAAATTGGAGCTTTTTGTTTATATTACAGACTAGTTCTGGTAGCGGATTATGTTGGAGTTTTATGTAGGTGCTGTCATCTGATAGGAGACGTCTTACTTCTCTCTCATAGTTATCAGCAGTTAACAGCACCACATTGCCTCCTTTATCACTTTTTTTGATAACTATATCATTAGCCTTTTTCAGATCACGTAACGCTGCTCGTTCTTCCCGTGTGAGATTGTCGGAGGAGACTGAGTCCCAATTTACCTGTTTGAGGTCTTCTTCTACCAATAATAAAAAGGAATTTAACCATTTGTTGGCACAAAATTTTGGCATCTTAGTGGAGCGTATGTAGATGTTACTTTTTCTTAAATTATCGCTATTTATAGGAGACTCCTCCTCCTCCGAGAATTCACCGGCTTCGTCTAACAGTGACTCCAAGGCTGAAAGTGCTTCTACTTCTTTGGGGTCTAGCTGTACGTCATTACTGCTTCCACTCCCTCCGGCATGTATCAATCTGTAATACACTTTCCGGAGGTAGAGACACAGGTCTTTGTACACCTCAAAGTGGTCCATACTGGAAGTGGGTGAAAAGGAAAGGCCCTTGGACAAAACAGAAATATGAAATTCATTAAGAGCAAAATTAGAAAGATTGATGACTTTAGGGTCATCAAATCCTTTGGTGGTGGAAATGGGGGTAGAGGGAATTTTTTCACCATTTAGGGACTGCATTGATTCAAATATTACCGACGATTGCGTGGTCTGGTTCTTTGTTCCCAAGCATTTCCTTGCCCTCCTGTTTTTTCTCTTTCTTTGTCTTTGCCTCCTTTTTGTTTTTTGGGGCCCTTCTTCAAAATCCCCTTTGGGGTTACAGGCGGAGAGACATCCTCCGCCATGCCTTCCCTTAAAAAAGTGACCGATCGGTCTTCATCGTCACTCCCTGACGGCATTGATTCATAACTGGAGTAACTTCTATAACTACCTCCCCTTCTTCTGGACCTATTGCGTCTATTTTTTGAGGCTAGATCAAAAATTTCCCCTCGGGCCCAGTCGTCCAGATCCCTTTGGAATTTAGATTGTTTAATACTTTTCAGACTTTTTTGGGTCCTCTCTATTTCCTTTTTGAGGTATTCATTCTGCTTCTGGAACTCATCTAATTCTTTGAGTGGTTCTAATTTTTCCAGTATACCCCTTGTCTCCTCTTGTATTTCTTCTAATTGCGCTTTTTCCTCCTCCACTATTAGAGCCATGACCCTTATACCGTGAGCTATACACTCAGTTTTCCACTTCGCCAAGAAGCGTTCTGTGTGTAGGTGCATGGCTGGAATTACTCTTTCACGTAAGCCCCTAGGTATAATACCTTGTGAGATGTAAGATTCCAGTGACAATACATCCCATTTTCTATTAAGGGACCTCACAAGTAACTTCTTGTGGTCCCGAAATAGACTTTTTAAGTCTCCATTGGTCTCTGTATCTTTATTGTCAAAAGTCGCTCTAATCTCAGCGTCCAGGGAATCTCCTATCATAAACGCCATTTTCAAAAAATCAAACTTTGCAGTCAAACATCAAAAAACAAAAAATAGAAAATAGATATTAGCCCAATCTATAGTCCTGGAGCCATGCCCTATTCACCACCTACAATCAGTGGATATACAGCTTTCCAGTCAGCACAAGAAAGAATGAAGAGCAATTACCTACCAGTCAGATGTATTCTGTTAATTGCAGTCCACACCTGTATTACATTTACGGTGGTTTACACCAATTAATTGCCTAGACCATGCGTCAATTATGATCCATTTTAGAGACGGTGTCTCATTTATTGGGTATAAAAAAGGTGATCCCTAGTGGATCAAAGACTATTTTGAAACAATGGGGCACCCAAAATGTGAGACTACTGTGTCCTGTGTAGCCTGGACACATAACCGTCAAGAGACCTTTTAGAAATCTAATTGGTCTCAAAAAATAGGAGGGGAGCCACCACAGCCAAATGCAATAGTACAAAATACAATTTAAGGGGCCATAGACAACCCCTTGGAACGGCTGCAAGAAAGGGATGCTCAAACCAACTCAGTGAAAAAGTGAAAAACTTTATTAAGGATCAAAATTGAGACATGATCTAAAATAGCCCCATTATGGGGAGTACATTACAAATGTCAACAGGCTCAAAGATAGCAACAGAAGACATATATGACACATAAAAACAACGACACACTCACACAAGGCCGGCCTCACACATACTCCGGAAGATCAAACCAATGGGAACCTTGGCAAGCCGCATGCACTCCTTACGGAGTTTGTTGATGCGGTGAGCTCAGGGATCCATAGGTTAATCATGCCACAATATAAACTTGATCAAGATGTAATAATAAACTGAAAATGTACCACCAGATAACAAGGGATCATGACCTTCTTACATATTACCATTTTAGCAACTCAGCACTATACGGCTATCATTATATAATCAAGAGGTTCAGTCATAGACTATACAATTCACTATTAAATTTCAGCAGTGTGCTTAATAGCAGACTAAACTCTCACATCAAAATTGCGGATGCTGATAAATTTAGAATTTTCCCATGGGGGAGGCGGTGTCTAAAGGAATATCTGCAGACCAAGTAAACTGAATTGAAGTACATAGAGCCAATCCCGTTTTGATCGGGGGCAAATTTGTTATTTAGGAGGTGTTATACAGTTCCTCTTGTAAATGGGGCAACATTGTCGAGCCAACAGACGTTCCTCTGGAGCAGAAAGTCACTAATATTTTTTGAGACCAATTAGATTTCTAAAAGGTCTCTTGACGGTTATGTGTCCAGGCTACACAGGACACAGTAGTCTCACATTTTGGGTGCCCCATTGTTTCAAAATAGTCTTTGATCCAATAGGGATCACCTTTTTTATACCCAATAAATGAGACACCGTCTCTAAAATGGATCATAATTGACGCATGGTCTAGGCAATTAATTGGTGTAAACCACCGTAAATGTAATACAGGTGTGGACTGCAATTAACAGAATACATCTGACTGGTAGGTAATTGCTCTTCATTCTTTCTTGTGCTGACTGGAAAGCTGTATATCCACTGATTGTAGGTGGTGAATAGGGCATGGCTCCAGGACTATAGATTGGGCTAATATCTATTTTCTATTTTTTGTTTTTTGATGTTTGACTGCAAAGTTTGATTTTTTGAAAATGGCGTTTATGATAGGAGATTCCCTGGACGCTGAGATTAGAGCGACTTTTGACAATAAAGATACAGAGACCAATGGAGACTTAAAAAGTCTATTTCGGGACCACAAGAAGTTACTTGTGAGGTCCCTTAATAGAAAATGGGATGTATTGTCACTGGAATCTTACATCTCACAAGGTATTATACCTAGGGGCTTACGTGAAAGAGTAATTCCAGCCATGCACCTACACACAGAACGCTTCTTGGCGAAGTGGAAAACTGAGTGTATAGCTCACGGTATAAGGGTCATGGCTCTAATAGTGGAGGAGGAAAAAGCGCAATTAGAAGAAATACAAGAGGAGACAAGGGGTATACTGGAAAAATTAGAACCACTCAAAGAATTAGATGAGTTCCAGAAGCAGAATGAATACCTCAAAAAGGAAATAGAGAGGACCCAAAAAAGTCTGAAAAGTATTAAACAATCTAAATTCCAAAGGGATCTGGACGACTGGGCCCGAGGGGAAATTTTTGATCTAGCCTCAAAAAATAGACGCAATAGGTCCAGAAGAAGGGGAGGTAGTTATAGAAGTTACTCCAGTTATGAATCAATGCCGTCAGGGAGTGACGATGAAGACCGATCGGTCACTTTTTTAAGGGAAGGCATGGCGGAGGATGTCTCTCCGCCTGTAACCCCAAAGGGGATTTTGAAGAAGGGCCCCAAAAAACAAAAAGGAGGCAAAGACAAAGAAAGAGAAAAAACAGGAGGGCAAGGAAATGCTTGGGAACAAAGAACCAGACCACGCAATCGTCGGTAATATTTGAATCAATGCAGTCCCTAAATGGTGAAAAAATTCCCTCTACCCCCATTTCCACCACCAAAGGATTTGATGACCCTAAAGTCATCAATCTTTCTAATTTTGCTCTTAATGAATTTCATATTTCTGTTTTGTCCAAGGGCCTTTCCTTTTCACCCACTTCCAGTATGGACCACTTTGAGGTGTACAAAGACCTGTGTCTCTACCTCCGGAAAGTGTATTACAGATTGATACATGCCGGAGGGAGTGGAAGCAGTAATGACGTACAGCTAGACCCCAAAGAAGTAGAAGCACTTTCAGCCTTGGAGTCACTGTTAGACGAAGCCGGTGAATTCTCGGAGGAGGAGGAGTCTCCTATAAATAGCGATAATTTAAGAAAAAGTAACATCTACATACGCTCCACTAAGATGCCAAAATTTTGTGCCAACAAATGGTTAAATTCCTTTTTATTATTGGTAGAAGAAGACCTCAAACAGGTAAATTGGGACTCAGTCTCCTCCGACAATCTCACACGGGAAGAACGAGCAGCGTTACGTGATCTGAAAAAGGCTAATGATATAGTTATCAAAAAAAGTGATAAAGGAGGCAATGTGGTGCTGTTAACTGCTGATAACTATGAGAGAGAAGTAAGACGTCTCCTATCAGATGACAGCACCTACATAAAACTCCAACATAATCCGCTACCAGAACTAGTCTGTAATATAAACAAAAAGCTCCAATTTGCATATGAAGCTGGGCTAATTACTACCAAAGAAAAACAATATCTCCAGGTACAAGAATATAACATCCCTACTTTTTATGTTATACCAAAAATACATAAAAATCCGGTGGACCCCCCGGGCAGACCTATAGTGTCGGCCTGTGGAGGCCCACTGGACAAGATTGGAAAATATTTGGACTCGTTGATCAGGGATCTTGTTCTGGACCTTCCCTCGTATGTGAGAGACACGGGGGACGTCCTGAACAAGATCCAGGACCTCGAGTTCACCACTACAGTCCTGCTTGTTGGTATAGATGTTGAATCCCTCTATACCTCTATTCCCCATCCCTGGGGTTTACTATCAGTCTATCATTTCCTAGAGCAGAAATTCCCACAATTGGGCTCACAAAATGAATTTCTCCTGGAGTTACTCGAATTCTCCTTGCTTAACAATGTTTTTCAATTCTGTAACAGCTTTTTCCAGCAAATTAGAGGAACAGCCATGGGGGCCCCTTGGGCACCGTCATATGCCTGTCTGCACCTTGGTATGTGGGAGGAAGAAGTGGTGTACACCTCACCTATGTACCTCAGCCATGCTCTGACCTGGCTGAGGTACATAGATGATGTGCTCATGGTCTGGGCAGGTACACCACTCGACCTGGAGCAGTTCATGCTCGAACTAAATGCCAATCAGCGAAATATTCGATTAACCTATACAGTCGATAGGAAAGTAATTTCCTTTCTGGACTTAAATATTGAGCTAAAAGATGGAAGATTAACCACTACCACTTTTCGTAAACCAACAGCGGCAAATACCCTTCTAAGGGCCGACAGCCATCATCCTACTAGCCTAAAAATGGGGATCCCTGTGGGACAATTTTTTCGCATAAAACGTAATTGCTCATCCGGTGTGGATTACCTACAGGAATCTAAAGAGCTATATGCGAGATTCCGTGAGAGAGGGTACTCACACCGGATGATCAAACGAGCAAAGAAAAAAGCGGCAGCCAGGGATAGAAAGGAGCTTCTGAATCAAACTAAATCTAAACCAGAAAACCCTAATTTACCGCGCCTAATTACAAAATATGGCTGCCAGTGGAATGATGTGAGACAAATCCTCCAATCACACTGGCATGTCTTACAAAATAATGAACTATTAAAAAATATAGTAGGACCACGTCCACTGTTAACGGCTAAAAGAGCTACGAATCTCAATGACCATCTGGTACATTCTGAGTTTACACGTGCTACGAAGTCAAATTGGCTCACTGAACTACAACCTCTTAAAGGAATGTACCCGTGTGGCCACTGTCAGATTTGTCCTCATGTAATAAAAACACAAACCTACACTGATTCACAATCTAAGACAACGTACAAAGTTGAATCTTTTATAAATTGCTCCACCTCCCGAGTTCTGTATATTATAAAGTGTCCATGTCATAAAATGTATGTAGGGAAGACGAAAAGGCAACTACGTATCAGAATAGGGGAGCACCTCAAAAGTGTACGCCTCAAGGAGGAGACTCCTATTGGCCTACACTTCGCTGAAAAGCATAGGAGTGACCCAACAGGCCTCAAAGTAATGGGCTTCTGGGCTTTAAAAATATCACCCAGAAGAGGCGACTTTGATAAAGTTCTTCTTAAAGAAGAAAAAGCCTGGATTTTCCGCTTAAAGACTTTGACTCCCCTGGGACTGAATACTGATATGAGTCTCAGTATATTTCTGGAACCATAGATATACGTAATCATACACAGCCCCCAGGACTAAGGGTGGGTTATCAAGGGCTAAATAAGGCAGATGATGAGGGAAAAACAGAGAGAAAAAGATCAGGCTATATATATGAAAATGTAATGGAGAGTAATTTTAAAATCTACTACCCTGAATGTGACCACGCCTATATTGCCATTGTCCCACCAGTACGTTTTGATAGTCCATAGGGGAACCCCCCCTAAAAAACAGCTACTTGGCCCGGGTTGATATACTCATTGGTTAAGTTCAGTATACACCTTTGTCCTTGGTGGAGTTTACCCCGACTTGGGACAACTCTACCATCACCTTTTTGTACTTGCCTTATTGTGTGATCCCTCTATCTACCTATGATTTCTGTCACAATGTAACTAATGGTAATGTTAAAAATTAAGAAATTTAATGAGATAGAGTTGATATCGTCCAGTGTTTTAAACTTGTTATGATAAGTCCCATGTAGATTGACCAGAACTTGGCCTTGTATCTTTAGCTGGGATCCTGAAGCCCAAGTGATCATCGATAATAGTCCTGGAGCCACGCCATAATCTAGTTGTGGATAAAAGTTTGAAGAGCATTACCTGTTTTTTACCACTAGATGGAGATTTTCCATCCGGTTTCTAATTGAGGTGGAAGGTGGTGATAGAGGAGTCCTTGCAGTGCCTCCACCTGTTGGCATTAGCCAATCACGCTAACTCCCTATTTATCCTCCCCTCAAACCTTCCAATGACGTCCTGACGAAGCGTGCGTCACGCACGCGAAACGCGTTGACGTCACACGCCGGCCCCGCACAACCCGGAAAAGAGCCACCAATGCGCTCCAACTCCTACTCACGGCGCGGAAGTTCAGTCTCAAACCTGGAACACGCCGTCCCCACGAGGTTGGCTGGAGCCGCAGCTAGATGCCGGGCCCTTACCAAGACGCTACCCAGAAAAAACGAGCAGAAGGCTACCTGATTTAAACGCCTTAAATGAACGGTGAGCATAAAATAATACATTGATAGGGGGATAGAGAAAAGGCCATGACCACCAAGCTGTCTATGGACACTCAGGTGATACCTGCTAACTAACGGAAGGCCAGTATTTGGCCCATGGTTAAATTCATTCCCATGAGATACAGCTTAGTAATGGTGTGAGCCCGCGCAGAAAATCCTTTGTACTGCGTCTCTCCCCTGCTCCCGCACCTTGCAATTTCTGAAAATATAAGTGACTTTCTGCTCCAGAGGAACGTCTGTTGGCTCGACAATGTTGCCCCATTTACAAGAGGAACTGTATAACACCTCCTAAATAACAAATTTGCCCCCGATCAAAACGGGATTGGCTCTATGTACTTCAATTCAGTTTACTTGGTCTGCAGATATTCCTTTAGACACCGCCTCCCCCATGGGAAAATTCTAAATTTATCAGCATCCGCAATTTTGATGTGAGAGTTTAGTCTGCTATTAAGCACACTGCTGAAATTTAATAGTGAATTGTATAGTCTATGACTGAACCTCTTGATTATATAATGATAGCCGTATAGTGCTGAGTTGCTAAAATGGTAATATGTAAGAAGGTCATGATCCCTTGTTATCTGGTGGTACATTTTCAGTTTATTATTACATCTTGATCAAGTTTATATTGTGGCATGATTAACCTATGGATCCCTGAGCTCACCGCATCAACAAACTCCGTAAGGAGTGCATGCGGCTTGCTAAGGTTCCCATTGGTTTGATCTTCCGGAGTATGTGTGAGGCCGGCCTTGTGTGAGTGTGTCGTTGTTTTTATGTGTCATATATGTCTTCTGTTGCTATCTTTGAGCCTGTTGACATTTGTAATGTACTCCCCATAATGGGGCTATTTTAGATCATGTCTCAATTTTGATCCTTAATAAAGTTTTTCACTTTTTCACTGAGTTGGTTTGAGCATCCCTTTCTTGCAGCCGTTCCAAGGGGTTGTCTATGGCCCCTTAAATTGTATTTTGTACCTTTATATTTCTAGTCTACAAGACAGACCATTGCAAAAGCATGGAAACAACCAACTGTATGCTTCGAATAATTTAAAATACAATGGGCACCATGATACAAGAGAAGATGGCGGCTAACTGAATGATGCCCATAAATCTTTCTTAAAAACTTGGTCTCCTTTGGGTGATCAGTACCATCTACCCTGGGAGGACTTCTTGTTGCTACACACGGATACCTATATATCTCATGGCATCCATGCTTCTCTCCAGCTGGGTTCCCCTTGTACCCTGAGCGGGTCTTTAATCTCATATGGTCAGTCCTGAACATCTCCCTTCCCAAGAAACTCTAAGACAGACCATTGCAAATGCATGGAAACAACCAATGTCATGCTTTGAAGAAGTCAAAGAACCATGGGTGCCATAATACAGGAGAAGATGGCGGATAACTGAATGATGCCCATGAATCTTTCTTAAAAAACTTGGTCTCCCTGGGATGACCAGTACCATCTACCCTGGGAAGACTTTTCGTTGCTACACATGGATGCCTATTTATCTCATGGCATCCATGCTCCCCTCCAGCTGGGTTCGCCTTGTACCCTGAGCGGGTCTATAATCTCATACGGTCAGTCCCTTCCCAAGAAACTCTAAGAACCCTTATTAAATAGATATGTAGTCAATGTATCCAAACATGAGTGAAAGCTGGTAACCTTTATATTTCTAGTCTACAAGACAGACCATTGCAAAAGCATGGAAATAACCAACTGTATGCTTTGAAGAAGTCAAAGGACAATGGGCACCATGAGACAAGAGAAGATGGCGGCTAACTGAATGATCCCCATAAATCTTTCTTAAAAACTTGGTCTCCTTGGGTTGACCACCACCATCTATCTTGCGAGGACTTCTTCTTGCCACACACCGATACCTAGATATCTTACGGCACCTATGTTCCCCTCCAGCTGGGTTCCACCTGTACCCTGAGCGCCTCTCCTTCTTACTATTCAATTTCCACTTTCTCTAAGCTACAGGTAGGTGTCACCATCAGTAGTTTTACTTGTCCCCAATCTTGGCTTTCCCTTTCACTAATCTATGCAAGAACTTCAAGTCCATGGATAATTTTCCAAGAATTACCCATAATTCCCCACCCCTATTTGCCCGAATGTCCCCCATCCCCTTTCAACTTACATTTCCCACCTTAAATCCCTACTCATCGCCCTGAGCATTTTTTGTCATTTAAAGATTTATGTTATCTTTTCATATTCTAAAGCTGGCCATGCAAAAGTAGATTTTCAAATCAATGTTCGTATAAATATTCATACAAAAAAAATCTCATCAGTACATTTGAAAACTTGCTGAATGTCATTCGAAATTACTTTAAAAACATTTGCTGTAACATCCAATTTTGGAGTGAAAGGACTTTCCTGAATGGAAAGCACATTCACTCTTAGACATTTGTTTGTTGAAGAAAATTTTTCTTGCCACTGCAATTGAAAGTGAACATCGATTTGACCCCACTAAGGGCTAAAACAGTGGTCACCAAACTGTGGCCCGGGGGCCAGATGCGGCCCTATAGTTGCTTTTATCTGGCCCTTGGAGCACTATTTTCATCCACTAATACCAACACTGGGGCATAATTCCCCCCCCACTAACACCAATGAAGGAGCAGCATTCCTCCCAATGACACCAAAAATGGGGCACAATTTCTCCCACTGACACCAAAGATAGGGCGCTATTCCTCCCTTGGACACCAAAGATGGGGTGCTATTCCTCCCATGGACACCAAAGATAAGGTGCTATTCCTCCCATGGATACCAAAGATAAGGTGCTATTCCTCCCATGGACATCAAAGATGGGGCGCTATTCCTCCCTTGGACACCAAAGATAAGGTGCTATTCCTCCCATGGACATCAAAGATGGGACGCTATTCCTCCCATGGACACCAAAGATGGGGCGCTATTCCTCCCATGGACACCAAAGATGGGGCACTATTCCTCCCATGGACACCAAAGATGGGGCGCTATTCCTCCCATGGACACCAAAGATGGGGCACTATTTCTCCCATGGACACCAAAGATGGGGCGCTATTCCTCCCACGGACATCAAAGATGGGGCGCTATTCCTCCCATGGACACCAAAGATGAGGTGCTATTCCTCCCATGGACACCAAAGATGGGGTGCTATTTCTCCCATGGACACCAAAGATGGGGCGCTATTTCTCCCATGGCTTGCTTAGATGGAGCATGGTTTATTCCCACTGATAGCAGGACCTTTTCTACTCCCAATGCCTACTTGCCTACAGTCTGGCCCCCCTTAAGTTTGAAGGACATTAAACTGGTCCTTTGTTTAGAAAGTTTGGAGACCCCTGGACTAGAAAATCAAAAGTTCTTAAAAAAAAAATGTAATTAAATTCTACAAGTGTATGCCCAGCTTTACCAACAACTGTGCCATCTGAATAGACCCTTACCAAACCAATCTGTACTGTTCTACCTCTTCTATTGAAAACTCAATAAAAGAATTGTGAAAGAAAGCCTAAAGCAAACCTATATCTTTAATTGTGAAGATGCTGTTTGCCTGGCTGTTATGTTGATCCAAAATCAAGGTTAATTCTTGGAAAGCCAGAAAAGGAGGGCAGGTAGCATTCCCAGAGTTAGGTCACCAATGGCAGCCCTCATATCTTTCTGTGTGTTGGTTTTCTAAGTAGAATATATAATATAATATGTTTTTGTATATTTTCTTGCTTTAACACTAAAATGAACAACTTTTATTCTGTTGAGTAGGAGAGATAAGATTTGGCAAACTATAGATGAGCCCCTCTCCTAGGCAGGACCATCTGGATTAGTCAGTTTACCCAGGCTGCTAACAAGCATGCAGGAAAAAATGATCTCCTATTGTAACATTTTGGATATATATAATTTGGAATGTTGGTTTTAACAAATGTAATATTTAAAAAAAGAATTAAAATCCTTTTTATTTCACCTAGGTAGAGACCTTATTTCAAGCAACCATCTTTACTTTTGTGCACTCCCCTGGATGCAGTAGGTGGCAATTCTGTCACTCCTAATATAATCCCAAATAGACTGGGTTTTCTACACCCTGAAAGGCACGGGCTCACCGTTTCCGTTAACGGGATTGATTAATAGCTTTGAGAATGTAATAGCATCTTAAAATAAAATGCTTAATGCATCTCCTACAATACATTGGCCGCATAATTACATACCAAAGAGTTTGCATGAGCTGCAGCTGAGAGCATTAATTGAAAACTGCAATTAGAACTTGGGCTATTTTTAAAGGCACTTACAAAAAAAAAACTCAAACCAATATTATTAAAGGATAATTATATCACAATTATTATTCCATTAGCATAAAATTTAGCAGATTGCAGTTTACCTATATGTGTCCCTTGCTTGCCATCTCCAATGAAGTATTGGGAGGGTAATAATAATAATGGAAGGAGGGGAAATATATTAAAAAGTCACATAACCAAAAGGGAGCATGAGCAGAAATTCAATAAAGAGCTCAAATCAGTGCGAGATTAGATTGCCAAAATTTACATAACTTTCCCTTTACCTTCATCTCATTCTTGCCTCAAAGACTTCTCCCATGGCGTTCCTCTGGTCTTAGAGCCCTTCCTGCACTCATCCCTGTCTCTTATCCTCCTCTACAAGACTTCTGCCATAGTGTTCCTTTGGCCTTGGAGCCCTTCCTTCCCTAGTCACCATCTCTTATCCTCCTCTCCATGACTTCTCCCATGCTGTTCCTTTGACCTTGGAGTCCTTCGTTTCCCAGTCACCATCTCTTATCCTCCTCTCCATGACTTCTACCATGCTGTTCCTTTGGCCTTGGAGTCCTTCGTTGCCCAGTCACCATCTCTTATCCTCCTCTCCATGACATCTCCCATGCTGTTCCTCTGCTCTTTGAGCCCTTCCTTCCCTAGTCACCATCTCTTATCCTCCTCTCCATGACTTCTCCCATGCTGTTCCTTTGGCCTTGGAGTCCTTCGTTCCCCAGTCACCATCTCTTATCCTCCTCTCCATGACATCTCCCATGCTGTTCCTCTGCTCTTTGAGCCCTTCCTTCCCTAGTCACCATCTCTTATCCTCCTCTCCATGACTTCTCCCATGCTGTTCCTCTGCTCTTTGAACCTTTCCTTCCCTAGTCACCATCTCTTATCCTCCTCTCCATGACTTCTCCCATGCTGTTCCTCTGCTCTTTGAGCCCTTCCTTCCCTAGTCACCATCTCTTATCCTCCTCTCCATGACTTCTCCCATGCTGTTCCTCTGCTCTTTGAGCCCTTCCTTCCCTAGTCACCATCTCTTATCCTCCTCTCCATGACTTCTCCCATGCTGTTCCTCTGCTCTTTGAGCCCTTCCTTCCCTAGTCACCATCTCTTATCCTCCTCTCCATGACTTCTCCCATGCTGTTCCTCTGCTCTTTGAGCCCTTCCTTCCCTAGTCACCATCTCTTATCCTCCTCTCCATGACTTCTCCCATGCTGTTCCTTTGGCCTTGGAGTCCTTCGTTCCCCAGTCACCATCTCTTATCCTCCTCTCCATGACTTCTCCCATGCTGTTCCTCTGCTCTTTGAGCCCTTCCTTCCCTAGTCACCATCTCTTATCCTCCTCTCCATGACTTCTCCCATGCTGTTCCTCTGCTCTTTGAGCCCTTCCTTCCCTAGTCACCATCTCTTATCCTCCTCTCCATGACTTCTCCCATGCTGTTCCTCTGCTCTTTGAGCCCTTCCTTCCCTAGTCACCATCTCTTATCCTCCTCTCCATGACTTCTCCCATGCTGTTCCTCTGCTCTTTGAGCCCTTCCTTCCCTAGTCACCATCTCTTATCCTCCTCTCCATGACTTCTCCCATGCTGTTCCTCTGCTCTTTGAGCCCTTCCTTCCCTAGTCACCATCTCTTATCCTCCTCTTCAAGACTTCTCTCTAGCTGTCACTCTTCTATGGAAATCCATTTCTCCCTATTCAGTATCGCTAAACTCTCCTCGCCTCCTACTCACCATCCTTCACTCCTACTCAAGGTCTTTTCTCATGTTGTTTCCCTTCTTAAGAATGTACCTTCTCACTACTCACCACCTCCAACTCTCCACTTCAGCTCTTTTCGCATGTTATTCCCCTTTGAAAATTACAACCAGGTAGCGTCCCATCTCACTCCATCTATCCTCCCCTGCCACATGTTTTTGCAGATGTTCTGATTTCAGGGGATGTTCTCCACACTTTGTGGGCATACCCTATGCTCTCTAGGTTTTGGACAAGAGTCCTTAAACTCTTACGCACCTTGCTGATCTGTCCTTTCCCTAGAGAGCCTCGATATGTTCTGTTGCATTCAAAGCCCCGAGGCCTTACGAGTTCTCAATTTAAATTGGCAGCGCACATTCTCCTAGCGGCGAGACCATAGCAAGAGCTGGGAAACAGCAGTCTGTCCACTTTACAGAAATTCACTGTCCTTTTTTAATCAAAGAAAAACGTACTAGTATTTTTTGGACACACGTGAGAAATTCTTAAAAATATGGTCCCAATGGATACAATATGCCCACCCTTCTATGCCCACTTCTATGTTATGCATTTTTATAGGCTTTGAGGTCCTGGGATTCTGGCTCAGGTGTTCCTGGTGTCCTTTTTCTCATCCTGTTTACTGATCGCCGCTCACGTGACCCACCAGCTCTCTCCTCTCCCCATCTGACAACTGCCTGCATGGCTGAGGATTCCCCCGCTGACGCCAGTCGGGAGGGGGGGAGGAGGAGAGGCAGAGAGAGGTGGCAGGTCACGTGAGTGGCGATCAGTGCTCTATAAACATTCAAAGAACGGCTTATTTTTATAAAACACAGGGCACACAGGATTATTAAACAAACTGTAGACAGGATATTACATTTTAAATAAAACTACAGCAGCAGGGGGGGGGAGCACTGGCACAGGAGCAGACAGGCAGGCAGGGAGGGAAGGGGGAGAGAGGACAGAGGAGGACAGGAGGGCTGCAGATGAAGGAGGCCTGTAAACTGACCACGGTGTCAGGGCTCAGCAGCCATGATATACTGTGGTCAGTTTACAGAGGGGAGGGTAGAAACTGGCAGGATCAGCCAGGTATTTTAGGTGAAAGAAGGGGCCAAATTACACAGCACAAGCACTGTGCTATAAACATGCTTTAGGGGAATAGGATCAATATTTTTTATTTAGGGTAACAAACGCTTAGAAAATAAATTCTGCCGTTTCCCCTTAAAAAATAAATGTCATGACGTCGCCTTCATGACATTGTCAAAAAGGGGCGGAGCATGGCTGACCCTAAAATTATGCCCCCCCCCCTGAAAAAAGTTCTTAGGACGCCCATGTCCCCAAGTAACCAAGATAGTCTCTCACAAATCTGTTGCTGTGTGGAAGCTATGGGGGGGCTGTCTGGGGGAAGGTTTGACATCACTGGAGGGGGGGGGCGATGATGTCAGTATGAGCAGTTTTGCCACCCCCACAGTTTGCTGCAGCGTGCATAGTTACTATTTTCCTTGGGGCACCCAAAGGTGATCCAAATCTTTTATAATCCTATAGTGTATACTATGGGGAAAAAATGGCACTGTGCCGCTAAAGTGTTCGGGTTTGACTTGAAGAAAAAGTGGCAACCTTAAACAGCTGGAGTGCTGAAGTTGCTAACCCCCCCCCAAAGGAAGAATCAATCAAACTTTATGTCAAAAATCAAATAGAAATCGCTTGCAGGGATACAAGATGTGGGCGACTACCAGTGCATGCTCCCGATTTCCTCTGCTTTTTGATTGCCCGATACCTGGCAGCTTTACTGCCAGGCGCCTAACGCGGTTCCAATAAAGTGACTTCTTCCGTGGCTGAAATGTAATCTCCTCTAAGCCCCAGCATATTTCACCTGCACTTCATTTTCGCAGAGTCGCGGCAGATAATTTCACACCGTATTTTTGGCGTTCTGCTCGAGTTTTGGAGCTCTGGGGAGCCGCGGTCAGTAAACGCGGGCAGACTTATGGGTTAATAAAGCAGGTCAGGCACTGAAATACTTTAAAGCATAACTCCACTTTTGTGAGAAAAAAACATTCCCCTCTGGGTGATCTCTGTACATTACAAGAATTTTAACAAACTTTGTTGCAGATTCCAACCTTTTGTTATTTTGAAGCAATCCCTGTTTGTTCCTCTGTGCCGAGTGGGTCTAATGGGAGTGGTTTCATAATTATTTATCAGCTGTGGCAGCTGCAGGGCTCTAAAGATTAAATATGCTGGGCCTGCATCCCTTTAGAGGTGTTCCTATTGGGAGTATCTCACCAAAAATGACATTTTTGTTGCAGGGGATGCCAGAAATCTGACTTGTATCTTAGTGCAGACTTCTGGGAAAATTGGTGAGCCAATCACACAAGCAGGAAATGATGTTTCTGGGGGTGTGGTCAGTATACATTCTGTGTAGAGAACACCTCCAGGCGGCCATATTGGATTGCATTTTCAGAAAGTTAAAACAGCTGCAGATTGAAAAGGAAAGGTGATTATTAATAAGATTCAATTACAATGTGATTTGTGTCACAATTGTATACGCAATATTGTTTTTTCTTCATTTCCTACTTTGTTTCCCCACAAAAGTGGAGTTACCCTTAAGTAATGGGCGTCCGCAGTTAGGGGCAGGGGGAGGGGGGGGAATGCCCCTCCCCCTGGAATCTCAACTTCCCCTTTCAAGTGGTTGTTAAGCCACTTTATACCATCCTGTCTGGTCTGTTTCATAATTCTGTGTGTGTTTTAAAAAAAATAAGCCGTTCTTTACCAGCTTTCAGAGGGTCGAGCACCGCTCATGTAACCCGTCGGCTCTCTCCTCTCCCCATCTGACAGCTGCCTGCAGCGGGCGGGGCAGAGGATTCCCCACTGATGTAATTCGGGAGGAGAGCGGGAGAGGTGGAGAGAGGTGGCGGGTCACGTGAGCTGCGAGTGGCGCTCTGAAAACTTGTACAGAATGGCTTATTTTTTATAAAACACAGACACGGGGGCACACAGGATTATTAAACAGACTGCAGACAGGATATGAAACTTTAAATTAAATTACAGCAGGAGGAGAGGGGGGCTGGCACTGACACAGGAGTAGACAGGCAGGGAGAGAGGACAGAGGAGGACAGGAGGGCTGCGGATGACGGAGGCATGTAAACTGACCACGGTGTCAGGGCTCAGCAGCCATGATATACCGTGGTCAGTTTACAGAGGGGAGGACATAGCCAGGCAGGATCAGCCAGGTATTTTAGGTGACAGAAGGGGCCAAATACACAGCAAAGCACTGTGCTGTATAACATGCTTTAAGAGAACAGGATCCTTTTTTTTTTTTAGGTTAACAAATGCTTTAAAAATAAATGCTGCTGTTTGCTCTTTAAAAATAAATACTCAAAATAAGTATAATGGCTAAGCCCCTCCCCTTCATGACATTGTTGAAAAGGGGCGGAGCATGGGTGACCCTAAAATGATGCCCCCCCCCCCCCTGAAAAAATTTCTGCGGACGCCCATGCCTTAAATGTCTGTGTCTGAGGAACAAAACAGTAACAGAAAACAAAATATCCCCCCAAAAATAAATAAAATTAAAGAAGCCTCCCGCAGTTTCACTTACTGTATTTAGATGCAATGAGGTCGATTAAGGAAGTAGAGCGTGTTCACTCTGCAAAGATTAACCAATCATGTTCAAGAAAAAAAAAACGAAAAAAAAAAAAAAAAACAACTGGATTTTTGCTTGCACATGATTGGATGATTGAAGATTCACTCCACTAGTTAAATGTATTCTCTTAGACAATTGATGTTATTTCACGTATTTACAGAGCCGGTGCTACTTATAGGCAAGGTAGGTGCCGGCCTAGAGCGCACACCAATCGGGGGTAACAGAGATACCTCCTCCCCATTGTTTGGCTGTGCAGGACAGCCTGAGAAGGAAAGGGGACTTTCAGTCACGAAAGCTCCCTCTACAGGACAGTCCTGTAGGGACCCCAGAACTGAAGGAAGTTGCCCAGATTAGGCTCTGTCCTACCTTCACCCTCCTCCCAGTATGATAGGTGGCTCGTGTCTGCAGTGTCCCCCCCTCCCCAATCATCTTCATCCTCCTGTCACCCAGTACAGAAGGTCCTGGCGGAGTGGCCTGGAGGAGGAGTCTGATCCCACGAGCACCAGGACACCGATCTGCTCTTCCAGGAATCCATATGCGGCTTTGAGAATGTGGTCGGCTCCGCTTTCCTTCCCGTATACTGCCTTAGCCTGTCCCGATACTGCCCCAGCCTGTCCCGATACTGCCTCAGCCTGTCCCGATACTGCCCCAGCCTGTCCGCATACTGCCCCAGCCTGTCCGCATACTGCCCCAGCCTGTCCGCATACTGCCCCAGCCTGTCCGCATACTGCCTCAGCCTGTCCGGATACTGCCCAAACCTGTCCGCATACTGCCCAAACCTGTCCGCATACTGCCCAAACCTGTCCCGATACTGCCCAAGCCTGTCCCGATACTGCCCAAGCCTGTCCCGATACTGCCCAAGCCTGTCCCGATACTGCCCCAGCCTGTCCCGATACTGCCCCAGCCTGTCCCGATACTGCCCCAGCCTGTCCCGATACTGCCCCAGCCTGTCCCGATACTGCCCCAGCCTGTCCCGATACTGCCTCAGCCTGTCCCGATACTGCCCAAACCTGCCTGCATACTGCCCCAGCCTCTCCGCATACTGCCCCATCCTGTCCGCATACTGCCCCAGCCTGTCCGCATACTGCCCCAGCCTGTCCGCATACTGCCCCAGCCTGTCCGCATACTACTCAAACCTGTCCGGATACTGCCCAAACCTGTCCGGATACTGCCTCAGCCTGTCCGGATACTGCCCAAACCTGTCCGGATACTGCCCAAACCTGTCCGGATACTGCCCCAGCCTGTCCGGATACTGCCTCAGACTGTTCGTATACTGCCTCAGACTGTCTGTATACTGCCTCAGACTGTCTGTATACTGCCTGAGCCTGTCTGTGATGTGGAGAGTCTGTGACGTTACCTGGAGCTTTAATTTCACCCTCTATTGACTCCTACAACCACCTTTTCTACTGTTTCCAATGCACCTTACAGAAATTGAGCAATTTCGCTCATCCCTACTCATGACAAGTCGACAATGGCCTGCTGGAAAAGAAGATGCATGTTGCAATTTTGCACGTTATTTGGTCGGTAAGAACGCATCTGCAAATTACTAAAGTAGAAGATAAAAGGGTGAACACAGTTACAAATTTGCTCAAGTCTATACAAATATAAAATGAGATACAAAATACACAAAAGTAACAATATGAAGTCATTCCTCCTGTAAACATAGGGCAATGTTACTCCGCTTCCTTCACCGCCAAACTATGGTTATTGTGCGTTAGGCTGTTACCAAGCCCGATGACCTCAAGGCACTCAATTTTCAGACAAACGGCCTCCGCTTTAGCGGTCGTGTCTCAACTGCGCTAAGTGCGTCTGTCTTGGCCGCAGGAGAGTTTGTTACGGTCGTGACTTAATGGAAATGACACATTCATTTTGTCAGATGGAATGAAAACAGTCGCATTGCTTTTCATCCATTCGACTGAACCAGTAATTTATCTGATATAAAAATTGCGCTGGCTTCTTGGCCACTGATATTAGAGTATAATTTTTACATCAATAGAAATTACCCATCTTCTTTCCCCATCTCCGGGAGAGTTATTGGCACGTTGATGGATTTGCATATTCCCGGAAGGAGAGCGATCCTGAAACGAGAAGCCTTTGCGGCCTTTGCAGAATGCGGCGACGGTAATATCATGTTTGTATTACGCCTATAATGGGTGCAACGCGGTAATTACTGGGCTACAATTTGGGTCTCCGGAGGGTCGTTATATTAAAAAAAACACTTAAAAAGACAAGCTTACCACTTTAAGTTGGAACGTCGGGCAAATATAAAATAAACACATTTTAGTCCATCTGGATCTTCATTACTGAAATAGGTCTGCTCACATGGCTGAAAAAAACGTTTGTTTGAGCAAGCGCCTCGGCAATCAATGGTTAGATCGTCAAACAAAGAGGAAGAATCCCCAAAAACTGCTGCTGATTTACTGTAGGTGTACTACATCAAGATAAAATATAAAAATGAATCAGCGCACATTTTATATCCCACTCCTTTTGACCAAACCTTAAGGCTACGTTCACATGTGGGCGTAGCGGATCACGGGCAGAATCACCGCGATTCTGCCCGCGATCTGGAATCATTGCAATTTGCGGGACGCCTGTGCGATGCCCGTGATTTGCAATGGCACCCCAAACGCTGTGCGATGATGCCACGATTTCCGCCTGCCAAATCGCGGTAACATCACCCAAACAGAATCGCGGGACGCATGACGCACAAAAGAAGCTCCTGTACCTTTTTGGGCATGCGCAGTAACCCTAAAAGGGTATTAATTAGGGGAACATGGCCATAAGTGGGTGGTTTCTGTGTAATTGGTGGGGAGACCACCCAGAAGGTGGGCATGAGCTGGTTGGTATTGGCTAGAAAGTGGGAGTCATCTGGGAGGGACTACTTGGAAGTGCAGGGGGTGACAGTGCCCCTGTGACTGGGACAAATATGTTACCAAGTATGCATACAGACTACTAGAAAAATTAACATATAAAACACTTATTTGATTACAATCATCTAGCTAGAAGTCAGTGCACAACCTAGGAAGCGTCCCTTCAATTTATGTAAATAAATTGATAATTTCTATCTTTTGATCAAGAGTCTACAAACTTTCTGAACAAAGGGGCAGTTTACTGTCCTTCAGACTTGAGGAAGGCTGAAATACGGCCATTAGGAGTAAAAATGTTCCTGGCGTTAGTAGGAGTAAACAGAGCCATCTTTGGCATTAGGGGTAGAAACAGTGCCCCATTGTTGATGTCAATGGGAGGGACAGTGGCCCATCATTGGTATCAATAGGAGAAATAGTGCCCCATTGTTGACATCAATGGGAGGAACAGTGCCCAGTGCTCCATCATTGGTATCAATAGGAGAAATAGTGCCCCATTGTTGATTTTAGTAAAAGGAATTATGCCCCATTGTTGCTGTTAGTGGCAGGAATAGTGTCCCAAAAGCTGGATAAAAGCAAGCAAAGGACCACACCTGTCCGCCGGTCTGCAGTTTGGAGACCACTGCTTTTGATAATTGCCACGATTAGTATGACCATGCTGTGGTGAACATTTGGTACCAACTGGAAACTCCCTGTGGCCTTATGAAGTGTAGTGTAAAAAACAACAAATTTGGGCCATCTCTAAGCATGGAGAGGGAAGGAACCAAGCAACATAAGCCAAGAGAGATCTAGGGAAAATCTGAAGGCAAGGGATTGATGGATGCATCTTGGAGGCTTGATGAGGAGGAGGTCGCTACAGCTCGTATTGTACCATTGTCTCTTCCACATAGATTAGGCCCCAATTGTATTATTTGTTCTGTGTTATTTAATGAAGTTGCATCCTTCAACAATTGCTTGACTTTGTGTTTTTTGTGTAATGATTTTAATGTCTGTTTATTGTGTTTTTCATTTGCAGAAAAGCCACCTCAAAAGAACATTACTGTTAATTAACATTTATATCATTTTTATTTACATACTATCAGTAATATATTTCTTATATAGGGGCACTCAAATTGGGCGAAGAGCTGATCCTGTAATCCCAAAGTTAAGGTCTTTCTAGAATCCCGAAGGTAATTTTAAGCAGGAGTTGTGAGAAACATGGCACTTAGAGCATTGGTTTTACAGATAGTTGCAGGTAAAGGTCATAGGTTACTGCAGATATAATTCTAGAAGTAATCACATTTAACCGAACCAAGTTGAAGACATTTTGCAGCTTATCCAAGCTGCTCCTTCAGTTCTAGCGAATGTCAGGAAAATACCCCCCACCCCTGTTCAGCAGGGTTAATTTCGTAGACGAAAACCGACAAACGTTTTTGTTGACTAAATTAACACAATTTTAGTCGACTAAAATACGACTAAAACTAAAACAATTCAGATGACTAAAATATGACAAACTAAAATGGCATTTCAGTCTTAAGACTAAAATACGACTAAAACTAAAATGGCATTTTAGTCAAAAGACTATAACTAAAACTAAATCGAAATCTGCTGCCAAAATTAACACTGGTGCATGCTCAAAGCTTAATACCATAAATAATAACATATTTGACTTTTCACTCCAGGACCAGCAGTAGTATATAATGAGTTTGGAAATTGTAGAGAAATGCTTAAATAATGCATAACAAATTACAATTGAACTACACCCATTCGATTATAGATGACTAAAAATGGATTTTTGTAAAATCTTACCGTAAAATCCTTTTCTCTTAGCTCATTGACAGACGTAGTCCTCGGTGATACACCACCTTCGGGTTATGTTGCCTCCACAGGAGCAGGACTAGACAGGAAATTAAAAAGCTCTGGCCACACCCTAGGGGCAGTCCCAGAGGGTATATCCTCTCTCTCTCTGCCTCAGTAAATCAGTTATGTGAAAAAGCAGTCTTTAGAGATTTTAACCCAACTCAAAAAAACAGAGGGGCGGGGACTACGTCTGTCAATGAGCTAAGAGAAAAGGATTTTACGGTAAGATTTTACAAAAATCCATTTTTCTCTAGCGCTCATTGACAGACGTAGTCCTCGGTGATACACCACCTTCGGGACGTCCCAGAGCAGTATCACAACTGAGGGGTGGGAAAATGGAAATCAAATCCCAATCTAGAAGGCCCAACCGGTGCCAACTAGAAGTTTACAATGCTCATCCTTAATGATGAGACTCAACAAAAAGAGAAAACAATTTTTTTTTTTTTTTTTCAAACAGAAAAAAACCCTCGAGGTAGACCACCGGTCTCCTCAAATTGCGGCCTGCAAAACCTTGCGGCCAAATGAGGCATCCACCGATGCCGTCACATCAATTTTATAGAATTTTGTAAAGGTATGTACTGACGACCAGGTGGCCGCCTTACATACCTGGACCACTGACGCCTGATGGCGAAAGGCCCAGGAAGTACTGAGCGCTCGAGTGGAGTGCGCCCTAACAGGGAACGGAGGACTCTGACCCTTAATAGAATAAGCCTGTACCACCATTTGTCTAATCCATTTGGCAATGGTCGCGGCAGATGCAGGCAAACCCTTTCTGGGGCCATCCGTGATCACAAAAAGTGAATCCGTCTTACGGAATGATTCCGTAGCTTTCAGGTATACCCTGATTGCCCGAACCACATCTAAGGAATGCAACGCATGTTCCCGATGATGCTTGGGCTGAGGACACAAGGAAGGTAGTACAATATCTTCATTCAGATGAAAATCTGAAACCACCTTGGGAAGAAAAGATGGCTTAGGATGAAGTACTACCTTATCCCTATGAATCACTAGGTATGGGGACTGGTATGATAATGCAGCCAGTTCTGACACCCTGCGAGCAGAAGTAATAGCCACCAAGAAGGCCACCTTCTGGGATAAAGTAAGCAAGGGAATCTCCCTGATGTTTTCAAAGGGAGGTTTCTGTAGAACCGACAAAACCAAATTAAGATCCCAAGGCGGTAAGGGCGCGCGGACTGGAGGAGCCAGGTGCCGCACCCCCTGGATGAAATTCCGCACCAAGGATTTGGTAGCTAAAGGCTTCTGAAAGAAGATTGCTAATGCTGAAACTTGACCCTTGATGGTGCTCAAGGCTAGCTTCTGCTCAACCCCCTGTTGCAAAAAGGCCAATATTCGATTGACACCGAATAGGTACGTGGAGGAAATCCTAAAGATTCGCACCACGCAATATAAGTTTTCCATGTGTGATAATAGACTTTGCTGGAAGTCGCTTTCCTTGCTTTAATAAGGGTAGGAATGACTGAAGCTGACAAACCTCTGTCCTTCAGTACTTGGGTCTCAATGGCCAGGCCATTAAACCCAGCGACTGTAAAGCATGATGGTAAATTGGTCCTTGAGACCACAGACACTCCCTGAGACGAAGTTCCCACGGAACGTCTACGACTAACATGTCCAAGTCGGCCAGGCCGGCTTGAGGAGGCCAGCCTAGAATTTCTAGGACCACTGGCGCTGATTGGATCTGAACCAGGCGTCCCTAGAGGTATCTGGCCCCGACCATCCGAGAAAGTCTGGTCGTTTTCTGTTCCCACACATTTATCAGATACCTGATAGTTATCAGGAAAGGTGATCTTTTCTGGTTGAACCTCAGGGACCGAAGTCACCCGACTAGAGGCTACTTGGCCTATCTGGTCAACCAGATCCGATTCCTGTGAGGTATCGGGACTAATCTTAGGAAAAGGTAAAGGAAAAGATCTATTCAGGGAACGGTAATTACCGCTTCCTGTAGTACTTAAATGTTGGAAGGGAAGAATCGCACCGGTAGTAGTGGTTGATGCTCGATCTAATGTCCTGAATACCGGTGAAAACGTCCCCCCACCCTGAAACCGGGTGGGGGCGCACCTTCAGGCTGTGTACTCCTTTGCTTCGGGTTTGGCTGGGTTGGTCCTTTGCTTGTCCGACCAGCCCTTCTTGAACCCTCCTGGAGGAGTCTTGCCTTTCCCGCTAGTACCAGCCGGGCGCCCTTTATGGGCGGTAAAGAAAGGTCCTCGCTTGTTGCGAGGTCCCTTAGCTTTAGCAGCCTGTGGCAAAAAAGTGCTCTTGCCCCCAGTGGCATCCTTAATGATTTCATCTAGGTTGGCCCCAAATAGACGATTCCCCTGAAAGGGGAGATTTGTCAAGGTCTTCTTGGAACCTAGGTCAGCTGACCAGCATTTTAACCATAGCACACGTCTGAGGATCACCGCTGTCTTAGATGCATGCCCTAATAAGGGAGTAGTGTCCAAGGCTGCGTCACAGATAAACTGTAGCCCTTGTATAATCTGTTCCATCAAATCAGATGTCTCCTGGGGAATATCTTTTCCCCTAAGGTCTTGGCGTACCATTTTCGCCCATTCCGTAAGTGTCTGGGAAACTAGACCAATAACAATTACTGGTCTAAAAGCTGACCCTATCAGAGAGAAGATGGTGCGGGACTCTGCTTCCATCTTTCGATCCACCGGATCCTTAAAGGACGAAGTGTCCTCCACTGGAATAACCGTGGCTTTATTCAGCCTGGAAATAGGCGGATCCACGACTGGTGGTACCGTCCATTTCTTAATGATGGATTCCTCAAACGGATAGCGTCTAGCAATACGCTTGGAAATAGTAAAGGTACGTTTAGAATGCTCCCATTCTCCTTTAATCTGATTACCGAAACATTTAGGTACAGGAAAAGCCTTCATCGTCTTGATGGGCTTATTAGTACCAAAAGGAATCTCTGTTTCAGTTGCCTCTGCCGGTAAAGCCTCAAGTTTTAAGGTTTCCTGCACTGCCACAACTAGTGCGTCCACCAATGCTTCTTCCTGAATAATAGCAGGAGAAGAAGCGTCCTCCTCACTGTCTGAGGGGGCTTTACCTGGGATAACAGCCCTTGCAGAGGAACCTGCAACTGCCGTGACCACCTCTGAATCTGAGTCAGAGGTGTCAGATGGTATAGGGGTAGGCGGGGGTCGCTTCCTTGACCCCCGTCCCTGACAGGCCGCCTCCACCCGAGCCACCATAGACTCCAAAATTGCTGTAAATGACTCTATACTCTGTGCACCGGCGGGTCCCGTGGCCCCCTCGAGGGAAACAGGTGGGGGAATATGTGTGGCAGGGTCCATGATAACTCCAGTTACTTCCTGGATAATATAATTCAAAAATAAAACTTTTTTTTTTTTTTTTTTTTCGACCCCCAGCGCCACAAAAGCCCCTTAGTGTTACCTGCTAGGGATCCCTATCGATCGAGAGAGAGAGAGATAGACCCCCAGGCTCACCACTTGATGCTCAGAGTTTAACTGCAACAGGTTACAGCGCTGTCTTAACAAACAGGAAGTCTTTTGGCTGGCTGCCCAGGAAGAAAGGAGGCGGCTCCGCCCCTCTGTACGCCTTCCGGCGCCTCCCCCAAGCTCCACGAGGTGTTTGGATCACCTCAAACATGGCCGCCCCCATGCTGGAGACACGAGGCTACGCCAAAATGGCGGCTCGTGCGATCCAGCAAAAAAAATGGCGGCGGCCCGTACTGAATAGCGGTGTGCTGCAGGGCACACAACACTCTCACTGCATGGGGATATGGCGTGGTTGGCGGTACCGGCCCTGGCGGACCGCATGGCCGTTCGGGAGGCCTGCTAATAGCTGGAGATCTGATTAGGAAGGCAGTCTACATGTCCGTGGCTTCTGACTGGTAGGTAGCTTATTCTTAACCCATAAGATTCCCAGAATGCCACAGATTACATCTTTAAAACATGTATACAATTAGATTGTTAGCTCCCAAACCAAGCCTCCTGGCTTTTTGCACACATAAAATCACACTCAAAGTAGGAGGATCTGTGTCATGTTGTAGGATAGAAAGGGACTCTATCTTACCATACAGAGAGGGGCCCGCGTTCACCACAAAACCCGTCAGGGGGAAAGGGGGAACATACTACTCACCATACCGGAACCAGGCGGGCACCAACTCCTGACAGTACCCCTCTCCACCGGGGCGGGAGGGCTGTCGACCGATACGGACGCCGTGACTCATGGTCTTTGGCGTTTCAGCGAGACGTTTAACTCGCGTGGACAGTCCTTTAATGGGACTTTGTCGCGGCCGACCCAGCGCGGAGCTATGGCCTGCACGCGCTCGTAGGCTGAACTGGGGTGACCACCGGATCTCAACATCCAGCCCGTCGCCCAGTTCAGCTTTCTTGCTTGAAGATCTCACAGGAACACTGGAGAAAAAAGCTGTCTAAAAAAATCCTTTAAGAAAAAATTCTTGCCAGGACCTAAGATCCCAGCAAGGTGTCTAGGTCCTTACTCCTAACTAGACAGAAAATAACTGATTTGCTGAGGCAGAGAGAGAGAGGATATACCCTCTGGGACTGCCCCTGGGGTGTGGCCAGAGCTTTTTAATTTCCTGTCTAGTCCTGCTCCTGTGGAGGCAACATAACCCGAAGGTGGTGTATCACCGAGGACTACGTCTGTCAATGAGCGCTAGAGAAAATGAGTTTTAGTCGACTAAAATGTAGGACGTTTTAGTCGACTAAAATGTACTGGAGTTTTAGTCGACTAAATACGACTAAAACTAAAACACTTGCAGAAGACTAAAATGGGACTAAAACTAAAATGCCATTTTAGTCCTAAGGCTAAGACTAAAACTAAATTGAAATTTGTTGCCAAAATTAAACACTGCTGTTCAGTGATGTTTGTTTCAGTTTGATGAAGATGGTCTTTTCCACACCTCTTGTGAACCAGTTGTCCTCTCTGTCCAAAGTGTGAACCTCAGTATCCTCAAAAGTGTAGGAAGACTGCTGAGTCTTGACCTGAAGACTCAGTCCTCCAATGTTGGGCCATTAGGATTCCATTGGAGGTTCATATATTATTCAGTGTATTCTGCTTCTCCCCTCTTTTCAATGGTCCTATATTTTTTCTTGTGGATGTTTAGCAAAAGCCCCGTTTGGGTAGCTAAAAATATTCATGGCAAACCTGAGATGTCTGTGTTCTGTGCTTGCGGTTACTATCATAACTGTGGGTTATATCCTGTTCCTGTCAATTACTTCCTGGGTCACCTCCCTGTATGCTTCCCTATATATACACATGTTCAGTGCACTGCTCCTTGCTTGAGCAACATCGCTGTTCTCTGAGCTCCCATCCCTGTAACCTTGGCTATTGTATCTGATCTCCTGTGTACTGACCCGGCTTCGTTTCTCCGTCTATGTACGTCTGCTGCCTGTCCTGACCTCTCCTGTTTACTCTGCACACGCCAGCGGTCTCCACATAGTCAGCTAGGCCTGTTGGAGATACAACAGCTTTCAGCTTAGCAGATTAACTGCAGTTCACAAATAGGACACTAGATGTCGCTAATGCTCAGTGATATGCTATGCATTTCTATGATGTGTTGTAATAACCTGTACACTGTACTGAACTTGTTGGTTATCTCTTCCTGTCTGTTGTTTTTATTACAATGAGGTGACATCTTTGATTTCTGTGTTATGTTCCAATAAAGAAGTCAGTTCCTGTTTACTCCACAATGTCTGATCTGAATGGACTCCGCTGCACCCAGTGATCGCACTCTGCAACAAGGCCTACCTGGGGGCCGCGACCTGGTTCCAGTCTGCTGCAAGTCCATCCCCACCACCAGGGGCCCTGGTGAAGAAGCAGGATGGGACTTAGACTCCGCACCCTGGGGAATCCTGAGCTGGGGATCTATAAGGGCTCACTACAACAGACCCATTGACAGCTTGGAGAAGCTATGAAGTGTCTTCAACATTGCATAAGTCCAGCTAAATGTGACCAACTACTAGATATACCATGACCTAGATACATGAATACAAAAATTAGAACTAAGAGAAGTTTAAAGTTATAAAAAAAAAAAAAACCCGAACCATAAAATAGCAATGACCATTTTTTTTTTTTTACTTGATAGAAAAAGAAAAGTGAGGAAGTCCAAAAGGGACGCAAATTAAAAAATTCTATTAAAAAAGGTAAGATCTCTTCAAGCAACTTCTCGTGGTCTACAGCAGCATTTCTGAACCTTTAAAATATGCAAAATCCCAAGGCACCCCAGTCTACATTTAAAAAGAAATGTTACTTATCAAGAGGTAACCTGAGCCTTGGACAAAGCATGCAACCACCTTGATGAACTTTAACTTTGCATTAGAGGTCCAAACATCACATCAGAGGTCCCCCATAATGTCCAAGGTTTCACATCACATCGGAAGGCCCCCCAGTGTCAGATTTTCCCCATCACATTTAGGTCCATCCTTCACATCAAAGTCCCCTCTATATACACGTGGACCATTCATCACATCAGTGTCACCCCTTTACACGAATATCGCCATCACATCAGAGCCCCCCTTTATGCCAAAGGCCCTCCAGTGTCAGTTTTCACCCATCACATTACAGTTCCCCCCCAGGGCCGTCTTTAGTATTGATTGGACCCTCGGCAAATATTTTCTTGGGCCCTACCAAATGCACTTATCAACTATTTGTGGGCAGTGCGTGCTTAAGGGGCTGCTGCTTTGGGCCCCACAACAATGGCTTGGCCCAGGGCAGCTGCCCCTTTTGCCCTGTGTTAAAGACAGTCCCCCCTATAGACAAGAACCTTCTATTACATCAGAGTCAGCCCTAAACATCAGAGCCTCCCCATCACACCGGGTGCCATTGAAAATCCCCATCACAGAACCACCCAGTCACACGTGCCCCCCCCATTGCAGAGCCCTACAATCACACAGATCCCTACCTTTTGGTTCCAGCAGCATGGCAGAGAGCTGGATACGAAGGAGATCTTGAGGAGATGGATATCCATTTTCTCCTGAATGCTGGGGGCCTCCCTGCATGCTGCTTGACCTTGATCAGAGTCATCTGTTGCCTTGAGTGGCATGACCATGTGTGAGCAATGAATGGCACAGTGCATCCTGGCCCTAGAGCGTCATTGTTTGTAATGATGCTGGCACTGACCCGTCCGCACCATGGCAACTCAACTCAAGGGAAAACCAGGGGGAACCCAGATGGCACCCTGGTTGAGAAACACTGGTCTACAAGGCGGAGCAAAGAAATATATTCCTACAGGGGAGCCTCCAACAGGCTTCCCATATAAAACGAGCACAGCTTCCCAATGTAATCTTCATACAGCACCACTGACTTACAACAGAGGGCAGGAACATACCCAACAAAGTAGATCATGTTCTTTACCTAGCTTATTTTAAAATGCCTGCGGAGAATCCCAAAGCATTACGCCATATTCTGCCTCCTGTTGCTATGGTTGCAAGGAAGACAAGTTTGAATTTTTTGGCAGTTCTAGAAGTGAATCGTTGGCTGCAGATTGAGAAGAAACTGTCATTTTTATCACATTAATTTACAGCAAGGTTTGAGCAGCAATTACACACTCTTATCAATTAAAGGGAAGCATCAGATTGGATACCGTTGGCAACCTGTTCTTCCCACGGACATTTCAGAGTATGAAGTTTACAATTTCCAGAGAGACTTTTTATTTTCCCTCCCAGACAGCTTTCTGTATGAATCAATGACCCGGGTGACATTGAGAGGAAAGCCTCATGCATTATTAGTGAGGAAAGGTTTAATGTGATTCCTGACCCATTCTGACATAATTAAGACATAATGTGCCCTGAAACTTGTTACTGTAAAACTTTAACTCCTTGTGCAAGCAAGATTTCCCAACCTGCACAGTCCACCCCACTCACAGTCAGTGTGATTCTGATGGGGGGGGAGATGTTTAAGCCAAAACTCTGGAGAATTATACAGTTTACAAATTACAGCTGTCCGGGTTCCTGGGTTGCAGGATTCTAGGGTGGGCACAGAAAATGCTCCACTGACTCTATTCTGACCAGGGTGGGCACAAAAAATGCTCTTCCTGCTGACTCCACTCTGACCTGGGTGGGCACAGAAAGGGTCCGCTAACTACACTCTGACCTGGATGGGCACAAAAAGTGCTCTTCCTGCTGACTCCACTCTGACCAAGGTGGGCACAGAAAGTGCTCCTCCCACTAAATCCATTCAGACAAAGGTGGGCACAGAAAATGCTCCACTGACTCCACTCTGACCAGGGTGGACACGAAAAATGCTCCACTGACTCCACTCTGACCAGGGTGGGCACAGAAAGGGTCTACTAACTACATTCTGACCAGGGTGGGCACAAAAAGTGCTCTTCCTGCTGACTCCACTCTGACCAAGGTGGGCACAGAAAGTGCTCCTCCCACTAAATCCATTCAGACAAAGGTGGGCACAGAAAATGCTCCACTGACTCCACTCTGACCAGGGTGGGCACTAAAAATGCTCCACTGACTCCACTCTGACCAGGGTGGGCACAGAAAGGGTCTACTAACTACATTCTGACCAGGGTGGGCACAAAAAGTGGTCTTCCTGCTGACTCCACTCTGACCAAGGTGGGCACAGAAAGTGCTCCTCCCACTAAATCCATTCTGACAAAGGTGGGTAAAGAAAGTGCTCCACTGACTCCATTCTGACCAGGGTGGGCAGTGGGCACAGAAAATGCTCCACTGACTCCACTCTGACTAGGGTGGGCACAGAAAGTGTTCCTGCTGACTCCATTTTGAGCAGGGTGGGTACAGAAAGTGCTCCACTAAATTCACTCTAACCATGGTTGGCACAGAATGTGCTACTCCTACTGACTCTACTCTGACCTGGGTGGGCACAGAAAGTGTTGTTCTTGTTGACTCTACTCTGACCTGGGTGGGCACAGAAAGTGCTCTTCTCATTGACTCTACTCTGACCTGGGTGGGCACAGAAAATGCTCCACTGACTCCACTCTGACCAGGGTGGGCACGAAAAATGCTCCACTGACTCCACTCTGACCAGGGTGGGCACAGAAAGGGTCTACTAACTACATTCTGACCAGGGTGGGCACAAAAAGTGGTCTTCCTGCTGACTCCACTCTGACCAAGGTGGGCACAGAAAGTGCTCCTCCCACTAAATCCATTCTGACAAAGGTGGGTAAAGAAAGTGCTCCACTGACTCCATTCTGACCAGGGTGGGCACAGAAAATGCTCCACTGACTCCACTCTGACTAGGGTGGGCACAGAAAGTGTTCCTGCTGACTCCATTTTGAGCAGGGTGGGTACAGAAAGTGCTCCACTAAATTCACTCTAACCATGGTTGGCACAGAATGTGCTACTCCTACTGACTCTACTCTGACCTGGGTGGGCACAGAAAGTGCTCTTCTCGTTGACTCTACTCTGACCTGGGTGGGCACAGAAAGTGCTCTTCTCATTGACTCTACTCTGACCTGGGTTGGCACAGAAAGTGCTCTTCTCGTTGACTCTACTCTGACCTGGGTGGGCACAGAAAGTGCTCTTCTCGTTGACTCTACTCTGACCTGGGTGGGCACAGAAAAGGTTCCACTGACTCCACTCTGACCTGGGTGGGCACAGACAGTGCTCCTTCCACTGACTATGGTAGGAATAGACAGAGCTCCTCCCACTGATTAGGGCAGTAACAGACAGTGTTCCTCCCACTGACAAAGGTAAGAAAAGACTGTGTTCCTCCCACTATATATAGTGGGACTAGAAAGCACTCCTTTCACTGAGTAGAGATGGAATGGACACGTATACCCTTGCAGGAAGGGTGTACCTATTCTCCTTTAAATTGGGTCCCTTCTTGTCCCTTGCAGAAGGTTATGTTAAACAGTGCCCCTTCTCGCAGTTTCCCTATATATAAGTGGTGAACCTTTGAGGGAGTAGTTGGGAGAACAGACCAGACTTGTAAGTTGTAGGACAGAGATAGTGAAAGAGTGTTCTCAATTCCCCCATGTGGGTTCCCTATTTGTGTAACCTTGTATGAGATGGTAATAGCATCTTTTGTATTATGGCAGAAGATTTGGGTTTATGGACTAAGTTAAGAAATGTGGAGTGTTTTCAAGGTGCCTTTTCTATGTCACCATTAATTAGAAGATGCAACATTTTATTGCAGAAATAATTAAGAACATTTTGGCTTTGAGATGTGTAATTATTCATAGAAAATGTGTATTGGTAGTGTCAGACTGTGATTTTTGTAAAAAAAAAAAAACGAAGGTCCGCAAGAGCCATGATAGGGAGTTCTATATTCTCATAATACCCTGGACTGGTAATACGAACAGGATCCTAAATAACATGGCGTAAAGTGTAAACCTGGTCAGGCTGGGAGCTGATGGTGGGGGCAGGTGGGAAGAGTCTACCCTCCTGGCAGTGAGAAGTCCTCTTGAATGTAGCATGCATCAGGTGACCTGGGCACCCATGTTGTATGGGCCTTCGGTGCATGGCCAGACCCTCTGAGCCCTAGTCTGTAACCATGGGACAATGCAAGGACTTGAACTGTAAGTATCTTCTTGTTGATATGAGGGGTCGGTACTGCAGTGCACCAGAGGTATGGTGAAAGTAAGGTTTTGAACCTACCATTTATACACAAAGAGAAGTCAGAGTAGGTCTGAAATGGGCACTTGGGATGGGAACTGGGTCAACAACCTGGCTCCTGTTTGCCCAATTGCTGTATAATTCTAGTCACCCTGACTGACGCCACACTGACTAAGGCAGGCGCAGGTAAAACATTATTGTGGGTGTAGTTTAGCAGAGAACATAATACCAGACCCCCTCCAAGCTTCAGGTAACCTTGGTAATTGGTGATATTTAGAGATCTAAACAGTTCTGCCATTAAAAATCCGGAAGATGAGTTCTTGTTTAGATCGGAGTTCTCCTTTGAAGTGTTTCAGCACCACAGACCGAGCTGGCTGGGGGATTCCGCAATGAAACGGCACTTTGAAATAATTTTGAGGAGCCATGAGCGAGTCTGCTGCCTCTGATGTCCATAATCTCTACACCAGACTAATGGATGCGGTCACCTTGCCTCTCAGCGGCAGTGTGGAAAACGTTCATCCAGCATCGTCCAACTGGCATATAAAAAGCAGCCACATCTTTACAAGGATTAGACAGACCTGGACTTTGTTCTTAATTGTAAGGATTAGAATATATACACTGCACCATAGTATACTGTTCTATCATATACAATACATACATTGTCTGAGCGCATAGGAAAAATATAAAGCATTAAAGTATACTGCACCTCGCTAAGTAATGAAGCCAGGATGAGGATGATGGCTCGAGAACCTGATGGGTATTTCCCATATGTCCACTTAGACAGGTTCCCTTTAAACAAATGCATCACACACAATATTTCGCTAATGTTCTGATGTCCGGGCCCTGTTGTCCATATCTCGGTGTTTGAGTCCTAGTCCTGGTGTCCAATATTTTGATGTTCATGCCCCCATATTAAGGTCCTGGTGTACATGTCTTGGTGTTTGGGAGCTGGTGTTTATATTGATGTCCAATGTCTAGGTGTCTGTATCTCAGTGTTTGAACCCTAGTGCTCGGGGTCTGGTGTTCGTGTCTTGGTGTCCCACAACCCGGTGTCCACATCCCCGTATTCAGGTCTTGGTGTCCATTTCCTAGTGTCTGAGTCTCGGTGTTTGGATGCTGGTGTCAGTATCTTAAGAGTCATGTTCTGGTGTTCATGTTCCCATGTTGGGTCCTGGTTTCCATGTTCTAGTGTCTGTATCTTGTGTTTTTTGGCCCCAGGGTCTAAGTGTTGGTGTCTCTGCACCTGTGTCTGGGTCCTGGTGTCCATACCTTGGTGTCCATGTCTTTGTGCCCGAGCCCTGCGTCCATATACTGTATATCGGTGTCCAGGTCCTGGTGTCCAGGTCTTGAGCACGTGCAATTTACCATAGAATAGAAGGGGAATATCATGGCCATGTGGAGATAGGTCTTGCATTTGAGCTGATGGCATCAGTTTAACATTGGCATCATTCAGAATTCATTGACAGGAACTTTTGACCTGCCGTTGACTTGTTTCTAAACTGCATTTGACCTTCTTCAAGCAATGTTTGCATTCCCATAGACTAGTATGGAAATGCAAAACCTGCTTGAAGCGAACAAAATCCTGCTGTCACAGGCCCTATTAGTCATTTGAATAAATTCAGTGTCAGTCCAGAGGCAGAGAAGCAATTAGGAAGATTACATCTCATTCCCAATTAAATGGGCAATTTCCGCTTCGCTTGGAATGGTCGGTGAAGGTAGCTGTGAATATCACCTTGGATTCTGATTCCTGAGATTGAGCCACCAAATGATCTGTTCCGCCATTTAATCTCCTGTTTGTTAATTTATGATAAAAAAATCTTTTAATGTTTCATTAAAGAAGTCGTAGGCTCCTGGTATGTCAATGTTCCCCAGGCAGGGTCACTGGAATATCACGGGGTTCTCTTACAATACACTGGGCAGGATCAATGTGATATCATACTTCCCCCGGCAGGGTCATTTGAAAATGAAATCCTCCCAGGTGGGGTCACTATGATATTATGTTCCACTGAACATGGCTTCATAGAGGGATATCATATTCCAGCTAGTGGGTACACTGGGACATCAGATTTCCCCAGGCAGGGCCACCAAGATATCACATTCATCTTTTTTTATAGCGGACCTTTACTCAAATGCCGCACTTTAATTACTTCAGGCCTCCCACCCTACCCTGTGCACTTCGCCTCAATTATCATCTAATTTTTGTCTTTTCCTCCCCTGCAAGTCACATATTCCAGGAGACATCAGCTTCAACATAGCAGAGACATATCTTGCAGCTTGTGAACCCCAATGTAAAAGTTAAACTGCCCCCCCCCCCCACTACTTCCCGCTGCTTCTACTGTGAGCCAAGATGCTCCCATGCTCCAAGTGACTAAAGCAGGGGAAGGCAACCTTTCAGGTGATTTACCTGAGCAACATGAAAGATCAACGATCACTGGGGTTCGGCGCCATTTTGTTGTTTAAGAAAATACCCAGATAGTCCTAATTAAATAGTAAACCTAGAAAAATATAATAAAACAAACTTCACTGTACATATACAAGTCTACATTAAAAATGGACCTTGTCAGTCAGTAGGGCAGTGGACGGGTGTGTGGACAGTGTTAGTACGGCCGTGGACAGTGTCAGTAGGGCAGATGTTGGTGTCAGAAGAGTAGCCGGTGATTTCAGAAGGGCAGACGTTGGTGTCATTAGGACACACATTGTCAGTAGTGCAGACGTTGGTGTCAGTAGGGCAGACATTGTCAGTAGGGCAGTGGACGGTGTCAGTAGAGCAGTGGACGGTGTCAGTAGAGCAGTAGACGGTGTCAGTAGAGCAGTAGACGGTGTCAGTAGAGCAGTAGACGGTGTCAGTAGAGCAGTAGACTGTGTCAGTAGAGCAGTAGACGGTGTCAGTAGAGCAGTAGACGGTGTCAGTAGAGCAGTAGACGGTGTCAGTAGAGCAGTGGACGGTGTCAGTAGAGCAGTGGACGGTGTCAGTAGAGCAGTGGACGGTGTCAGTAGAGCAGTGGACGGTGTCAGTAGAGCAGTGGACGGTGTCAGTAGAGCAGAGGACGGTGTCAGTAGAGCAGAGGACGGTGTCAGTAGAGCAGTGGACGGTGTCAGTAGAGCAGAGGACGGGGTCAGTAGAGCAGTGGACGGTGTCAGTAGAGCAGTGGACGGTGTCAGTAGAGCAGTGGACGGTGTCAGTAGAGCAGTGGACGGTGTCAGTAGAGCAGTGGACGGTGTCAGTAGAGCAGTGGACGGTGTCAGCAGGGCAGATGATGGTGTCAGTAGGGCGTTAACATGGGCAACTCGGTCAATTATCTTTCATCTCTTGTGAGGGACCCGGCAGCCGGAATCTCTTTGATTTGGGGAGGGGGGGTAAGAGGACATGTGCTAGGGGGCGATTTGGAAGGGGAGAGGACTTGTGTTAGGAGGGGGGCTAAAAATGTAAAATGTAAAATGTAATTCTGGAATGCCGGCGGCATAGCACTATGGTGGTGATTCACACAGTCATTCGCACTCAAGAGGGTTCTAAGATGTTTTAACTTGCACTCTCCTGGGTCGTACACCAGTTGACATAGTAGTAGTAGTAGTAGTAGTAGTAGTAGAGGAAATCACACCTGTGTGCATTGCGTTGTTGGCAGAAAAATCGACAGGAATCTGGAGCAGCGAATTACCATCAAAGTTTTTTGTAAAAATTGGCAAAAAGTTCTTACAACAGGTCTACGGCGAACATTCCATGAAGAAATCAAGTGTTTTTGAATAGCATAGGTAGTTTTAAGTAGAGGCGGGAGCAGGGCCGGCCCTACCATGGGTCCCGCTGGACCCAGGCAGAAGTTTGAGAAGGGCAACAAATTGATGCCTGAGATTTTTTTTTCAGCAGTTTTGTGTGCCATCAGTTTGCGGTGCGTTACGGGCGGCATTTTTCCATCTTATACTGCCGCCCGTAGAGCAAACTGATGAGTATGTGGAGGCAGAGCGCCTCCTCTGTTGTGGTGTGCGCAATGACGTCAGATATCAGTGCACTCCATCTCACGCAGGGCAGGCTGGATCTTCTAGGGCAGTGGGTGTTGCAGACACAGGAGTGACGGGAGGAGAGACAGTGGGTGTTTGGTCCGGTGGTGAGGTATGGAAGAAGATAACAGTGTATATAATATTTTCTAAATGTTATATTTATTAAAGTGTTATTACTATTTGCTTTGTTAGTTTTTTGTCCCTATACTCTACAAAGCGGCCCCTAAACCCCACACAGTGCATCGACTAACCCCCCCCCCCCCCCCCCCCCGCGCCCACAATGCTGCCCCTAAAAAATTTTGCATATAGACAAGGTGCTGTTGCATGTGAATCTGACTTCTTGATAAATGTAGTTTTAGTTGTAATTATCACAATATAAAATAACAGATCTGGGGGCCTTTTGGTGGAGTGATTTTTTTTCGGAGGGGGGGGCAGCATTTCATTCTTGGACCCAGGCAGCCCAATGTCTTGGGCCAGCCCTGGGCAGGAGGATGTCTACCATGACGCAAGAAATGGGCAGCCAAAAACGCAAAGGACTGATGCAAATGTGGAAAATGAAAAGGTTACAGGAATCCGTTCAGAGGAAAGGACCGGAACTCTGGCCTGACAAGTGGATTCTCCACCACAACAATGCTCCTGCACATGATGTGTTGGGTGTTCACGAGTTTCTGGCCCAGAAATCCATTCCAAAACTTGACCAACCACCTTATTCTCCTAAATTTTTGGCTGTTTCCAAAATGAAAAAATACCTTTAAAGAACGCAGAATGGGTGACATCCTGGATATCAATTGCACTGCGACAAAAGTACTGCGCAGCATTCTGGAAAACAAATTCCAGGCACAGTCACAGTGGCCCCTCCTATCCATGTGTCTAGCCCCCTAATCTACATGCAGGGCGCCGCTTGCATGGATTCCAATGGGTTGTTTTTTTTTTTAAGCACCTGATTAAAGCCTTAAGGATTAGGGCAGGTCTATGTTACAAGGGTGGATGGAAGGAGCCCCTTATTCTGATTGCAAGGTCCATGATGCGGCTAGTATATGTGGACATATAGAATATACTCTATGAAGCACCTGCCTCATGTACGCAGTGGTCTAAATAGAGACCCCATTAATGTTGGTGTAGTATGATACGAGGAACGTGTCCAATGCCTGTATTTTGGGGTCCCATTAAAACATTTAGAGGATACTGAATGGGAATTTCCTTTCGAATCTGCATGGCTGCAGTTGCTTTAATGCACATCTCCCCTGTATGCCCACCCGCATTGATTTGCTCCTCAACGCATGTGTCCGCTCAGGTCTCTGTCGCAGTTGGAAATATCGGTCTGCCTTGGTCTCTCTGGCCCTGAGGAAGCCCTGTTGCGAAACGCGTCGGATTTCTTGGGACCCTAGACCGTGCTACCTAGAGACCGTAACATCTATTGAGATACACTGTATCAGCATTCCCTATGGGAATATATTTCTACACATGCGATTTTCTTTTATCTTCTATTTTTTTTCCTATGTATTCATAGTACATTTTTTATACATGTTTGTACAATAAAGAGAGTAATTTTAATATAATGGTGTGATAATTGTGATCATCCTCTCTCCATTTGCCCATATAAAGCCCCATCTTTTTTCTTAGTCCTTTTTTTGTACACTAGTAGTCTAGGGGTTTGGGCATAATATCACGGGAATTTGCATTTGTGATTAAAGCCAGAGGCTGTAATAGGCTACAAAAAAGGGTGGGCTCGAGGTGTGCAGAGCACTGTGCCATGAGCCCACCCAGTTGTGTGACAATAGCGCATGATTATTCGCTATTGCCACATTGATTCTCTTCCTGGCCAATCAGGAAGCGGGTCCTGAGACCCATTTCCCGATCGGCCAAAAGGAGAAGCCTTGCTATTGGCCAAGGAGGGGGAGGAGACGCAGGGGAAGCCCACGGAGGAGACTGAGGGGGAAGCCGCTGCCTGCCCTGGGTGAGTGAGCCAGCGACCGGGGGGTTAGGTGTGCGGGCTGGAGCTGGTGTGGTCCGGGGGGGGGGTATGGTGTGGTCCGTCTGCTGCCCCTCCCTGGCCCATGGAGCACCACCCGACACTGCACAGTCATCTAGAAAAGTGTGCCGGTGCACAGGGCCGTTGATAGGGAGGGACCACCAGCCCTCTTGTAGGGGGCCCGAGCACACAGGGGGGCCCACACAGGGAGGGGGATTAGTGATGGACAACAAATACAGAAATCTTCCTCCAGCACCTGAATCTGATCTGTCCCCCTCCCTGCTATCAGCTTTTATCTGCTGAGAAAGAGACAGTCGTCCCTCACTAACCCCCCTCCCTTGTGAGGGCCCCCCTCCCAGCACTTATCTCTGCTCAGGAGTTTATTTGTAAATTGTAACTTTGTTTCTCTCTCTCTGTCTCTCTGATCACTGAGCTCCAATTGCCCAGCCTGTATATTTTAATTATCTCATCTTCTTTATTTAACATAGTTTTTTTTTTTAGATTTAGCAGGAATTATGCGAGTTATGTTATATTTGTGCCTGATAATAGTGATTTTGTAGTAATTTTAGCTAAATATATCTTTTATATTTTCTTGGGGGGGCCCTGCCAGCAGTGGGAGGCTGGCAACTTTTAGCCCAGGGGGCAAGAACAAACCAGAGGCCCATAGTGCACCGACTCAGCCCCCCTCCCACTCTCCCTCTTCCCAGCCTCCTCCGCACCCTCATTCCAGGGTGAAGCTCTGCTCCCAATACTCTCAACTCACCGGCTGAATCCCGATTCCCGACCTGGCCAGCAGGGGGCAGTTAAGGGGAGCTGGGACAGCTTGGTTGGAGAGTCTGTCCTTGTCTTCATCCTGCACTCAGTAGGTCAGCAGCAGGGACTTTTTACTTCTCTTCGCCAGGAACCCTTTAGGCATGTTTGTAGCAGAAGCAATGCAGCCTTTTTACTGGGCATCAGAGCGGCCCAGGGGGCAATTGCCCCCCTGCCCCCTGGCCCAGTCCTCCCCTGCCTGCCAGGTAGTCTGTACGGGGCCCCGCAATTTCTAACAGCAGCCCTGCCGTTGCACAAGGGGACTACTTTGAAGGTGACAACAGGAGCTAGTTTATAGGTAAGCAAAGGCTATTTTTGAACATTCCATTCCGGGAATGAAATTGTCACACCTCCTACTTCTGCGTCTTCTCGAAGATTGCTAAAACCAAACTTACAACTTGTGCAAGGAAGAAGAAAAATTAAAAAAAAAAAAAAAGAAAGATTAACTGTGAGCCTAAAATCAGATTTCCCCGGAGTCCTTTTCTTCTTTTCGGAGTAATCTCTTGTCTCATTATGAATTAACAAGTCTAATAATGACACTCAGAGTTGGACGATGAACAAATATATCTTTTTTTTTTTTTGCTTTTCTTTTCAATGTAACATGCAGCTGATCCGCCTCTCTCCACCGCCGGCTGCGGCTCATCTTTTTTTTTTTTTTTTTTTTAATGCAGGTGTTACAATGGGATTATCGGCAGCAGTTTATCCAGTGTTTGCCGAAGCGACGGCAGTTCGAGCGGCGTGACAAAATTGTCTTTTCTGCGTGTTGACGCCGGAGAGTAAACTTCATTAAACATCCTGAGCCCGGCAGCCGAAAGGAGCGCCGATGAAATCCTAAAATAAATCGAGCTCATCGCGTGGCGCTCAAAATCCCCTATCCGCCGTCTGCCAGAAATTTACATCAGTCAATAGAGACTTCGTCGTTTTTAACCTCGGGTCAAGACTGCGCTAACAAACAGCCCGACGCCTAACAGGATAAACCGTTTCAGAAAAAGTTGATAGGACGTAAAATAGGAACATCTGCTACCGTTTTGAATATTGATTTTTCGGTTTCAGTCGGCAGCTGGGTAGAACTTATTTTATTAACTATGGCGACAGTGTTCAGTCTGTAGAGGAGATTTCCCATCATCATTAACCCCTCCCTGCTCTTGTAATTGCCCCTCTGCCCCATCCGGGAGCTCAAATTTGAAATATAGTCAGCCTGTGCATGGAAGATAACATGCCCATGGGGAGAGATTTACTAAAACTGGCACACGCAGAATCTGGTGCAGCTGTGCATGGCAGCCAATCAGCTTCTAACTTCAGCTTGTTCAATTAAGCTTTGACAATAAAACCTGGAAGCGGATTGGCTTCTATACAGAGCTGCACCAGATTTTGCGCATCACAGTTTTATTAACCGGTTGCCGACCGCCGCAAGTACATATACTGCGGCGGTCAGCCCCGGCCAGGCAAAGTGACGTATATATATATATATATATATATATATACACGTCACTAGCCTGTCACTTGCTTGTGAGCCAATAGCGGGCGAGCGCGCGCCTGCCCCGACGCGCGCGTGCCCGCCCCGTTCCCTGGAAGTCCGTGCATGTGACCGGCGGACCCCATGTCCGCCGGTCACTCGCGATCGTCCTCCGTGAAGGGAGAAAGGCAGGCTGCTGATGTAAACAAGCCGCCTGTCATTCTCCCCTGTGTAGGAATGGTGATCATACGGTTCTACTATGTAGGACCGTTGATCACTGTTCCTACACCAGTAGCCATGTCCAATCACAGTTAGAAGCACGCCCTAGGGACACACATAACCCCTCCTTCCTCAATAAAGTTAACCCCTTCACTGCCAGTGTCATTTTGCAGTAACAGTGCATATATATAGCACTGATTACTGTAGTAATGTCACTGGTAACCCCAAAAATGTAAAAAATGTCAGTCAAGGGTCCGATCTGTCCGCCCCAATGTCGCAGTACCGCAAAAAAAAAAAAAAAAAAAAAAAAATTGCAGATCGCCGCCATTACGCTTTAAAAAAAAAAAAACACCAAAAATGACAGAAACGCAATAACTTTTGCCCAAACCAATCAAAATACGCTTTTTGCGATTTTTTTTACCAAACATATGTAGCAGAAAACAAATTGGCCAAAAATGTTAAAAAATTTTGATTTTTACATTTTTTTGGGGAATTTCATATAAAAAAAAATGTGAAAAATATTGCTATTTTTGCAAAATTGACGCTCTTTTTTTGTTTATAGTGCAAAAAGTAAAAATCACACAGGTGATCAAATACCACCAAAAGAAAGCTCTGTTTGTGGGAAAAAAAGGACGTCAAATTAGTTTAGGTACAGCGTCGCACGACTGCGCAATTGTCCGTTAAAGTCACGCAGTGCCGAATCGCAAAAAAGGCCCTGGTCAGGAAGGGGGTAAAATCTTCCGGGGCTTTAGTGGTTAAATAACCCCCAATGAGTCTTCAGGGGGGACAGCATATATCAAGGCAGGAAAGGCAGAGCTCCTCACACATCACTCACTTTAACCACTTCCAGACAGGAGCCTCTCTTGCGCGAACTGACGTAGGTATACGTCGGTCGCGCGCCTGCAGCTAGGGGGCGAGTGCGCGCCGCCGCCAGTGCGCTCCTGCCCCCACTTGTCAGCAGGGACTCAAATGCACGGGGCAGGCAGCTCCGATTGCCACCTGACACCAGCGATCGCTCCCCGCTGAGAGAGAGGAACGGTCAGTTGTTGTAAACACAGGAGACCTCTGTGAGTTAGGTCTGCTCATGGTGCTCAGTGTGTGATTCATCTGGCCTAGGGAGTGTTTCACACTGGTCCAATAGGGAGGCATATTGGACAGTGGAGGAAATCTGACCAATGGGTACACAGGCTTTGATGCAGCCCCAGTGATTGGCTCAGACTGATTGTGGGGTGTGGTATAAAAGCCAGGAGCACATGTGCTGTGAGGTCTTTGGCTGGTGAGCAGAGTCCCAGAGGGAGGATGGTGGCTGCCTCCTCCTCTGTAGCAGTGGCACGCGGTCACAGGCAGTCGGCCTGGGGACCAGGAAGAAAGGGGGGTCCATGAGAGCTGACTGAGGGGGTAGAGACACTGGAGACCCTAGAAAAACAGTATAGTGAGTAAAGGGATCGTGTCTAGGGGCCTGACCTGAGGGGGGCCACCCCAGTGTAGAATAGTCATAGGATGTGTCAGCAGTGTCGAGAGAAAGGGGGCACTAGGTGTGTATCCCGAAGATAATTCATCCTAACAAGCCATCAACACAGAGACTTAATCTAAGTGGCAAGGTTAATCAGCAGCCTGGCTGCATCTTCAGACAGTAGTCCTCACCTTCTCAAGTGCAGAGACTTTTCCCCTTCCAAGCAATGACTCTCCCCTCCCCAGCGCAGTGACTCTCCAGCTCCAGAGCAGTAACCCCTCCCCTACTCCAAAGCAGAGACTCCTCCCCCAAGCAATGATTCTTCTCTTCCCCGGAGCAGTGGCTCCCCTACTCCAGAGCAGTGACTCCCCCCTCCCTCTCCAGAGAAATTACTCCTCCCCCTCGAAAGAAATGACTTCCCTCCTCCCTAGAGCCACGACCCCTCCCCACAGAGCAGTGACCCCTCCACCCCTGAGCATAGACTCCTCCCTCTCACACTTCCAGCTGAGCTTTCTCTATTCAGACTGGACCAGCGACAGACATCAAGGAAAATCTTTTTCCATAGACTGCGTTCGTCACGAGTTCCTAAACCGAAGTCTTTTTAGCTTTGTGACTGGAGTGTGCCGAGCCCTCGGGCAGACATGAACAGACTGTCTTTATTTATGGGTGGAGGACGAGGAGCTTCCCGACTCTCCGAGAGATAAATCCTGCTGACAGCGCTGTCTTATTAGCGAGACAAATGCAGAGCGCGCCCGGTCTCTAATCGCGGATGTCTTTTTCCTGGACGGAGGCGCTCTACGCTCACTTCCACCTCGTTATGACGTTGATTAATTCCCATCAAAGTTCCCAAAGCTCGAGTGAACAGCGCCTCTCGTCGTACGACATCTGGACCGGAGCCACGGCGTCCCGCGGGACACGACACCGGCTGGAGTTCTGGCCTCTTATATTGTGCTGCGGAGGATGTGCCATTCTGGGAATACAAGCGCGCCGGACGCGCCACGACGTGAGAAAAAGTCACTTGTTTAGCAAAGGTTCACCGACTGAGGAGTTTCTGAATGAGCGCGGCGCCGATGGTGAACAGATGGCGGGGCATGGCACGGTTTGCTCCGTGGGGTTAATACGGGATTAATGCTTGTTATAACGGCGCTATGATGGGAAGGGGGTGGGACGTGCAGGCTCCTTACAGGCAGGGGGTGTACGGCTTGCGCACCGCCTGCTTAGGATTATAAAATGGTTCAGTGACGCAACCTGACGCTGCGCGCAACGTATACACCTGGCGCCCCCTCGCACAGGACAGTCACCGGCTGTACAGGGAATAAGACGGGATAGAGACCGACCTCTGACCAATGCTGGCGGGTCAACAGGCGTCAATTTGATCGCTCAGCCGCCAATATGATTAACAAATGTAGCACTGCCCAGTAGGGAGCTGCTGAGAATGGATTCCCCTGGGTTACCCATAGCAACAGTCTGTTAAACTTATCACTTTAAGTCCTTGGCTCAGTCAATGAACAGTCCAGGGGATTTGGTTTTTTTTGTGTTTTATTTGGAACTGGGATGGGAGAAGGGATGAGTGGGATACTCCAACTATGAACTATGCACAATTCTGAGGACATCTACCTGTAGTGTGTGCGGCAAGGCCGCTGCTTCACCTTGCCACTGAAGTGAAGATAAAGAATGTGAACTCTGTTTTAGGTTACTCTTCAGGGTCTAACTTGGCGCCCCCCTTTCTCGCTTGCTGTGTGTGCTAGCTCCTGTCTACTGACTCTCACCGGAGTGGTCCTCTTCCTGGGCAGACCCCTGGCAAGCTCCCTGGTATTCACGGACACCGTTTTTCCTCAGGTTGCTCTGCCACTTGCTCCACAGTCGGTATCATCTGGACCTCTTAGCTCAGCACCACACTTCTGGTCCACCAGGCTGACTGCCTATGACCACTTTCCACACTGACAGGAGAGACACCCTCCTCCTGGGACCTGGCTTCCCGTCCAAAAGACACCCTGTCATATGTGCCCTTGGCTTTTATGACCTATCCCAGAATGCACCACTGTTGTGCCCACCCACTGGGACAGCCACAAAAGCCTGTGTGTGACTGGCTGGGTTTCCTCCACTGTCCAACAGGCTCTCCTATTGGAAACAGTGGGGACACTCCCTCAGACCAGATGAATCACACATGGACACATGTAACAGGCCTAACTATTGATCAGGCTCTCCTGATAAGCAGGCAGAGCAGAATTATGCTTTTCCTAGCACCTATCTAGGAGGGTGCTACACAGAGCTCATCAGAAACTCCAAAATAGCAACAAGTCAGCAAGTATAGTACGTGTATGAGCTGCTCTTCGGCTCCATTCACATCTGCACGCTCTGGGAACGCGTGTTGTGTTTTGCAGTGCTGTTAATTGTCAACGGCACCCAAACGCAGGAGGCAAATGCCACAAAAAAAAAAAAAGCGCAACAATTGGAGAAAAAACATAATGCGACAAAACGCTCCATGAGCTACTTTGTCACGTTTGTTGTGCAATGGGCAGCCCATTGAAATCAAAGCACGCTCCCACTATGCTAGGAGGGAATGGGGCCATATAGGGTGAATGTTGCCTGTATCACAAAATAAGCGATTTACAGCCGGTCGCCAAGTGCAGTACAGTTGGACCTGTCACAAATTTTACATAAATTCCTGACACAATCTTTGTGCAGAAAAGCTCCACCTTTTACCATGATTAAGCTGTCATTTAGCTCCAGTCAGTGACTTTGCCTAGACTGAGATGATGTCATCGCTCTGCTGCAGGAAGTAAGAAGCATATCCTTAGTCTTCCCCTTTCCCAGTGATCAGACCAAGGTCAGGACAAGGGGTGGGCAGGAGGGGTGGCTGCCCTGGGCATTGTGGCATCATGTGAGGTGGGGGGGGGGGCGTTACCATGAGTAGATATGGGGGGGGGGGGCATTTGTGTTGGATGGGGGAATTTTGGGGGGTGGCAGGGGAAAGAATTGTTTTAGGAGGGGAAATGTGAGGGTGTGTTAGGAAAGGTGATTAGGTGATTTGGGGGGATTTGTGTTGGGAGGGGGTATGGAGGAAAATAATTTGTGCACAAAGAAGTGATATGGTAGAGGGGATTTGTGCTAGGAGGGGAAAATTTTATTAGGGGGGGGGGTTTGTGCTAGGAGAAGGAATGGGGGGGGGGGGAGTGCTAGAAGGTGGGGATATTTGGAGTGGGGGGGCGGAGCTAATGTACACTCGGAGAAGAAATTTGAGGGGTAGAAGATTTGTGCCTGCGGGGGTTTGAGGAGAGGTAGGATTTGATCTGGGGGGGGGTTGAGGGGCAAAGATTTGTGCTGGGAGGGGCAATTTCAGCAGGGGGGCAGATTCATCTGGGAGGAGGGGGAATTTATTCCTAGGGGGTAAGCATGCAGATTAGTGTTTTTTTTTGGGGGGGGGGGGGATTTTTGCCGGCAGGGGGGATATTTAGAGTGGGGGATAAGATGTGTACTTGGAGTGGAAATTTGAGGGGTAGAAGATTTGTGTTGGGGGGGGGGGGGGGGGGAGTAGTTTGTTAATAAATGCACCCCTATCATGTTAATGAATATATGATCCTTATTGATACATTTTCCCTCCAGTAAAGACCGGCGCGGCATCACACTAACAGCAGGCGTTTTTGCTTTTGCCTGTTAATGGCTGAACTTTTTGCCTAGAGTTCCCTTTAACTGTCTGGTTCGGGGGGCTCACCACTTCTCCCCGGCATCATAAATGTTTCATTGGCGCTGACACACTGGCTGTGACCTTGGTGCGTGAAGGTCGGGCTCACCGAGGCGGCTCTGTCGCTGAAAATTGACTGAGCAAAATGCACGGAGACGGCAGGGTGGTAATTAAAAATTAAAAGGAAAAGGTGTTTTTTTTTTCTCCTGCAAGGCGCAGACATTATAATTGAAAAGTTTCCGATTATCGGAGCTGAAAGTCTCAGCATGGAGCAAATCAGAAGATTAATATGGAGAATAGGACAAAGTCTTCTTCCGGTCCCAAGCAGGCGTGAAATCGCTGTGCGCATGGGAAGTTTGGCGCATCCTGGCCTTTTTTGGGCACCCGGGAGGCACAAGGGCAATGTCCAGTGTCCACTGCCAGCAGCCTATGAAATTCAATGACAGGCTGAAGAATGGCACAGGTGCAGTGCTCAGTGTTTGCTGGCAGCAACCTATGAAATTCAATGACAGGCTGAAGAATGGCACAGGTGCAGCATTCAGCGTCGGCTGCCAGAAATCTATGAAATTCAATGACAGGCTGAAGAAAGGCACAGGTGCAGCATTCAGCGTCGGCTGCCAGAAATTAGGAAATTCAATGACAGGCTGAACAATGGCACAGGTGCAGCATTCAGCGTCGGCTGCCAGAAATCTATGAAATTCAATGACAGGCTGAAGAAAGGCACAGGTGCAGCATTCAGCGTCGGCTGCCAGAAATTAGGAAATTCAATGACAGGCTGAACAATGGCACAGGTGCAGCATTCAGCGTCGGCTGCCAGAAATCTATGAAATTCAATGACAGGCTGAAGAAAGGCACAGGTGCAGCATTCAGCGTCGGCTGCCAGAAATTAGGAAATTCAATGACAGGCTGAACAATGGCACAGGTGCAGCATTCAGCGTCTGCTGCCAGACATCTATGAAATTCAATGACAGGCTGAAGAAAGGCACAGGTGCAGCATTCAGCATCTGCTGCCAGCAGCCTATGAAAATCAATGACAGGTTGAGGAAAGGGACAGGTGCAGCGTCCCCTGCCACCAGCCTGTGAAAACCAATGAACCGCTGAAGAAAGGCATAGGTGCAGCGTTCAGCGTCTTATGCCAACAGCCTATGAAAATCAAGGACAGGCTGAAGAAAGGCATGGGTGCAGTGTCCAGCATCCGCTACCAACAGCCTATGAAAATCAATGACAGGCTAAAGAAAGACACAGGTGCAGCGTTCAGCGTCCGCTGCCAGCAGCCTATGAAAATCAATGACAGGCTGAGGAGAGGCACAGGTGGCGTGTCTAGTGTCCACTGGCAGTACCCTATGAAAATTAACGACAGATTGAAAAAAGGCACAGGTGTAGTATCCACTGCCAGCAGCCTATGGAAAATCAATGACAGGCTGAGGAGAGGCACAGGTGCAGAGTCCACTGCCAGCAGCCTGTGAAAACCAATGAAAGGCTAAAGAAAGGCACAGGTGCAGCGTTCAGTGTTTTCTGCCAGCAGCCTATGATAATCAATGACAGGCTAAAGAAAGGCACAGGTGCAGTGTTCTCTGCCAGCAGCTTAAGATAATCAAATGTCCAATAGGTGAATATAAATTAACTTACATTCACCTATTGGACATTTTTCACAATAAGATACACTTTATATATTCAATTTATATACATTTTATATCACATAGCGCGACTTGTATATATTATTTGGTTTTGGGGTGTTGTCACACTTGAAGTTGCTGCTGAGTTTATTATTTATTTCACTATTTTTTCATTTTTGATTAGCATTAGCACGGTTTATACATCTACTTACTTAGTAAAGTTAGTCTAATTTTTTTGTATAATGTAAAAGATGATGTTACGCCGAGAATGGTGATCTTTATTCTAAGCAAAAAAAATTGCGATTCTCATTTTATCCAGAAGAGTTTGCATTTGCGCGTAAGCATGGTGGGACGGGTGCGCTTTAAGGTTTTATTATTTTTTTACATTTTTTTTATATTTATTATTGCTATCACAAGGGATGAACAACATCCCTTGTGATAGCATGGGCCGTGACAGGTCTTCTTTATGGAGAGATTTGAGGTCTATTAGATTCCAAATCTCTCCTCTGATCCCCCCGCCCCACAAATCTAAAATGATTAAAAATTTAGATTTTTAATTTTTTAAATTTTTTTATTGGGAATGTTGTATAGCAGGAAGTAAAAAAAATATTTGTCGCTCTTTTTTTTGAAACGCCAGGTGTAAATGGATCCTTAGATTTGAATACAGTAGAGTAAAACGCCTTTTCTGCGCTCTTTGTCACGCATTACAGAAAGACCAAGTGTGAATGAAGCCTTGATTTGGACACAGTAGAGAATTGTGCTGCCAAGCGTGTCTCACTGAGGAGACTTCCCTTCACTTCCTGTCTTGGTGACACAACAGGAAGTGAGTGACAATTTCCCCCAAGGTGAAGGAACACATCCCCATTGGAAGAGTTTCTCTTCTATTACTGTCCTGGTGACAACTGTGACATCTTGGGATTTCTCATTACTTTCAGTCACCGGTTGAAACTTCCACACACAGCAGTTGAAACCTTTCCAAACTAAATCCAAAAAAAAAGGAAAAAAAAAAAAAAAAAAGTTTTGTCTTTGGATACATTTTAGCTGTATCTGAAAACGTCAAGGCGGAGTCGGGGTTGAGACGATCGGCGGTTGGCTTTTGCCCGTGAGCTGTGCGGGGTCCTCGCCGTGCGCTCGCTCCGGTCAGAACTCCGGCAATCTCTCTTCCAGACTTTTGAAGAAGATTTGGAGAAACTTCGGAAGAGCGGAAGCCGCGTCCGTCAGTTATCTCCCAAATGGAAGGCGGTAATTAGAGGCGATAAAATGAGACTTCACCGCCTGCGCATTCCTCCACTCCCGGCACTGACCTATTTCCCACAAACTTTAATTAGTTTTTATCATTTTTTTTTTACTTTTTTTTTTTCTCCTTTGTCTTGCCGGCCTGATTCCTGTTTGATTGGATTTTAGGTCAGACGGCCTCTGATGGTGTTTCTGAGATGAAGATTTAAAGCCAAACTTATTACTATCACAAGGGGGCTAACAAGTCCCCTATGTGATAGCGATGAATGACTTATATACAATATATATATATATATATTATATATATATATATATATATATATATATATATATATATATATATATATATATATATATATTTTTTTTTTTCCCCATTTAATTATTTATTAAATATGTATTTTATTTATTTTTTATTTAATTTTACTGCTATCACAGTGCTGGCTAACAAGTCCCCTGTGTGATAGCATGTGAAGGCATAAAGCGACAGGGGATGCCATTAAATAATTATTACATTTTCTTTACATTTTTTTGACATTTGTATTTATTTTTTATTTAACTTTATTGTTATCACAAGAGGACTAATAAGTCCTCAATGTGATAGCATGTGAAGGTGTGGGGTGAAAGGAGGTGCCATTAAAATGTTTTAATGTATTCTGTAAATGTTTTAAATGTATTATTTGTTAATGTAAATCTGAGTGTAATGCTATCACAAGGGGGCTAAAAGCCCCCCATTTTTTTTTACATTCTAAAGTTTTTTTTAGTAAGTTTTTTTTTTTTTTCATTTTTATTTTACTGCTATCACAAGAGGGCTAACACGTCTCTTTTATGATACCATACAAAGGCATGGAGTGACAGGGGGTGACAGGGTAGTGCAAATAAAGAATTATTTAACATATATAACAGGTCCCCTATCATAGCATGTGAAAGAGTGTGGGGTGACTGGGGGGGGGGGGTGCCATTACATTTTTTTAACTTTATTTTTTTTTTTTTTTTTACATTAAGTTTTACATTTTTTTTTTATCCAAACCTATTGCTATCACAAGGGGGCTAACAAGCCCCCTATGTGATAGCCTGTGACAGCGATGGATGACTTTAAAAATATATATATATTTTTAATTTAATTATTTTTTTAAAATATGTTTTTTTTTTATTTTTTTTTATTTAATTTTACTGCACAGGGGGCTAATAAGTCCCCTATGCGATAGAATGTGAAGGAATAAAGTGACAGGGGATGCCATTAAATAATTATAAAATTTTCTTTACATTTTTGATATTTTGTAATTTTGTTTACATTTCTATTTATTTTTTATTTAACTTTATTGCTATCACAAGGGGACTAATAAGTCCTCAACGTGATAGCATATGAAGGTGTGGGGTGAAAGGAGGTGCCATTCAATTTTTTTTTAAAATGTATTTTTCAAATTTATTAAATTATTATTATTTTTTTTTTTTTACTGTAAATCTGAGTGTAATGCTATCACAAGGGGGCTAACAAGCCGCCCATTTTTTTTTTGGTGTACAAATTTTTACATTTTTAATTTTACTGCTATCACAAGGGGGCTAATAAGTACCCTTTTTGATAACATACAAAGGCGTGGAGTGACATAGGGTGCCAATAAAGCATTATTTTTTATTTCAATTTTCTTTTAAATTTTATTTACAATTTTAATTTATTTTTTATCATTTAACATTATTGTTATCACAAGAGGGCTAACAAGTCCCCTGTCATAGCATGTGAATGTGTGGGGTGACGGGGGTGGGGGTGCCATTACATTTTTTGAAATGTATTTTTCAATTTTATTTTACATTTATTCTTTTACATTTTTTCATCCAAACGTAACGCTATCACAAGGGGGCTAACAAGTCCCCTATGTGATAGCCTGTGAAAGCGATGGATGACTTTAAATATATAATCAATCAATATATAATCAAAAATCAATGAAAAGTGTTTAGATATTGCAAATAAAGTGCATTTGAGCACTTTATTTGCAATATCTAAACACTTTTCATTGAATAGTTTTACCACATGTATGTATGAATTTGTCTCATGAATTTATGACCTTTGTTCACTTTGGTATATTTTATTTATATTTATTTATATGACTTTTTTGCTATTTAATCATGGGGGAAAGTGTAGCCAGCAGGCTCCACCCACTACAGAAAACTACAGGAGGGGGGGGGGGGGGAGACCAGATCATTCACCCTGCCTGCACAAGGAGAGCAGAGTTGTGGGAGGTGTCCAGCTGACTCCACCCACCACAGAAAACTAAAGGAGGGGCGGAGACAAGACCCGTCCCTCTGCACAAGTTAAGAGAGCAGCAGTGAGTCTAGTCTTATGATGATTGGATGGATAATGTTTGATTATCTCAGAATTCCAGCCTATATGATAACTGCGGCCCTGGCGGGGTGTCGGGGGTCACCTATAGGCTCTATATCGATCGGTTCACCTTCCTTTCGTCATTGCCGGGAAACCCTTGAATGCCTCGTAAAACGCGTTGCTACAGTTTTCACATCAATATCTGTTCCTGTTTACAATCCAATTCCAGCGACAGATTTATGGCTTCCACAGCGTTTGAGGAGCAAAATAAAAACCTCCCCGGAACATAAAAATGGCCCGTTAAAATTAATTTCCTCACTTTAACTCCAGAAGTCGGTTATAAAAAGGTTTATCTCATTAAAAGCCGTTTACAAAGCAAAAAAAAAACAAAAAAAAAAATCTATAATTGGGACTCTACGTGTTCCCGGGGGTGGAGGAGATCCGCATAAAACATGGAAAGACAAAAGAGATACAAATGATTACAATGAACAATGGCAACAAGAATGAATTCAGCTATTTTGTTTCTCACCGCTTTAAAATGGAAAATACCATATTTAGCCACTAGATGGTGCTACAGGTTATGAGAAATTTCTATGATACTTAGCGCCATCTGATGGCCAAATGTGTTATGTTCAATATTAAATTAACCACCTCTGGACCGGAAGGATTTGCCCCCTTAATGACCAGGCCATTTTTTGCAAATCGGCACTACGTTATTATAACGGACAATTGCACAGTCATGCGACGCTGTACCCCAATAAAATTGGTGTGTCCTTTTTTTCCCCACAAATAGAGCTTTTTTTTGGTGGTATTTGATCACCTCTACGCTTTTCATTTATTGCACTATAAAACAAAAAAAGAGCGACAGTTCTGAAAGAAAAAAAAAATATATATATTTTTTACTTTCTGCTATATAACATCCCCCCCCCCCCAAAAAAAAATTTATATTTTAAATTTTTTTCATCCTTTTGGCCAAATTATATTCTGCTACATATTTTTGGTAAAAAAAAAAATCCCAATATGTGTATTTTGGTTTGTGCAAAAGTTATCGCGTCTACAAACTGGGCAAAAGATTTTTGTAATTTTTATTTATTTATTTTTTTAACTAGTAATGGCGGCGATCAGCGATTTTTTAGCAGGACTGCGACATTGCGGTGGACAGATCGGACACACAACTGGCATTTTCGACACTTTTGGGGGGACCAGTGACATTACTACAGTAATCAGTGCTATAAATATGCACTGTTACTGTAATAATGCCATTGGCAGGGAAAGGGTTAACCCAGGGGCGATCAAAGGATTAAATGTGTGCCTAGGGGGTGTTTTCCAACTGTATGGTGGGGGGCTTGTGGAATCAACACAGAGACCGGTGTTCCTAAATAGGAGGATCATAGGCATTCTGTGTTCATTCCAGAGAGAAGAACGGTCAGCTGTAAGGTCTTCTGATTATTAAAGTGGCCCTGTCATCATATAGAGATTTTTTATGTTTTTTGCACACATGGTAAGTAATGTGCCAACCAAAGGTTTGCCATACAAGTAATGTATAACCTCTATTATGGTGGCCATACGAGTAACGATCAAACTTTTTTTTTTTTTTTTTTTTTACAGAACTGGATAATATAATTGAATTTCTAAATTATCACAAAAAAATGCATAGCAACTGGCCTAGTAAAAATGCATGTACATTCAGAACAAATGTTATCCTGTACTGATTGAATGTTTATCATTGATTTAAAAAGGAAAATATTATGCCAGTAGATGGCGCTAAGCCTTATAAGACATTTCTGTGATACATAGTACCACCTGGTGGCCAAATGTGGCATTTTCTATAGCTATTTCCTGTACTGGTTGAATGTTTATCATGGATTTAAAAAATATTTTTTTTTATCCAGTAGATGGCACCAGGCATTATAAGAAATTGTAGAGATACTTAGCACCATCTGGTGGCCAAATGCTGCATTTTCTATAGCCATTTCCTGTGCTGGTTGAATGTTTATCATTGATTTAAAATAGAAAACATTTTGCCACTAGATGGTGCCAAGCATCATAAAACATTCCTGTGATACTTAGTACCATCTAGTGGCCAAATGCTGCATTTTCTATAGCCATTTCCTGTGCTGGTTGAATGTTTATCATTGATTTAAAAAGGAAAATATTCAGCCACTAGATAGCACCAAGCATCATAAGAAATTGCAGAGATACTTAGCACCATCTGATGGTCCAATGCGGCATTTTCTATAGCCATTTCCTGTGCTGGTTGAATTTTTATCATTGATTTAAAATAGAAAACATTTTGCCACTAAATGGTGCCAAGCATCATAAGAAATTCCTGTGATACCTAGCACCATCTGGTGGTCAAATGCTGCATTTTTATAGCGATTTCCTGTGCTGGTTAACTGTGGTACTACCAACCAAATTCTGTTTCTTTCTGGTTGAATGTGTATCAATGTTTTTAAAAAGGAAAATATTTTGCCACTAAATGGCGCTAAGCATCATAAGAAATTTCTGGGAAACTTCGCACCATCTGGTGGCCAAATGCGGCATTTTCTATTGAAAAATTAAATGAGAAACCATTCGGCCGATGAAGGAAAAAGCCTAATAACATTCATTTTCTTGTCCCCATTCACACATCATCGATGTGTTTTCAATCAAATTTTGAGCAAAACTGATCAATTTCATCAAAATTATTCTGCTTGGTCTGGGCGAAAAACCTAAATTGCATGAAAGTAGATAGACTGATGTGATCGATCGGTGTATAGTATGCTGAGTGATTGATTTCTTATTTCAACCGTATTTTTCTCCTGGACAATGTGGTCACCGTGCATGGCCACCAAACTCATGGAATATAAGGACGTATTTAACCCCCTTATGGTGGTGGGAGCTAACCCTTTAGGTGGGCTGTGACACATGAGGCCAGTAGGAGGGGCTCTTGCTCATGTGACGCTGTGATGGGCTGCACAGCAATGATCAATGGAACCCCATCCCATAGATCATTGGTCTCCAAACTGCGGCTCGGGAGCAGGATGCATCTCTTTGCCTGCTTTTATCTGGCTCTCAGGGCACTATTTTATTAATTGACACCAAAAGGACAGAACTCCTCATACAGATACTGTGCTTCTTTGTGCCGCCGCAGTTAGGCTCCTCTCTGCCCCCTCTGTCTCAGAAATTGGTAGTAGAGATGAAGGACAGAACTCTGCCTCCAGATCCTGCACTTCTTCATGCAGCTGCAGTGAGGCTTGTCCAAGAAGTTGGCAGCAGAGAGGAGGAAGGACAGAACTCCTACAGAACCTGCGCTTCTTTGTGCAGCTGTGGTTAGGCTCGTCTCTGCCCCTTCTGTCTCAGAATTTGGTAGTAGAGAGGAATAAGTACAGAACTCCTACAGATCATGCGCTTCTTTGTGCAGCTGCGGTGAGGCTCATCTCAGAAGTTGGCAGCAGAGCGGAAGGAGGACAGAACTCCTCCTACAGATCCTGCGCTTCATTGTGCAGCCACAGTTAAGCTCGTCTCGGCCCCCTCTGTCTCAGAAGTTGGGAGTAGAGAGGAAGAAGGACAGAACTCCTCCTACACACCCTGCGCTTCTTCATGCAGCCGCAGTGAGGCTCGTCTCTGCCCCTCTGCCTCAGAAGTTGGCAGCAGGAAGGACAGAACTCCTCCTGCAGATCCTGTAGCACTCTGTGCAGCTGCAGCACCCCCTTCTCTCTGCCCCCCAGGTCTTAGTATTCAGCAGTCTCAAGCAGCTGCCTCCAGCCCTTCTCTGATCCTCCTCCAAACCCTGCACTTTCAGCTTGCCAGCTCCGCCCCTAGCTTCTTCCTGGAAGCAGCACAAAGTAAGGGGGTGAACCATGATGTAAGGGGGGGGGGTGCTCTGTACATCTAGTCTTACAGATAGAATTGGCCCACAATAAGAAAGGGAGTTTGACACCCTTGCTTTGGGGTCACCACTTACTTCCTGGAATGAGATGCTGACTCTCAGTGCTGGGACAAGGTCATCCAGCGCCCAGGCCAAGGATGCCAAACTGCGCCCCCCTCTTTTCCTAAGGGTTAGGGTCAAGGCCCCCCCCCCCCCAATCCCTACATTGAAACCAACCGCCCCTCCTGCCCACCCCTTGCCCTGCCGCCCTGCCCACCCCTTGCCCCTCACCTCCTGCCCACCCCTTGCCCCTCACCTCCTGCCCACCCCCTTCCATGCCCCTCCTGCCGACCCCTTGCCACGCCACTCCTGCCCACCCCCTGCTCCGCTCTTGCCCCGCCCCTGCTGACTCTCACTTTGAGACTCGCTACAACGTTACAATGTTGCAGTCTGTTTACCAAGATGAGAAATCATCTGAGGGTCTCAAAACTCCCATAGAGCATTATCCGCTCCCCCCCCCCCCCCCCAACAGCACATCCAGACATAGACAGGACCTCTTTACACATCACTGAACTGTGCTCGGCCCACCGCTCCCCCTCCCCCCGCCGCAGTATTAATCCGCGTCCGGCCAGTCGCCTGCAACTTTGACAAAGTGTCACTTCAGACTGATATCAATCAGCCGTGTGGAGATTTATGGATTGCACATTGCTGGCAGGCCAGATTAACCCTTTGGGACCCGATCAGATCTGGTTACTGGAAGTGCTCAATGCAGAGGCATAACTAGAACCTTCAGGGCCCCCGGTACAAGAAACCATGAAGGGCCCCCCCCCTGGACCCCTGGCCGGGACCCTTCCCTTCAAGCCTGGGGCTCTTCCCACTGATCCTGGGGCCCTTTAGACTCGTTGGGGGGCCCTTTATTATGGTCCCGCAGGAGGACCCTTTCATAAGTTCTGCAGTGGGTCCCCTTCCTGCCATCTTGGGCCCTCCCCACAGTGGTGGAATGCCAGGGCCCGGTTGCAAGTGTGACCTTTGCAATCCTGGAAGTTCACCCACTGGTGTCAGTAGTTTTTATTTTTTGGTATTTTAATTGTATTATTTTTTATCATTTTATTTTATTTTCTTACAATGTGACTGACTATGACTCTGTCCATTCAGAAAAGCAAGGAGCTGGTAAATTTCATTTTTACTGACCCGTTCCTGGTTCTCTATTGTGACATCCCCTGCGCGTTCCGGTCTGCATGGTTTTTATTGAGTGATTTGCCGCATTCATTTTTGCACTCAGCTAAACGCACATTTGCATGCTGCATTTGGGGTGCCATTAACAATAAATGTCATGGCATGAGCGATGCACATTTTTGGCACGTTCTGGGAACAGGGCCCCAAGGGGCTGCTCACTTCTCAGGGACCTTCGGAGGCTGGAAATAGGGCGGCCAGGGTGTTTCCGGCCCCGCCTACTTACACTGCAGCATGAGCCCTTATTCTATCTACTGCAGCACGAAACCAGGCATTTGCCCTATGCGTTTTTGCGCATAGGGCAGCCAAATTATTTTACACGCGACAAAAGCAACATGGATGCTCACGTATATATATATAATATATATATACAGTGGGTACGGAAAGTATTCAGACCCCCTTAAATTTTTCACTCTTTGTTATATTGCAGCCATTTGCTCAAATCATTTAAGTTCATTCTTCTTCCTCATGAATGTACACATAGCACCCCATACTGACAGAAAAACACAGAATTGTTGACATTGTTGCAGATTTATTAAAAAAGAAAAACTGAAATATCACATGGTCCTAAGTATTCAGACCCTTTGCTCAGTATTTAGTAGAAGCCCCCTTTTGATCTAATACAGCCAGGAGTCTTTTTGGGAAAGATACAACAAGTCTTTCACACCTGGATTTGGGGATCCTCTGCCATTACTCCTTGCAGATCCTCTCCAGTTCTGTCAGGTTGGATGGTAAACGTTGGTGGACAGCCATTTTTAGGTCTCTCCAGAGATGCTCAATTGGGTTTAAGTCAGGGCTCTGGCTGGGCCATTCAAGAACAGTCCCGGAGTTGTTGTGAAGCCACTCCTTCGTTATTTTAGCTGTGTGCTTAGGGTCATTGTCTTGTTGGAAGGTAAACCTTCGGCCCAGTCTGAGGTCCAGAGCACTCTGGAGAAGGTTTTTGTCCAGGATATCCCTGTACTTGGCTGCATTCATCTTTCCCTCGATTGCAACCAGTCGTCCTGTCCCTGCAGCTGAAAAACACCCCCACAGCATGATGCTGCCACCACCATGCTTCACTGTTGGGACTGTATTGGACAGGTGATGAGCAGTGCCTGGTTTTCTCCACACATACCGCTTAGAATTAAGGCCAAAAAGTTCTATTTTGGTCTCATCAGACCAGAGAATCTTATTTCTCACCATCTAGGAGTCCTTCAGGTGTTTTTTAGCAAACTCCATGCGGGCTTTCATGTGTCTTACACTGAGGAGAGGCTTCCGTCGGGCCACTCTGCCATAAAGCCCCGACTGGTGGAGGGCTGCAGTGATGGTTGACTTTCTCCCATCTCCTGACTGCATCTCTGGAGCTCAGCCACAGTGATCTTTGGGTTCTTCTTTACCTCTCTCACCAAGTCTCTTCTCCCCCGATAGCTCAGTTTGGCCGGACGGCCAGCTCTAGGAAGGGTTCTGGTCGTCCCAAACGTCTTCCATTTGAGGATTATGGAGGCCACTGTGCTCTTAGGAACCTTAAGTGCAGCAGAAATCTTTTTGTAACCTTGGCCAGATCTGTGCCTTGCCACAATTCTGTCTCTGAGCTCTTCAGGCAGTTCCTTTGACCTCATGATTCTCATTTGCTCTGACATGCATTGTGATCTGGAAGGTCTTATATAGACAGGTGTGTGGCTTTCCTAATCAAGTCCAATCAGTATAATCAAACACAGCTGGACTCAAATGAAGGTGTAGAACCATCTCAAGGATGATCAGAAGAAATGGAAAGCACCTGAGTTAAATATATGAGTGTCACAGCAAAGGGTCTGAATACTTAGGACCATGTGATATTTCATTATTTATTTTTTTAATAAATCTGCAACAATGTCAACAGTTCTGTGTTTTTCTGTCAGTATGGGGTGCTATGTGTACATTCATGAGGAAGAAGAATGAACTTAAATGATTTTAGCAAATGGCTGCAATATAACAAAGAGTGAAAAATTTAAGGGGGTCTGAATACTTTCCGTAACCACTGTATATATATATATATATATATATATATATATATATATATATATATATATATATATATATATATATATACATACACACTGCTCAAAAAAGGAAGGGAACTCAGATCTCAATGGGGAAAAATCTGATGCTGGATATCTATACTGGTATGGACTGGGTAATGTGTTAGGATCTATACTGGTATGGACTGGGTAATGTGTTAGGATCTATACTGGTATGGACTGGGTAATGTGTTAGGATCTATACTGGTATGGACTGGGTAATGTGTTAGGATCTATACTGGTACGGACTGGGTAATGTGTTGGGATCTATACTGATACGGACTGGGTAATGTGTTAGGATCTATACTGGTATGGACTGGGTGGTGTGTTAGGATCTATACTGGTATAGACTGGGTAATGTGTTAGGATCTATACTGGTATGGACTGGGTAATGTGTTAGGATCTATACTGGTATGGACTGGGTGGTGTGTTAGGATCTATACTGGTATGGACTGGGTGGTGTGTTAGGATCTATACTGGTATGGACTGGGTGGTGTGTTAGGATCTATACTGGTATGGACTGGGTAATGTGTTAGGATCTATACTGGTATGGGCTGGGTAATGTGTTAGGATGTATACTGGTATGGACTGGGTAATATGTTGGGATCTATACTAATATGGACTGGGTAATGTCTTAGGATCTATACTGGTATGGACTGGGTAATGTCTTAGGATGTATACTGGCATGTGTTAGGATCTATACTGGTATGGACTGGGTAATGTCTTAGGATCTATACTGGTATGGACTGGGTAATGTGTTAGGATGTATACTGGCATGTGTTAGGATCTATACTGGTATGGACTGGGTAATGTCTTGGGATCTATACTGGTATGGACTGGGTAATGTCTTGGGATCTATACTAATATGGACTGGGTAATGTGTTAGGATCTATACTGGTATGGACTGGGTAATGTGTTAGAATCTATATTGGTATGGACTGGGTAATGTGTTAGGAAGGAAAGGATGCCACATTGTTTGATAGAAATGAAAATTATCACCCTACAGAGGGCTGAATTCAAAAACACCCCGAAAATCAAAGTGAAAAAATAATGCAGCAGGCTAGTCCATTTTGCTGAAATTTCATTGCAGCAACTCAGAATGGTCCTCAGTAGTTTGTATGGCCCCCACGTGCTTGTATGCATGCCTGGCAACGTCTGGGCATGCTCCTCATGAGACAATGGATGGTGTCCTGGGGTATTTCCTCCCAGATCTGGACCAGGGCATCACTGAGTTTCTGAACAGACTGAGGTGCAACCTGGTGGCGTTGGAAGGATCGAAACATAATGTCCTTGGAGTTCCAATTGCAATAAATGGTACTGCGAGAGCAACATGCGTTTTTTTGGTGTAAAAGCAGGCTGAGGAGTTGCTGAGTGGCACTGGGAAAAGGCTGCTAAGTCTAGTTGTAAGGTTATAGACATATATATGCAAATGAGAGATGCTTTATGATTTTATTTATTTAACCCCCCCCCTCTTTCCCCTCCTCCAGACCCTATGTTGACATGCGACGAGAAATCATCGATTTCACCCATTTCACATATCAAGCGGCAATCAATGGCAGTCTGGGTCTCCTCTAATCATAGGGAAGCGCCAGTCATTTCATGTTATGTATGAACATGGCGAGCCAATGATATATTGATCTCCCTGTGTAGCCCCCTCGCTCACCCGCTGGGCCCTCCAGGGCTGGTGACAAAATCTCCCACTGAGATAATGAACCAGAGGAGGGGATCACGTCACTTTAATTGGCCTCGGCTGCAATTACTGAGAATTTTCCTTTTCATTGCCTGGATCTGCTACAGAATCTGTGATGGTGATGGGAGAGAGAGTGCAAACCATCATTTCCAGATCGACAACTGAAAACTGGAAGAAGCGGAGGAAGCAAAGACACCGAAAAGAACTATGTAACTGAAGAAGACAACAAAAGGAACTTGTGAAGGGTCTCGGTGATGTCACTGGTCTCTAGTAATGGATAGGCTGTGTTCTCATAAATATGAAGTCTCAGTGATGGATGGGCTGTGTTCTCATAAAGTCTTGGCGATGTCACTGGTCTCTAGTGATGGACAGGCTACGTTCTCATGAATATGAAGGGTCTCGGTGATGTCACTGGTCTCTAGTGATGGATAGGCTGTGTTCTCATGAAGTCTTGGTGATGTCACTGGTCTCTAGTGATGGATAGGCTACGTTCTCATGAATATGAAGGGTCTCAGTGATGTCACTGGTCTCTAGTGATGGATAGGCTGTGTTCTCATGAAGTCTCGGTGATGTCACTGGTCTCTAGTGATTGGATAGGCTGTGTTCTCATGAATATGAAGGGTCTAGGTGATGTCACTGGTCTCTAGGGAATGGATAGGCTGTGTTCTCATGAATATGAAGTGTCTCGGTGATGTCACTGGTCTCTAGGGAATGGCTAGGCTGTGTTCTCATGAAGTCTTGGTGATGTCACTGGTCTCTAGTGATTGGATAGGCTGTGTTCTCATGAATATGAAGGGTCTTGGTGATGTCACTGGTCTCTAGTGAATGGATAGGCTGTGTTCTCATGAATATGAAGTCTTAGTGATGTCATTGGTCTCTAGTGATGGATAGGCTATGTTCTCATGAAGTCTTGGTGATGTCACTGTTCTCTAGTAACGGATAGACTGTGTTCTCATGAATAAGTCTTGGTGATGTCACTGGTCTCTAGGGAATGGATAGGCTGTGTTCTCATGAATATGAAGGGTCTTGGTGATGTCACTGGTCTCTAGTGAATGGATAGGCTGTGTTCTCATGAATATGAAGTCTTAGTGATGTCACTGGTCTCAGTGATGGATAGGCTGTGCTCTCATGAAGTCTTGGTGATGTCACTGTTCTCTAGTAACGGATAGACTGTGTTCTCATGAATAAGTCTTGGTGATGTCACTGGTCTCTAGGGAATGGATAGGCTGTGTTCTCATGAATATGAAGGGTCTCAATGATGTCACTTGTCTCTAGTAATGCATAGACTGGGTTCTCATGAATATGAAGGGTCTTGGTGATGTCACTGGTCTCAGTGATGGATAGGCTGTGCTCTCATAAATTATTGGTGATGTCACTGTTCTCTAGTAATGGATAGACTGTGTTCTCATGAATAAGTCTTGGTGACGTCACTGGTCTCTAGTGATCGGATAGGTTGTATTCTCAAGAATATGAAGGGTCTCGGTGATGTCAATGGTCTCTAGCGAACTGATATTTTTTCGGGAATTCTTGCTGACCAATAAGCTAATAAGAGATCATGTAAAACATTTGTTTAGATTGGTGTTATTTATGAACTTCCTGAACTGTTTAATTCTCAATATTACTTTCAGGAATATTTGTTTCCCTTTGAGATCCACCCTCCCCCGCCAGCAGAACATATCCATTCTCCGATGAGTGAAGTTGCTGTTCATAAGCCGTAGAATGGATGCTGAAGACTAGAGACTTGCTTTTGCTTTCTAAGCGGCTGTATTTTAATTAGAATTTGTGTTGCTGGTTTTCGGCATTCATTGTGTTTTGGGAAAAGTTGTTTATTTGCATTTGAAAATGCCATTTTTTATTATTAAACATCCTTTCATCCCTCTTCCCGGCATTGTAACACCGGCCACATTCACACCGGCTGTATGCAAATCATCGGCGGCAGCACGGGCCCGCTTATAAAAGCGACCAACCGGAATGGAGTGGAGGGAATGTATTTGCATATTGTTCTGCGTTGTTATTGTGTAATTGGGAGGTAGATTGGACGATGGCCAATTCCTGCTGACAGATGTGAAAACATCTTGTAAAAAATCATAAAAAAAAAAAAACTAATTTGCGGAAAGGCGAGATAAAGATAATGAAACCGTAGAGTGTGCGGGCGGACAATGGTCGGGGCGTTTGGAAAGAGTTTTTAAAAGTTGTGAATTGCTGTGTTTGGAAAATGCAAGTGCCGTGCGTATTTATTTATTTATTACTGAATTATTTGCTTAAAACACCGCCGGGCGGAAAGTAATCAATGTAGACCCGAAGTGCAGGAATCATTATTTGTTCTTCAGCCAGGTAGAACCGTATGGAGGAAGCATTCCGCTCCAAGCTGAACGGGGGCGCTCCAAACTGAACGGGGGCGCTCCAAACTGAACGGGGGCGCTCCAAACTGAACGGGGGCGCTCCGATCTCACACAACAAGGACTTTGAAGAAATTAGAAAAAAAGAAACAAATGTGTTCTCCTGTAAATGATGCATTACAAGCTTCCAGAGAACACTGATCCATTCGCTGCACCTGAGCATCTTACACTTTAGCATTCTCACCACAGTCACATTTCTATAGCTCTGACATACTCCATGGCGCTGTACAGAGAACACTGAGCCAGTCACATGTCTCTGAACCAGAGAAGCTTACACTCTAATGTCCTCACCAAAGTCCCACACTAGTATACATTTTTATAGTGCTAACATATTCCATAGTGTCCATAGAGAACACTGAGCCGGTCACAGTTTCTGCACCAGAGGAGCTTACACTCTAATGCCCCACCACGGTTACCAGGAGGAGCTTACACTCTAATGCCCCACCACAGTTACCAGAGGGGCTTACACTCTAATGCCCCACCACAGTTACTAGAGAAGCTTACATTCTAATGCCCCACCACAGTTACCAGAGCTTACATTCTAATGCCCCACCACAGTTACCAGAGGAGCTTACATTCTAATGCCCCACCACAGTTACCAGAGGAGTTTACATTCTAATGCCCCACCACAGTTACCAGAGGAGCTTACATTCTAATGCCCCACCACAGTTACCAGAGGCGCTTACACTCTAATGCCCCACCACAGTTACCAGAGGAGCTTACACTCTAATGCCCCACCACGGTTACCAGAGGAACTTACACACCAATGCCCCACCAGAGTTACCAGAGGAGCTTACATTCTAATGCCCCACCACAGTTACTAGAGAAGCTTACATTCTAATGCCCCACCACAGTTACCAGAGGAGCTTACACTCTAATGCCCCACCACAGTTACTAGAGAAGCTTACATTCTAATGCCCCATCACAGTTACCAGAGGAGCTTACATTCTAATGCCCCACCACAGTTACCAGAGGAGCTTACACTCTAATGCCCCACCACAGTTACTAGAGAAGCTTACATTCTAATGCCCCACCACAGTTACCAGAGGAGCTTACATTCTAATGCCCCACCACAGTTACCAGAGGAGCTTATATTCTAATGCCCCACCACGGTTACCAGAGGAACTTACACACCAATGCCCCACCAGAGTTACCAGAGGAGCTTACATTCTAATGCCCCACCACAGTTACTAGAGAAGCTTACATTCTAATGCCCCACCACAGTTACCAGAGGAGCTTACACTCTAATGCCCCACCACAGTTACTAGAGAAGCTTAAATTATAATGCCCCACCACAGTTACCAGAGGAGCTTACATTCTAATGCCCCACCACAGTTACCAGAGGAGCTTACATTCTAATGCCCCACCACAGTTACCAGAGGAGCTTACATTCTAATGCCCCACCACAGTTACCAGAGGAGCTTACATTCTAATGCCCCACCACAGTTACCAGAGGAGCTTACACTCTAATGCCCCACCACAGTTACCAGAGGAGCTTACATTCTAATGCCCCACCACAGTTATCAGAGGAGCTTACACTCTAATGCCCCACCACAGTTACCAGAGGAGCTTACATTCTAATGTCCCACCACGGTTACCAGAGGAGCTTACACGCTAATGCCCTACCACAGTCACACACTATTATTTTTATGCATATTGTATTGTAAATCTCTGACATGCACTGCAGCGCTGTACAGAGAATACAGAGCCAGTCATATCCGGCTGTACCAGATGAGCTTACACTCTAATGTCCCCCCACAGTCACACACTATTATTATTATTATTATGCATACTGTACTGAATAGCTCTGACATACAGGGCCGTCTTTAACACTGGGGAACTGCCCTGGGCCCAGTCATTGTTGTGAGGCCCAAAGCATCTGTCCCTTGAGCCCCCACTGCTCACCATGGTGCTGCACAGGTGAATATTGACTCAAGGCAATGTCCTTGAGATAGGTTTTTGGATGTCATTGGTGATTGGCTTGCACCAGGTCAGGCCCCGGTTTGTCTTCTGTTACTGTATCCGATTGATTGGCTGTTTGCTTTACATGTATATTTAATAATGTTTCTCTTTTAAATATTTTTATTGAAAATTTGTATTTTACAAGCCTCAAACAGAAGCAGAAAGGGGTCCACTTACATAGCTTGCATCTAACCCACTACCAATGTTTTACTGCATTAACCACTTCAATACCGGGTTTTTTCACCCCCTTCCTGCCCAGGCCAATTTTCAGCTTTCAGACCTGTCACACTTTGAATGACAATTGCGCGGTCATGCTACACTGTACCCATATCACATTTTTATCAAATTTTTTCACACAAATGGAGCTTTCTTTTGGTGGTATTTAACCACTTGCCGAGCGCCCGCCGCCTTTATACTGCGGCAGGGCGACTCGGCTGCGTCCAGTCATGTAGTACTACATGACTGGAATGCATGGTTTCGGCGGCGCCGCCGGGGCCGCGCACCCCCCTGTGTTTAGACACAGCAGGAGGAGCGGTGGCGATTGCCACTGCTCTCCCGCGATCGTCCAGAAAACCGAGAGAATACCCGCCTGCTTATGTAAGCAAAGCAGGCGGATCTTCTCTCAGACAGGCAGGGACAGATCAGAAGTTTCAGCTAAGCTACAACCCCCGATCTCTCTGTGCCTCTCCCTCCCCATGCAGGCAGTAACAGTAAGCATATATTTAACCCCTTTGATCACCCCCAGTATTAACCCCTTCCCTGCCAGTGTCATTATTACAGTAACAGAGCATATTTTTAGCACTGATTACTGTAGTAATGTCACTGGTCCCCCCCCAAAAGTGTCAAAAATGTCAGTTATGGGTCCGAACTGTCCGCCGCAATCCCGCTTAAAATCACAGATCGCTGCCATTACTAATAAAAATAAATTAAAAGTCCAAAAATCTATCCTGTAGTTTGTAAATGCTATAACTTTTGCGCAAACCAATTAAAATACACTTTTTGGGATTTTAATTACCAAAAATATGTAGCAGAATACAAATTGGCCTAAACTGATAAAAAAAAAAAATGAAATTTTTAAATTTTTTTTTATTGGGAATGTTTTATAGCAGAAAGTAAAAAAAAATCTGGCGGTTTTTTTTTTTCAAAGTTGTCGCTATTTTTTTGTTTATAGCGCAAAATCTAAAATCCGCAGAGGTGATCAAATACCACCAAAAGAAATCTCTATTTGTGGGAAAAAAAATGACATCAATATTATTTGAGTACAGAGTCGCACGACCGCGCAATTTTCCGTTAAAGTAACGCAGTGCCAAATCGCAAAAAAATGGCCTGGTCATAAAAGGGGCGGTGGGGGCGGTAAAACCGTCCGGAGCTGAAGTGGTTAATCTGTATAGAAGAAGATCTACAATGAAATAAAGAACAAAAAAAACAAAGAATAAAAACAGAAATAAAATAAAACAAAGAAAAATCCTTTATATTAGTAACAGTAATGTTGAATAATGTTTCTTATTATTGTAAACACAAACATTGTATCATATTGGTTCTTCTGCATCCCTCATCGCACCGAGCGGTAGAGTCACCCCTTAATCCCCCTCCCCCCCCCCTTCATTTTGCAGCGTATAATCACATTAGCGCTACTGGGGGACATTACTTAATGCATTGTTCACAGCGCCCGCGCAGAAAGTTGCGGCCAGATGCAGATTAATCAACCTGCGGGCTCTTCGCTGACTTTCCAGCAGAATAAGAGAAAAGAAAATTAATTGATTCCCACTGTGCGGACGAGGCGGATTTATGAGCAGCGCTGCCAACTATAAATATACATGGCTCAGCCACGGTAAACATTCACATATATTCCGAATCAATTTTTCGTGGCTTCGCTGCTTTAGCGGGAGTTTTACTTTGCAGAGATAAATCACAATTTTCCTTCTTATGTAAAGAAACAATGTATCGCTTAAAGGGGCGCCCTAGCCCCCCCGACTCCGCCCACTGCACTGCTGTGTGAACAGAGGAGCTGACATGAACCAGCGACCTGTTTCCTTTCTTAGGAGTTTTTATTTCCAATGCGTTTTTTTTTTTTTCCCCACCGCATAGCAGATTTACTGCAGCCACACTGTGCAGAATCACGTATGTATACATGATTTTGCACTTCCGGGTTTTGGGCGCGAGTGCGTGCCTCTGGGGGCTCGCTCCGGCTGTGATTTTACACAGCGGACCCGATGTGCGCCAGGACCCACCGATTGTTTCGGTACTCTGACAGATGGCCAGTCTGCCTATATAAAGAAGGCAGATTCATGGGCGTTCGCATGGGGGGGGGGCAGGGGGGGGGTGAGGTGCCCCCCCTGGAATCTCAACTTCCCCTTTAAAGTGGTTGTTAAGCCACTTTATACTATCCTGTCTGGTCTGCTTAATAATCCTATGCCATTCTTTTTTTTTTTACATTTTAACACAGGTTTTTAAAGAAAGAAAAAAAAAATCTGATCACTTTTATTGCTGTCACAAGCAATGTAAACATCCCTTGTGACAGCAATAGGCAGTGACAGGTACTCTTTATGGAGGGATCGGAGGTCTAAAAGACCCCAAACCCCTCCACTGCACTTCAATGTATTCAAAACGCCGAAAACAGCATTTTTGAATACATTCGCTTTTTGAATATGCCGCCTTTAGCAGCTGAGTAACCCGGATGTGACGTCATGGAAGCCGCCTCCGGGTTACGTCATCGGAGAACTGATCAAAACTGCATTCGGCTTAGTGGGATGGGAGACCCGGGCAGAGCTGCGGAAGACGGAGGGAAGGGGGGGGGGACGTCGGTCGGCTCCTGAGCCGCATCGGACGTTACCGCTGGAAAGCCGACCGCTGGCTCTAAATAATGGTACCGGGTTGAGGAAGCGTCGGCTGGTTGCTCGGGTCTCCCGGTGGGACGGGAGACCTGGGCAGACCTACGGAAGACGGAGGGAGGGGGAGGGATGGGGATGTCCCCCTCCTGCTCGCCGGGGTAATGATCGAGCGCCTCCCGAGCCGCATCGGTCCTTACCGCTGGAAAGCCGACCGCTGGCTCTAAATAACGGTACCGGGATGATGCCTCTAGCTAGAGGCATCATCCCGGTACAACCACTTAAAGTCAGCTGACGTAGGTCTACGTCAGTTTGCGTTAGGTGGTTCATTTTTGGAGATCAATGTGTATAAATAACAATCAGATGTTTGATTACTCGGCAGCTGCATTCGAAAAAAAAAAAGACATTTTTCGATTCGACCGATTCAAAATTTATCGGCTCAAACGTTTGTAATCGGAAAAATAAAAAAAAAAGAAAAACCGGTAAATTTGAAGAAAATTCAAAAAATACATAGAACGAATTCCGGATACGAATTGAACAAATCAACTGAATTTAACTAAACAAAATAACTAGAACAGAACATTCAGGGCTATGTGAGATGGTTACAGCCACACATACCTACACAGGTTGAACTGGATGGACTATTGTCTTTATTCAACCTCACCTATGTAACTAGATTAATAAATCTAAACGAAAAAAATTTTTCATCATGCACATGTCTAATAGACTCGCACCGTGCCATAAAGCTCCTTCCCCGCCTTAAAATAATTCTGTTTCCTACACCGAGCAATCACCGGCTGTTATCGGAGGTCAGTGTCCTCTGCGTGAAAATGAGCGCGTTGTTGTCCCTGCTGATGGCCATTCCGTTAATATTTATGAAGCGGCGGATCCCAGGAGCCCTCCAAGACAAACTGGCATGAACGGTATGGAAGCTGTCCGCAGTAATCTGACACAGGAGGACGCGGCGGGCGCTAAGAGGATTAAAGGCGCCTCAGAAATAGAATTTGGTGGTATTTTATTCCATAGAACCGACGAGGGAATGAGGATCACTTCTGTGCTTGGTGCACATTAGAGAGCTTAAGCCCCCCCGGTGACAGTTCCAAATCGCACCAGATTGCTGGCAATCGAACTGTTCAAATAGCCCCGTGACTCATTGTTTCCCAAAAACCTGCATCGTGCACCACTCAGGCTCTCTGGAAGGGGTGCAAGTCCTAAACGTCCACTGCTGGCAGTGCTGGTTTGGGAGGGAGCTCCTTTCGGATGGCTTGAAGTGAAGAAAAGTCCTCCTATAACCGCACATCCATACCATCCCTGAGACAGGTGTATGTGTGAACCTCGGCCTGGACTCCGGCCTCGGCCTGGACGTCACCAACACGTTTCGCTCAGTTAGGACTAAGCTCCGAGGGGGCAGAGCGAAACGTGTTGGGGGCGTGGCCTGGCTGGAATCCAGGCAGAGGTTGCCACATACACCTATCTCAGGGATGGGGTGGGGAAATGGGTGTCTGTTGTTGCTGGGGGTGGTCTTATGTTGCTGGGGGTGGTCTTATGTTGCTGGAAGAACAATTGTTGCTGGGAGGGATCTACCATTGAGGGAGGGGTCTATTGTTGCTGACTGCTTAGGGGCCTATCGATGCTGGCTATTTGGGTATCTATTGTCACTGGAAGGGATCCATTATTGCGGTGGGGGGGGTCTGTTATTGCTGGGGGGGTCTAATGTTGCTGGGGGTAGTCTACTGTTGCTGGGGGGTCAATTGTAGCTGGGAGGATCTACTGTTGAGGGAGGGTCTATTGATGCTGACTACTGGGTGATCTATTGGTTTTGGAAGGGATCTATTGTTTCTGGAAGGGATCTATTGTTGAAGGAGGGGTCTACAGAGTTGGCTGCTGAAGGGTCTAATGATGCTGTTTGCTGGGTGATCTGTTGTCACTGGGAGGGATCTATTGTCACTGGGAGAGATCTAATATTGCTGGGGAGTCATTTGTTGCTGGGAAAATGTACTGTTGAGGGAGGGGCCTATTGCTGCTGGCGGGTCTAGTAATGATGGCTACTGGGGGATCTATCGTCGCTGGAAGGGATCTAGTGATGCTGGCTGCTGGAAGATCTGTTAATGCTGCTGGGGTCTATTATTTGATACTTGGTTCTGTATCCTATAAAAGAGGCAAAACTGGGAGGTGGATTGGGGGTGGAACCAAGGAACTGTGTGCTCTGATTGAACAAGGTGGAGAATGTGACCTCACCACCCCACCTCATCCAATCAGAGAACACTTTGCATTCATTGAGAAAATGCAAAGTGTTCTCTGAATGGCACCCATGCCCAGTAACCGGCCTCCTGTATTGACAGTGCAACTGGACAGCCACTTGGCACGAGACCCGGAAGCTAGTGGAGATAACGGGAGTAGGGGCATCTACTATAGGGATTTCCAGATTTCACAGGGAAACAACGGTATGGCACATATGTACTTTCATTGGTCCAAGCTTGGCTTATGTAACAATGTATAAAATATCCATACCAGGAATTCAGCTTCAGAGTGTTATGTAGAGCAGGAAAGGTTTTGCTTAGTTTTTCATAGCGAGTTAAAACCCCCTTCAGTTTATATTTATATATATTTTATGTCTATGACCAGTTTAGGAGGTTCCTCTTCACTTCCTGTCCTGGAGATGAAAGATTAAAAATCTTACCATGAGATAAATTTGACACTTATAACCACATCAGGGGGTCCCTATTTGAAGTGTTTCCCTCTCTTCCTAATCTGGGGACACCTGTAACATTTTGGAACTCCCCCATCTTTCTGTCCTGGTGACAATGGTGAATCTTCATAGCGAGGACAAAGCTCCACACTCTATCCGTGAGTAGAGTTTTTCCTCCAAAAATTTGGAACCCCCCACCCATAATTATTTGCTGTAATAATCTACCTCAATTGTTTTCAGCAGAAGAACGTCTTATTGGATCTTTATGGCTCTCCAGGACGGGGTCAGCTGGGGCTTTCAGCTAGATGAACATCCTGTTCTCCAAATATCCAGGGAGGACAATCAAACCTCTATGCCACACCAAACGTTAAACGGGTTGTTGTTCTCCTTTTAAAAAGAGAAGACAAAAAGTCCCGAGAACTACACATCATGCAAAACCCTCATGTAAAGAGTAGAAGCAGCTTCGGTCATGACTCAACCCAGGCAATGACTTACCCCCTAAGCGTTTCGTCCCACCTGGTCTGGGCAGAGTCTGGGCTAAGGCTGCTTCTACTCCTTACACAATGGATTTGTGGGACTTTTTTTTTCTTCTTTCCTGAGACGAGCCCATTCCAGAGACCACACTCCAAGCAGCTGACAGCAGATGAGGATCTACTAGAGCCTGGAGCAGCACCCTTCATTTTTTAGTACTCCTCACTTTGCTATGTCCTTCAACTGCTTTCAGTTTTGGTGACCGTTACTTTATACAGAAAAACTCCAGACAAAACCCATCCTGACCGGCAACTGCAAGACTTTCGCAGTGGAGCCATGAAGCACAATCACTGTGTAAGCCTACTAAGTAGAAAGTAGGGCATGCAAATGTAATGAGCAAATATTGAAGTAATGGGGAAATGTCATATTTCCTCTTTGGCTCACCAATATCTAATGGCACTTTTCCACTGCAAGTACCGGCTTGGCTCTACTCGGCCCTGCTTGGCCCTGTTTGGTTTTCCACTGCATGGTACCGCATGGTACGGTGTTGGAACGGTTTGCTTTTCCACTAAAGTGGTACTAAAGTAGAGTGGGTGGGATAACAATGATTCTCTGACCAATCAGTTGCTAGTAGTGACTGCATGCAAAGGATTGTGGGATATGGTACCTCTTGGAACCACAATCGAGGTGGTACTGTTTTAGAGAGCCGTACCTTTCGGTTCCATGTAGTGGAAAAGCGCCGCCGTACCGTACCGAACCATTCCTACACCATACCATGCGGTAACAGCAGTGGAAAAGCACAAAAGCGAGCCAAACCTTTCGGTTCCATGCAGTGGAAAAGCCCCATAAGAATGAACCCTAAAGCCTAGTTACCCTAGATGACTTCATCCTATAAGAATGTCATTACGAACTGACCAAATGACCAAGTCCTTTCAGGAATGTGTGCCATCTTGCTTAAAAAGGTAATACTACTTTTCCAAGAGTTATAATTGGTTGTTACTTACCCACAAGTCCTGTATAAACCACGGCCAAAATTGGAATAAACAAGTCCTGTACCAAGGCAAGCATGCACCTGGTTTGATCATCATACCAAGCCGTAAATGGGGATTCCTTGGTGGCGAAAGGCATCTACAGACAAGTTTTTATGCTACATGTTCCTATATTTTTACATTTGTTCTTTAATTAAATGCTATATACAGTTTGATTTTACCTGCAAGTGTTTGGGTGATCTCTCTTTGCACTTCTCAAAAAACTCGAAAAATGTAAACTATCGCATAACCATGATAAAACATCCGTATCTTTAAAATATTAAGGGCCCATCCACGCTACAAGGTGAAGCACTTTAATGTATAGTGAGAAACATCCAACTCTACGTGAGAGCAGGAAGGGTCTAAGCACCCATCCGACCCCCATCCTATAAATGGTCTCAGAGGGCCCTTGTGCAACTGCACAATGTGCCCCTGGTCTGCACTATCTGGGCCTTTGGCCTGAGAACCAAAGTAGCAAACCAGATTTGGCCAGACAAAAGTGGAGAACCACTGTCATTGACAATGCCAAATTACTTCTCTTTGATGCAAACATCACCTTATTACCCCCCTAGTCTTTTGTTATCTTCATCTGTTATTATTTAATTTAATGTTATATACAGTTTGATTTGACCTGCAACTGTTTGCGTGATCTCTCTTTGCACCTCTCGAAAAACTCCAAAAAAGTAAACTATCACATTACCATAATAAAACATGAAGTCATCCGTATCTTTAAAATTTTAAAGGCCCAACTACACTAAAATGTGGAGCACTTCAATGTGTAGTGAAAAACATCCAAATCTACGCGAGAGCAGGAAGGGTCTAAGCAACCATCTGACACCCATCCAGTATAAATGGTCTCAGAGGGCCCTTGTGCAGCTTCACAATGTGCCCCCGGTCTGCACTACCTGGACTATTGTCTTGAGAACCAAAATAGCAAACCAGATTTGGCCAGACAAAGGAGGAGAACCACTGTCATTGACAATGCCAAATTACTTCTCTTTGAAGCAAACATCACCGTATTACCCAACTAGTCTTTTGGGTGAAAAGACACATTTTTTGTAATGACCTCTAAAACTAACTCATTGCAAAGGATAAGGAGCATGTCCCAGCTGCTGAGAAGGGGCTCCGAGAACAGGGCCAATGCCTAGGTGCTGAGAGCTCAGGTCAACTTCGGTCTGCTCTGCTAAATGGACATTTATGCTCTGGCATTTGGATACGGTTGCCCTCATGACCTAAATGCTTGACCAGTTTATGAAGTCAGAACTTGTAATAAGCGTAGCTACCCTTGGGTGTCCAACCTGTGGTCCTCCAGTCCCATCATGCCTCTGCCTTTGGGAGTCATGCTTGCAACTGTCAGCCTTGCAATGCCTCATGGGACTCGAAAACTGCTGAGAAGGGGCTCAGAGAACAGGGCCAATGCCTAGGTGCTGAGAGCTCAGGTTAACGTCGGTCTGCTCTGCTAAATGGACATTTATGCTCTATCTGGCATTTGGATACGGTTGCCCTCATGACCTAAATGCTTGACCAGTTTATGAAGTCAGAACTCGCAATAAGCGTAGCTACCCTTGGGTGTCCAACCTGTGGTCCTCCAGTCCATTCATGTCTCTGCCTTTGGGAGTCAAGTCCCATCATGCCTCTGCTTTTGGGAGTCATGCTTGCAACTGTCAGCCTTGCAATGCCTCATGGGACTCGCCTTGAAATGCCTCATGGGACTTGACCAGGTTAGATATCAGATCTCCAATGTGTCTGTCTTGTGGAATAAACACGCTCAGCTCCCCCAATACTTTCATATCGAGATACGCAAACTAAACGTGAGCTCAGGACCTATAAAGAACACTGAAGATGTCTGACTTGTAAAAGATGACCGCTGATTGGTTGTGAGGAGTTTTAGTCCTGATTACTCCACTGGACATTCAAAAAGATATTTTTCTGATAGGGTCACCTAACCCCTCGACCTTAATAAAAATTACATCTGATATTTCCATATTAAGAGACTCTTGCTAACAGCCCTGGATATCTTTATTTTGTGAATCCAACCAACATTTGGACTTTTAGTCAAGAAGGACCTTTATCACTAAGCTGGTCTTACTTCAGGGATGATGTCATTAGTCCCTAGCCAATTGGAAGGCTGCAGTTCTATGAATATTGATTTAGCTGCCCCCCTCCTACATGGTAAGTAATTACTCTAAACCTTAAGCTATAATTTAAGGTCAATATGTCTAATGATCCATTGGGGAGTCCCCAAAGTCTTAAGTCTGGCTGAAACCTGATCAGCGAACAATAAAATTTGACAGTACTGCTTGCTATCACAACACCCCCATCATTGTCACAATGAACAAAAAAAAAAAACTAGAGATAAGATATAACAAAAAACGTTACATTAAAACTTATGCTAAGTATGGCAAAAGCCGTGAGTCCCTTTAGATTTATTAGAGAGCCCTACGGATGCGACACACATAGAACGCCAACCAGGAGGTGAGGACCTGTCTAGACTGAACAGTTAAGGAGGAAGCAGTACAACATTAGAAACTGATGGGACGGTGGGGTTTGGTACTATGAGGCACAGAAACAGTCATGTGTACAAAAACAAAAGGTAGATTTTTTTTTTTTTTACTGTACCCTTAAGATGTCCTCGCCCCAGGGTCACAAAGCCGGAGGAGATGAAATTATGTAGGTCAGGCCCTCCGCTTCGGTAGATGTCTTTTCCGTAGTGTCCTGCTGGAAGAAAGCAGACAGTCAGACACATTTTGTGAAATGGGTCACAAACCTGTGTAGGGGAAACCCCAAAACTCATGGGTTTCAGTAACATTTTGACAAGGGACGTGTCTATGTTAATGACCATCTGCATATCAAAGAATGTCACCAAAGACTCAAATGGGACTTCAAAAGAATTTAGTTAGCTAGGTGCCACCCACTTCAGAATGTATAAATTGTATTAGGTGTCCAAGCCATATAGAGCAAATGTTTTCAAACCAACAGAATGTAACGTGACTGAATTGCTCTCCAAACATGTCTGTCTACCTACATGTTTGTCTAATGAATAATTTTCAATCTGGCTTCAACAGTCAAAATGTTACTGAAACCCATGAGTTTTGGGGTTTCCCCTACACCTGGAACGCTCCATAAGTTTTGGGGAAATGGTGAAGGCAGAAAATTGGCAGCTGCCATTGGTGGGTTGTTTTAAACTGACCTATTTACTCCATAATGCTGCAGCTAATGAACAGCAGTTTCAGCGTTACAAGATTGGGTTGCTTAATTGATGTCCCACCCCCAGCTTGGAGATCAGGGTATACCTTCTGGGTTATTGCTGAAGAAGCTCAAGTCATGAGCAAGATTGCTATGATCCGATTGATATACACTATATGACCAAAGGGCTAAGATCAAGTTTAGTATTTGTTCTAAACAATGTCCATTAGGGGTGCTGTACCGCTATTCTGGCAGGAATGACTGACTGTATATTGTTCTTTCTTTTATGATGGGGGCTCTAGGCTTGTACCAGCTGGAACAGAAATCATGGTGACCACAGGATGTGGGGCATAATAGTAATTCCCCTGGGAAGACCGGAAGGACCCAAAGCCTCCTGATTTGAATAGGTCTACCTTGTCTGGCCATGGGCTGGGAAGGCAGAGAATCCGCTGTGTCGGTGCTCCCTGGGAGTTGGTTGCCCCAGGGGTGTTCTTGGTAACACTTGGGTTTGGGAATCCCACTGTGTGAACAGGCAAATGGACACATCACTGCATTTTTTATTTTTGTTACCAGGACACAGGGCCTCAGCCAGTGCACCTGCACCGTCACAATGTAATTTATTTTTCTACTCATGTTTTGTCACTTTTAGGCCCCTTTCACACTTGTGCGACCTAAAGTCATGGGATTTTGCTGTGATTTTGACTGGACTTGAAGCAATGCCTGTGTAATCTAGGGCTATGGACCTCAAAGCGCGTCAAAGTCCGGCCAAAGTAGTGCAGGGACTACTTTGAAGTCGAATAGATATGAACGATACTCATTGGAAATCATGGAATATGACTTGTCATGCGACTTTGCAGTCCCAAGTCACAGGACAAGTCGCACAAGAAAGGGGCCTTATCTGTATATCTTTTCTCACTAAAATGGAGTGCGTGGGTCCACAGGCCTACCCTGAAGTCCAAGGAGAGGATGTGGGGCCATTAGGTTCCTTCCTCCCCTGAAACGGGGGGGGGGGGATCTCTTTGGGAGAGCCTTTCACCTAGAACTTGTTGGCCGGCTTCGGCTGACCATGAGGAGAGGGGTCCATTAGGCTTTTGGCTAGGTTAATGAAATTTGAGCCTCGCCCCTGCCAAGAACCGTGAGCCCTGGGGGGTCAGGGTAAGGCTCTATTCCTTCGGGAGACACACCTTTAAGTGCATTTTTTTCATGTGTTTCACTGAAGTCTAAGGGGAGGACCTGGGGCAATTAGGTTCCTTCCTCCCCTAAACCGGGGGGTATCTCTTTGGGAGAGCCCCTCACCTAGAACTTGTTGGCCGGCTTCGGCTGACCATGAGGACAGGCGTCCGCTAGGCTTTTGGCTAGGTTGATTAAATTTGAGCCTCCCCCCCTGTCAAGAACCTTGAACCCTGGGGGGTAAGGGTAAGGTAAAAAGTGCATTTTGTTGTATGTGTTTTACATACATTTTTGTTTTTGCGCACAACCACAGACTTAAAAAAAAATGGCCAAAGTTATGTGGACCCCTTTCAAATGACTGAGTGCAGGCATTCCAGTGAAGGCCACTGTTAATACCACAGCATACAAGACATTGTGGACAACTGTGACCTTCCAACCTTGTGTGAGGAAGACCATTTTGTGTTCTACTAGGACTGTGCCCCGGTGTTCGAAACCAGCTCTATAAAAGACATAGTTTGACCTGTTTGGTGTGAAGTACCTCAAGTGGCCTGCCCAAATCCCTGACCTCAACCGTACAGAACTAAATTGGAAGGTCGATTGCAAGTAGGGTCTTCAACGTGGTATGTGGACCCCTTCCAAATGACTGAGTGCAGCATTCCAGTGAAGGGAACAGTTAATACCACAGCGTACAAAGCTATTTTCGACAGTTGTGAGCTTCCAATCTTGCGTGAGGAAGACCGTTTTGGGTTCTACTATGAAGCTCACATAGGTGTAATAGTTAGGTGTCAATAAAACATTTGTCCATATAGTGTGGCTTTTAGGGCTCTGCTCCTATGGAAAATTTCAATGATACATCAAAGTCTAGAAACTTTTAGGATTTTCTACATCTACAAGCTCCCTCACTCATGCTTCACCACTTGCATTGCAGTGAGACAAGGTTGAGGATAAAAGACCTTACACGTGTAGTACTAAAACACGTCAGCAAGGGCAGTCCATACATTTCATTCATCAGGTTTCCTTAAAGACCATCAAGATAGAATGAAATGTTTTGTACGCGTAGGCCCAGATTTCTCAACCCAAGGTGTTCATGGAAACCTGCTGGGATCAGTATCCATGATGGACCTGGTAGATTTCCTCCGGTTCCTTATGACGTGCTTGATCCTCGTTTTTGAGTGTTTTAGTGCGTTTGAGTGTTTTTTCTGCTCAAATGCAAGAAATTAATAAAAGTAAATAATAATAATTATTAAATAAAAAATAAATAAACGACATACATAAATAATAACAATATTTCTGAGTATTTTTCTGCTCAAATGTAAGAATTAAATAAAAATAAATAAATAAAAATTATAATATAATACATAAATAACACTCATAAGAATTCAATTAATAAAAAATAAATAATAAAAATAAAATTACCTAAACCCCTAACCTGATTCACCCCTAACCCTAATCCTAACCCAAACCCCACAAAATAAACAATAAATAAATAATAAATAAACAACATAAATAAATTAACCCCTAACCATAAATCTTAACCCCTTACAAAAAAAAGTTTAAAAGTTTAATAAATTAATAATAATTAACTAATAAATAAAAGTGGATGAAAAGCTAAAAAACAGCAACAAATGATGAAACAGATGATATTTTTCTCTATTGGCTAATAAAAAAATAAAAAAACATCAAAAGTTTAAAACACTTTAAAAACACGGTACAAAAAAATGCCCATACAAGTGCTCAAAAAAAGTTTTGAAAAAACGCCCCAAAAAAAAAAACTCTCAAAAATGCAACGCTCAGGTGTGAATGCAGCCTTGGGGTTTGTAGGAGAGGAGTCAGGGGCACATTTTGAAAATCTATGTCAGAATTTTAGCAGTACTGTAGAATAGAATGTAGAATACTATCTATGTATGATTTATAGTACTCTAGCAGCAGGTGGTGTAGCGATTCATTCTTTCGCTGTAGCTTGGTGAGTCAGGACTGTTATAGTTCCCCAGGGGCTGTGCAGTACAGGCATGTATTTACTGTACTTTGTAATTTCAACATACAGTACCTTATATAGCTAGGGGTAAATACAAGTCAATGTTCATTACAGCATCAAATACCAAAGAACAAACAAATATGAGAAAACATACTCCATAGCATTGAACAGTACACACATAAAAAAATCTGTTTAAAACAAGCAATAACAGTAAAGACCAATTAAAGCAGATTATCACACAGCTATTTTTACAGACTGATTAAGCATACAATCACACCAAACTTACAGGTTTGCTTGCTGCAAGAAAAAGCACAACGTGGCATTTGTGATTTACCCGCCAGTAACATCTGAGAGCACCCTCCTTGTGTGTTTATACTAGGGATCGACCGATTATCGGCAAGGCCTATATATCGAGGGCCGATATTGACTTTTGCCGATATATCTGTATCGGCCCCGGAACTGGCCGATATTGCCCATATTGCAAATATTGCTCATGTAAGGGTAAAATGATGTCACATACCATAATTCTGTTTACAAATGTTATTGAATATGCCACTCACATATGTACAAATTAAAGATATAAGCAATTCCACATTAGCAGATCTGCTGGCAGATCGGTATCTCTCACCCACTTGCCCTAAGTGACACCCGGGTGATACCACTCCAACCGGCATACGATCTCGGAGGTCACGTGCGTGGTCCACATGACCTCCGAGATCGTATGCCGGATGGAGCGGTATTACCCGGGTGTCACAGCAAGTGGGTGAGGGACGGATCGGTATCGGGTGGGTGGGAGATGGAGCGGGTGAGAGAAAGAGCAGTATTGAGTGGATGCCGGTGGGAGATGGAGCCGATGAGAGACAGAGCAGTATTGAGTGGATGCCGAATGGAGCGGTATCACCCAGGTATCACTTACGGCAAGTGGGTGAGTGATACCGATCTGCCAGGAGATCTGCTAATGTGGAATTGCTTATATCTTTACTTTGTACGCATGCGAGTGGCATATTCAATAACATTTGTAAACGGAATTATGCTATGTGACATAATTTTACCCTTACATGAGCATCACCACCTAATGGTTGGAGGAGAAGACTAGTCTCGGACCCTGACATAGGATATGTCAATATCGGCCGATACCGATATTCAATGGTAAAAATATCAGTATCGGTAAGGAAAAAACTATATCGGTCGATCCCTAGTTTATACATTGGTAGATAGTATAGAAAACAGAGAAGCACAACAATAGGAATAGGAAAAGATAGAATGGGAAGGGAGAAGCAGAAGAATGAAAAAGTGAAGGAAAAAGGGACAGACAAAAAAAATATTATTAGGAGAAAGAAGAGAAGTATAGCAATATGAAAAGAACAAGAGAAAATATGAAGGGGGAGAGAGAAAGAAAAAGAGTAAAAGAGAAAGAGAAACAAAAAGTTAAAGAAAAAGAGAAACAAAAAGAGTTCAAGAAAAAAAGAAACAAAAAGAGTTAAAGAGAAAGAGTAGAGGAATAAGAAAGGAAAAAAGAGAAAAAAAAGAAAAGAAAAAAGAGAAAAAGAAAGAGGAAAAAGAGAATAGAATAAAAGAAAGAGGAAAAAAGAAAAAGAGAAAAAAAAGGAGAAAAAGAGAGAGAAAAAGAGAAACCGAGGGGGAAAAAAAAAAAAAGGAGTAAAAGAGAAACAAAAAATAAATAAATAAAAAGAGAGAATGAGAGAGTAGACGAATAAGAAAGGGAAAAAGAAAAAAATGAAAAGAAAAGAGAAAAGAAAAAAAAAAAGAGAAGGAGAAAAACAGAGAGAAAAAGAAACAGAGAGAACGTGGAACAGAGAAAAATAGAAAAGGAGAGAAAGAAAAATGAAAAGAAAATAGAGAAAGAGAAAAAGAAAGAGAAGAGAGAGAGAGAAACAAAGAATGAGAGCAAAAGATAGAGAGAAAAAGAGAAAGAAAAATAGAAAAAGAAAAACAGAGAGAGAGGGAGAAAAAGAGAGAAAAAGGAAAGGGATAAAGAAAAGGGAAAAAATAAAGGGGAACAAAGGGAATGATTAATTGAATGATAAACGAAAAGAGAAAAGGAAAAGATAAAAGAAAGGTAAAAGTAAAAGATCAGGAATATAACGGAAAACAGAAAAGAAATGATAAAGATATTTAAAAAAATGAAAGTAAAAGAGAAAGGCAAAGATACAGGGAGAGATAGAGAGTTTAATACAAAGGGAAAGAAAAAGAATGGGAAAATGAGAGGGTAAAGGCAAAAAAAGATAAAAAAAAAAAAAAAGAGAAAAGTAATAAAGAAAAGGGAAAAAGAAAAAAGTGAAGAGAAAGAGGGAAAAAAAGAAAGAGGAAGTGAAAGAGAAAGGAAAAGAAAAATAGAAAAAAATAAAGAGAAAGGAAAAGAGATTAGGTATAAGAAAGGGAAAAATGATAGGGAAAAAGTAAAGAAAAAAAAGGGAAATAAAAAAGAAAGGTACAGTAAATGATAAAAAGGAAGGGAAAGTGAAAATATATAGAGAAAAGGGAAAGGAAAAGAGAAAAAAGGGGAATAAAAAGGAAGTAAAAAGAAGGGAATGGGAAAAGGAACAGGGAGAGGGAAAGGTAAAGGTGAAGAGAAAGGGAAAGAGAAAGAGGAATGTGAAACAGAAAAGCGAAAGAGACATGTAAAATGATAGAGTACGGGATAGAAAGAGAACGGAAAATAGAAAAGGGGTAAGAAAGAGAAGGAGGGAAAAAAAAATGAAAAAAAGGCAAAGGAAACGAGAAAAAGGAAAAAAGGAGACGGTAAAGTGAAAAAGAAACAGGAAAGTAAAAAAGAAAAAGGGAATTAAATGGAAAAAAAAAAAAGAAAGATAAATGGAAAAGATGAAGAGAAAGGTAAAACAAATGAAAGGGGAAGGAAAAGAAAGTGGAAAGGAATGAAAGAAAAATGAAAGAAAAGAATAGAAGGGGAAAATAATGAAAAAGAAAAAGGAAAAAAGAAAATCAAAGAATAATCCTGATTTTCTGAAACAAGGCTTGGGGGGGGGGGGGGTCTCCTACTAGAATTAGAGCTAGAATGTAAAAGACATGTGGCGCGGAGGAATAATACCATCTTAACAAATTGTCATGGAAACCAATTGAACCTGTGTGTAAAGCTAGTCGTATTTTTATAGAATGTATAAAGGGCTTCGGATACAAAAGTGTTTTTATTGTGTGCTAATGGAAACCTCCTACAGAGAGGAATAGATGGAAAAGGATTCAGAGCCAGGCGGATGCCCAATGATGGGGGGCCGCGGCCTTTGAAGGAAGACCCTTTTAACTGCAGCACATGTCGTAGAAGAACGGGACGTTGAGCTCTCCAGTGCTCACAATGTTCAGGCCCAGTCATGCTGGGATTTGTAGTACTAGGGGAGGGAACTGCCTAGGGTTGCTAGGTCTCTTTTTGGAGTCCCTGTCAAGCAATCAGGTTCTAGACAATGCCCAAGAGATTTGTTGCTATGGGTTACTGTACACCAACCATTTTTTTGAGCTGCATTGCCCATAACAGAGAAATCCCATTTTGATGGGCATGGCACAAGACAAACATAACCGCCACATACAAACTACAAATGCCACAGATATGTTTACTTATGCACAAACAGCAAACAATCACTTCATTTCGCACAGCGGTCACCGTGGAAACAGCACATATTTAGAACATTTTTGTGCCTTCTTAGAAAAAACTGCAAGCCATAAAGAACAGAGTATGAGCACTGCGGAGCCACAAATGGCCCCCTTGACCTGCACAAGACAAAACGGGCAAAATGGTGTTCAACAGGAAGTTCACACTGAACCGTGACATAACTGAGAAGCACAGAGAGCGCTCGGCGGCACACTTAAAGCACGCTTAGGACGCCGGTACCTATCGTGTTCACATGACCGTGTGGCTCCACGTTCGTAGGGACATCTGAGAAACGGCGTGAGGCTGTAAGAAAAGAAACCAAAGCCCGGGACCGGGCGTCAGCGAATTTGAAAGCAATTAGGCCAATATGTTCTATGTCGTTCCTGCAGAAGCTCGACTTAAAGGCTATGTTTGACCAAAAACCAATGCATCATTTTTGGGTGAAAGCTGACGGGTTTAACTATTTTCCTTTATACCCATCCAGATTGGCCTTTGGACATTTGAAGCTTCTGTTGGTACTTTGGATGGGGAGAGAGGAGCTCCCAGTGTCTAGAGTAATACCATATTCGATGGAAAGGTTACAATCTTTTATTAAGGTAATGGATATACAAGTTGAACCAATGTGTTTCGGGGGAACTGGTTTTCCATTCTTCAGGGCTTTAGATACATGTGAACGGAGGTGGGTAGATACCACAGAGGTACCCGAGTCAGATGCCAGCATTGCCAGTGACTCACTGTCACTGTACTAGACAATGCCACACCCCTTCTGAAGGGGGAGTCAACTCCCTTGAAACGCGTTGGCTCAACTTGTGTATCCATTACCTTAAAAAAAAGTTTTAACCTTTCAAATCGAAGGGGCGCTCCTCTCTCCCTATCCAAATACTTCTGTCACTGAAGTGACACTGTAGTCATACCAGTAAGGTAGAAGCCCACACCTCCAAAAAGGGAGGGGGACAAGACCTTTCACCAGTGGAATCATGCAAAATCTACAATAAATAACTCAACCAGTCCAGCGTGGCCCCGGACTCCAACTAAGCTCTTTATAGGACTGAAAGGGCCAAGGGGGAGGGGGGTGGTGTCGGGAATTCAGAAATTTACTACAAAGTATTAAAGAAAATTTTCGCCAGCATCCACCCAAAGTGAACACTATGTATTTTTTTTTCAAGTTCTGCACATTATAAATTATGAACATGAATACATAAAAAAAAAAAAAAATCAACATGTATTCTCAGAGTATTCTGTAATAAAACCTTGTTAACATTTTATCATGAAACCAATGGACATTTTGTGATTGGGCCGATGACCACAACCAATGACATCTCATATTTCCACACTGGATGCTCACTTTGCAACAACCTAATTTAATACAACCTACTAATTTTGATCAGTATAAAACTAGTGAGGGCAGCCAGAAGGCAAAACAGTCTATATCAGCCATTCTCAAATATCGTTCCTTCAGAGGTTGCTAGAGGTTCATATAGCTGTGGCTGACTGACCTCCCATTTATTGGCACCTGCATAGTTCTAGAGCCATTACCACAGAGCTAGAAGCAAGGCATTATTGATCTTTTTAGCCTGCCTGTAAGTGTGGCATTCAGACCACCAATGTAAGGGACATTTTTCCCACTGACCTCCAATGTAAGTAACATTCTGCCCATGGACCATCAATGTAAGGAGTATTCTTCCCATTGATCACCAATATAAGGAGCATTCTTCCCACTAATCACCAATGTAAGGGACAGTCTTCCCATTTACCACCAATGTAAGGGGCATTCTTCCCACTAATCACCAATGTAAGGGACATTCTTCCCATTTACCACCAATGTAAGGAGCATTCTTCCTACTGAGCACCAATGTAAGGGACATTCTTCCCATTTACCACCAATGTAAGGGACATTCTTCCCATTTACCACCAATATAAGGGACATTCTTCCCATTGACCAACATTAATTTGGTTTAAGCAAGGGTTCCTTATCATCTGAAAATTTAAGGGTGTCCTCTGGAGGAAAAAGGTTGAGAACGGCTGTTTTATACAAAGACTTTATGCCACACAAAATTGAATATCTAGTGAAAACAAGATGACAATTATTTAGAGTAGTTATTTTGTACATTGTAGTAATTGAGAACCTATTCAGATGTATGCAGTCTGTACAGGAATGCATTAAGGCAGTCTGGTATGTTTTAAAGGCATTTCTACAACTCCAACAATTTACACAGTGCTTTACATTGAATTCATTCATTCTCTGCCCTCAAGGAGCCTACAATCCAAGATCCCCATCTCCCATACATACTGCACACACACATATTAGGGACAATTTAGCCAGGAGTTGATAAACCTAACAGCAAGTCTGGGGGGGGGGGGGGGGACTGGAATACCCGTAGTAAATGCAAGCAAATGCAGGGAAAACATGCAAACACCATGTAGGTAGCACCCTGGCCATGTGAAGTCTAAGCCCATCCATTTGATTATTATTATATAGTATTTATATAGCGCCGACAGTCTAGGCAGCGCTTTACAACTTGAGGGTAGACAGTACAAATACAATACACTTTAATACAGTAGGAATCAGAGGACCCTGCTCGTTAGAGCTTACAATCTAAGAGCTGCCAATATGCCAAGACAGCCCAAAAATTGGAGCTGTAGCATTTTTTTTCTGATCTGGCACATCTCAACGAATGGTAGTGCATTACCATGCATCGTAGTGCACTGCAACCCATGAAAAGGAATGGTACCAAAAATACGTAGCTATGCTCTGAAGAAATGCATGCTTTAAAGATGAATCGCAGGCAGACTTGGTATATTTTTACATAGTTACATTGGTTCAGTTTGTAAGTATATATCAGACCTGGCCAATGTCTCTGGAAGCTGGAAATCAGTCAATGTAGTAGACCCGCTACTCCAGTAATCTCCACTAGCTTCCAAGTCCAGTGATAAATGGCCCGATACATTCTGAAGACAGGAGGTTGGCTGCTCAGCTGGGGGCACAATTCAAAGAATGCTTTGCATCCTCTGAATGAATGCACAGCTTTCTCTAATTGGAGGAGGTGGAGAGGCGGGGCAGTGGTGTCATACTCTCTACCTCAACCATTCAGAGCACCAGTGTCTTTTTTCACTGGTTCCCTATATTCTTTTTATAAACTATGTAACTATATACACACACAGATATAATAATATTATACAGGATTAATATAGTGCATCAATTATCACAATTTGGTGAAGAGGGCAGTGGTCTGTCACATATTGGTGGCAATGGTGGGATGTCACTATTTTTACAATCCTGCCAAAGATCCAGTTTTAGGTTTCTATAGATAGTAATAGCTTTTAATACTTACACGCAGGGCTTTTTTTCAGCGGGAACGTGGGGGAACGCAGTTCCGGCACCTCCAGCCCTGAATGTATGTAAAGGCAAGGACTGCTGGGTTGTGCTACACTGTCTATTGATGCTGGCTGCTGAGGAACCTATTGTTGCTTGAGGGGATCTATTCCTGCAGGAGGATTTATTGCTGCTGGGAATATCTAATGTGGCTGCTGGGGGATCTATTGTCTCTGGAAGAGATCTGGTTTTGCAGGGGGGGGGGTTTGGTTGCTGGGGTGGGTCTTATGTTGCTGAGGGGTCAGTTGTTGCTGGGAGGGATCTACTGTTTAGGCAGCAGTCTATTGATGCTGGGAGATCTGTTGTTGCTGCTGAGGGCCCATTGTTTCTGGCTGCATCTATTGTTGCTGGGGGGATATATTGTTGTTGGCTGCATGGGATCTATTTTTCTGCTTTTTTGTTATCATTAACAAATTCCATACAAATTGCTTAGTACCACAAATGCTACTTTGTTCTGTATTTTCTAAAAGGGATGGTACTGGGAGGTGGGTAGTGGGTGGAACCAAGGAACGGTTCACAGAGGTAGGTAGGGGCGGAGACAAGGGGTAAGTCCAAAAGAGGGAGTTCCTGCACCTATTCTCTGAGAAAAAAAGCCCTGCTTACACGGTATAGTCTGCCAACTTCCATATTATTGTCCAGTGTGAAATCCCCTTTTGAATATAATTATGAAGGGTGTCAGAAGTCTACTTTACCTAGGAGGGTTATTGTGTCCCATTGGCTTCCCATACTTTCTAATATAGGGTGATTGGGCTTAGAGCGCTAATTAACTAATAGAGGTAAATATTTCCTTATTCTGGCTGTACTGTTGTCATTTCAGAAGTTATGAAATACCCTGGAGTTTTGGATTCTTTGCTAAAAACCGTATAAGACCTAAATGTATATATATATATATATATATATATATATATATATATATATATATATATATATATATATATATATATATATATATATATATATATTGTGGGAGATTAACTCACAGGGATCACCTTTTCCAGGAAAGTAAGGCCAGCATGCAGGTAATTTCTTTAAAGTCTGGTGGTTTGCCAGCTTTATTTAGCAGAGGTTTGCAAATATGCAAAAACAACAAAACAGTAAAATAAATCCTTGCCGTCTGGCGCTAAACTAGATAGCAGTTTTTCTCACTATACAGTGTGGTTCTGGTCCCCATCACTCACAAAAACAGATGGTATCGCAAACCTTTTCTTTTAAAGTCCAAACAGAGCTCCTCTCTCAGATTCCCTTCTGAGTCTCAGGCCAGAGCCTTTCTGTGCTCTCTTCCTGTTCATTTAAAGTCCACCTGAGCATGGACTCAAGTGAACGACAACCTGTGGACCGGAACCCAGTCTGTCACAGAGATTGGAAAAACCCAGGCCGGATTCCGGTTCAGTCTCTCACTACAGAACGTATGCGAGGTGAAATATAGCTATTATCTACTACCTCACCTCGCATACCGTCACAATATATATATTTACACACACACACAGTGTATATATATATATATATATATATATATATATATATATATATATATATATATATATGTGTATACACAATTTTATTTTATTTTTTGGATTCGGATGTACTCCAGGTTATAGAATAGGTTACTACATACCATGTATTATATAATAGATTACTATGTATCACATTTTATATTCTGGGACACTGCTCTCTGTATTTTATTGCTGCACTATTGCACGATTGTATTATCATAACACTCAATATTGCTGAGACACACCATTCGCCCTGCGACACAGCTGCAAAAAAATAATATTTACATGTCTGACAGCCTACAACATACGTTTCTGCACATGAACACATCTGTGTACAAGAAAATACGACTCAAAACTGCAAACGGTAAGAAACACGGGATGTAAATCAGACCTAGATAACAGCATGTGCTCCACTATAAACCTCACAGGAAGTGGGTCACTCTCCTAGTAGTGTGCATACATCTACATAATAGCTTACGTTTCCAGATCTAAAACTGAAGCCATAAAGTACATCACGACTTTACCCGCAGGTAGCCTGCCATTCTTGCTTCTTCTCTTCCGCCTGATCTGAAATGTCAGCTGGTGTGCAGAAGAGAAGCTGATTATCTGCGTCTGAAGTCAGAATATATTTTAATGCTTAGAGTGAAGCCGGGGATTACAGGTATGGATGACTTGATATAAAGAGGAAGATTTTTTTTTTTTTTTTTTAGGGAAAACACAAGGATGAAGTAGAGGTTTTATAGATACGTACTGGGGATTGTCCTCAAAATGGGCAAACTGCTAAAAACACAGTTCAGGTGTATATGTATTCTGTCTTACCAGCTAAAAGCTTTGCAGTTCAGGAACCCCCGTCCTTTCATTTTAATTGACTTCAGTTAAGCAATATAGTTTGGCCAATGTCCAGCCTCCAAACTGCTCATTGGGCAGGAAGCCAACGCATTGCCTTCTCTGGTCAGCAAACTTCCAGTGTTACATGGACAGCATTGTGCAATGCAGTTGGACATGTCTGGTTAAAATGGTTGCACCACCTTTGCCCGGGCTGAGCCCTGCTGTGCAGGAGTTCTCAAAATGCCAATATGAAAAGGAAAAATAGGTACATATAATAGATACATTTAATTTTTATTTTTTAGAGCCACCCCTGCAAGGGCTGATGATTTATTACAGGTCCCTCTCTCTATAATGCAGCGGCATCCAGGCACACAGCAACATTCACTGCTCTGGCTCAATGAATAGTCTAGGGCTGGGGTCTCCAAACTTTCTAAACAAAGGGCCAGTTTTATTTACCTTCAGACTTTAGGGGGGGTCGGACTGTGGCCTGCAGGAGTGGACATTTTTCTGGCATCAGTGGAAGGTAAATATCACCAAATTTGGTAATAGTTGGAAGAATAGTGCTCCATCATTGATGTCATTGGGGGGGGGGGGGGGGGCGGGGAAATGCCCCATATTTGGTGTAAGTTTGAGAAATGGTGCCCCATTGTTGGTGTCAGTGGGAGAAATGGTGCTCAAATGTTGGTGTCCGTAGGTAGAATAGTGCCTCATATTAGTGGGAGGAATAGTGCCCTAAGGGCTGGACAAAGGCAGCAAAGGGCCACATCCAGCTCCTGGGCAACCGTTTAGAGACTACCAGTCTAGGGGTTGCCTTTTTTTGTATTAATTGCCGAATAACTTGGATACGGTAGGGAGCTGTGGGATACTCCTGAATGCTGAACAGGAATAACATATTTTTTATTTGCAGCTACTTCTTAGAACAGCCCCCTTGATTATTTCTCAGGAACTGGACAGCACTGGGGCACAGACAATGCCTCAGGCCAGGCAAGCCTTAGCAATAATGCACCATGTGGTTAACAGAAGCACAGTCGCTCAGGTCCTGCTCTCAGGTCAGTACTCAAAGGTTTTCAGGTAGCCTCCCCCCTGCATCAGGCCGACATTTGCAAAGTGAACTCTCCAGACTGGTTCCTGGGTGAAATTCCCCTTCTTCTTTAGCCTCAGAGATTTCTTTAAATGGATAGCCCCCCCCCCCCCCAGCTTTCTGTCTGCTGGGACCTCGTTTAGCTTCTTGGCAGGTGCCAGCTAATTGGCCAGGGGGGTCAATAGCCCTCCAGGCAGGGTGCCTCTCCTCCTGTATCAGGAACCCTGACTGCTCCAGCTCCAAACTATTTACAGTGGGTACGGAAAGTATTCAGACCCCCTTAAATTTTTCACTCTTTGTTATATTGCAGCCATTTGTTAAAATCATTTAAGTTCATTCTTCTTCCTCATGAATGTACACATAGCACCCCATACTGACAGAAAAACACAGAATTGTTGACATTTTACAGATTTATTAAAAAAGAAAAACTGAAATATCACATGGTCCTAAGTATTCAGACCCTTTGCTCAGTATTTAGTAGAAGCCCCCTTTTGATCTAATACAGCCAGGAGTCTTTTTGGGAAAGATGCAACAAGTCTTTCACACCTGGATTTGGGGATCCTCTGCCATTCCTCCTTGCAGATCCTCTCCAGTTCTATCAGGTTGGATGGTAAATGTTGGTGGACAGCCATTTTTAGGTCTCTCCAGAGATGCTCAATTGGGTTTAAGTCAGGGCTCTGGCTGGGCCATTCAAGAACAGTCACGGAGTTGTGAAGCCACTCCTTCATTATTTTAGCTGTGTGCTTAGGGTCATTGTCTTGTTGGAAGGTAAACCTTCGGCCCAGTCTGAGGTCCAGAGCACTCTGGAGAAGGTTTTTGTCCAGGATATCCCTGTACTTGGCCGCATTCATCTTTCCCTCGATTGCAACCAGTCGTCCTGTCCCTGCAGCTGAAAAACACCCCCACAGCATGATGCTGCCACCACCATGCTTCACTGTTGGGACTGTATTGGACAGGTGATGAGCAGTGCCTGGTTTTCTCCACACATACCGCTTAGAATTAAGGTTAAAAAGTTCTATTTTGGTCTCATCAGACCAGAGAATCTTATTTCTCACCATCTTGGAGTCCTTCAGGTGTTTTTTTTAGCAAACTCCATGCGGGCTTTCATGTGTCTTACACTTTGGAGAGGCTTCCGTCGGGCCACTCTGCCATAAAGCCCCGACTGGTGGAGGGCTGCAGTGATGGTTGACTTTCTACATCTTTCTCCCATCTCCTGACTGCATCTCTGGAGCTCAGCCACAGTGATCTTTGGGTTCTTCTTTACCTCTCTCACCAAGGCTCTTCTCCCCCGATAGCTCAGTTTGGCCGGACGGCCAGCTCTAGGAAGGGTTCTGGTCATCCCAAACGTCTTCCATTTGAGGATTATGGAGGCCACTGTGCTCTTAGGAACCTTAAGTGCAGCAGAAATCTTTTTGTAACCTTGGCCAGATCTGTGCCTTGCCACAATTCTGTCTCTGAGCTCTTCAGGCAGTTCCTTTGACCTCATGATTCTCATTTGCTCTGACATGCATTGTGATCTGGAAGGTCTTATATAGACAGGTGTGTGGCTTTCCTAATCAAGTCCAATCAGTATAATCAAACACAGCTGGACTCAAATGAAGGTGTAGAACCATCTCAAGGATGATCAGAAGAAATGGAAAGCACCTGAGTTAAATATATGAGTGTCACAGCAAAGGGTCTGAATACTTAGGACCATGTGATATTTCAGTTTTTCTTTTTTAATAAATCTGCAACAATGTCAACAATTCTGTGTTTTTCCGTCAGTATGGGGTGCTATGTGTACATTCATGAGGAAGAAGAATGAACTTAAATGATTTTAGCAAATGGCTGCAATATAACAAAGAGTGAAAAATGTAAGGGGGTCTGAATACTTTCCGTACCCACTGTATATTCTCTCCAGCCACCTTCTGAGCACACCTCCCCAGGGATTGGCTAGGACCTCCTAAATATTCAGACTGCTTTGCTTATGTTCTGGAGCTTTCAAGAAAGCAGGAAGAAAAAATCTAGTGTGCAGCCTGTGGGGCCCTGATTAGCCCAGCACAATCAAACACTGCTCCACTGATTGCAGAAGAACGCAAAATAATTAAATTTACCTGACAGTCTAGCCTAACTAGGAGGGTGCTCCATGTTTGTATTTTAAAGAATGCATAGCTAAAGTAAAAATCCTGTTTCATAGTTTGTAGCTATAACATGCAGTGCTAGGCTTTACAGATCTGTTATGACCCTGCAATGTTGTCCCATAGACTATTCAGAGCCCAATCAACACGTCACGCATTATTTCTGCCCATGTTTCAACTCTGACTAAATTTCCCCATTGCACATTCATCTGCTGACAATGGATGTCCATTGACTTCCCTTTTATTGTATGTCAGAGCATTTCTCTTGGTGGGTTCATTTGACCATGAGGGAGCAGAACATAACTACAAATATTAGAACATGGAAACTTTGTGATGTAAAAACATTCCACCAACAGCAGATAAAATACTGTACATGCAACAGAAAGGGCACAAAAGCCAAAAGATTTGTAATGTGATGAATATACTCTTGTGGCAACATCTTTTGTACCCTCTATATTCTCAGTGTGTATTGTAATAGTCCAGAGCCTTGTCGCAATCAATTTTACATAAATTGGATATCTCTGTCCCTAAATCTTTTCCCTGTGTCCAAGGCAGAAAATGATCATCATGAAAAATCTCCCGACTATTTACGTACATCTTGGGTATAATACTTGACTACCAGTCCTGAGGAAGGGAACATTGTTCATGAAAGGCACTGAGAGTAATAACTTGACAACATTCCAGTGGAAGTCCCTTATTGATGGGTTGAAATTGTTAATGTGAATTTGGGGATGCCCTCGTGAAAGATTAGGAACCAGAGAAAAATGAATCTCCCAGCTGATGACCTTTTAGACCCTGGCGTTTTGCAGACTCCATGCTGACCTTTCAATTTTTGCTGGCTATTTGGACTACAATTGTGAAGTACTTCCCTGTCCAGAAGGCTTACAAAGAAAACCCCACCCAAAGTCTGATCTAAGCTTTCATTAATTTATGCTAGTGCTGGCCTCTAACTAGTATGCGCTAATCATTTACACAATTTATTGGAGGGAACAAGTCTATTTGCATGCAACTGGAGGATGGAAATGGTGTAAGTGAGGATTATATCATCTTGGACTCTACTTTGGTTGCTTTAGGCAGCACTGACACTTTCCTGTTCTCCACATGTGAGGCTGGGTAATATGCCCACTCTTTATATCCAGCTCCTCATATTTATCAATTCATATCCAACTCTTCATCTTCGTGACCAATGCTTCATGATTTATCATTTCATGACCATCACTTTGTGACCAACGTTTGGCAACCATTACTTCGTGACCAGCTCTTCGTTGATTATTGTTTCATGACCATCATTCCTTGACCAACTCTTCATAACCAATGCTTCATCAATATCGTTCCATGACTATAACTTTGTGACCAATGCTTTGTGACCAGCTCTTCATTATTTATCGGATCATGACTACCCCTTTGTGACCATTACTTCGTGACCATCTCTTCATGACCAACTTTTCACTGATTATGGTTTCATGCCCATCGCTTTGTGAGCAACTCTTCATGACCAACTCTTCATGAGCATCAAACAGTGTAGCGCAATAAAAATAAGGCTCTTGTACACCAAAAAATCAAAAGACATGCTACACACATCTAATACAATTAGAATGTGCAACAAATATGATAGTTCACACATAGTGTAAATGAAACTTTAATCTGTATATGTAATCACCACTGTGTTACGGTGATCCAAAAAAAAAGTGCTCCATGTTTCACTACCATTCAAACTGGCTGCTTACCTCAAAGCCATGACCCCTGAATTACTAGAAGGTCAAAGTAAGTGGTGCTCCCCTCAGGGATAATAGCTCTGACAGACTCTTGGCAGATCCTCACTCCTCTTTTCCCATCACAAGGGTACACAGGTCATCAGGCACTCAGGAACACCCGATGTATATGGTAAAAAAGGGAAGCACACAAGATCTAATGCTCTCTGTTTAAAAGGTTTAATAAATAAAAGAAGAATGTTGCACTTACAAAATAGAGCACTGCCCTCAGTGCTAGCTGAAATGCACGCATCAAACACATATACCAACTCTCCGCTGAATGGTAAGATGGTCACAAGATGATGTGACACCCAAGGCTCCGTACCCCTATACGCATTGATCCAGAAGCAGGGACTTCTTCAGTAGGATTCTTTATAAGCATCGCTTCATAACCAACTCTTTATTAATTATGGTTTCATGACCAAATCTCTCTTCATGACCAGCTCTTCATATCCACCCTTTTATATACAACTTCAGTAGGAAGGAGCCTTCATGAGCATCGCTTCATGACCAACTCTTCGTTGTTTATAGTTTCGTGACCAACTCTTCGTGATCAGCTCTTCATATCCACCCTTTTAATATACAACTCTTCATAACCATCCCTTCATATCCAGCTCTTCGTTTCCATCTCCAGGTTCAGCGACGAGGATACAATCCTGATGTCACCCAGCAACACGTCAGTGGTACTGAGATACAATGTAATCTAATATACATTAATATAATATACATTAATATTCACAACACAATGCACATTCAGCTGCAGTAAAGAACGACTCACAAGGTGGCCTGAAGAATACTCCGTCAAAACACATCTCCCTTCAAAGGAAATTAAGACAACAATAGCTGAAGGCCTGACCGGTTGCCGCCTGTGGGAAATGTCTTTCGTAGGATCATCTCCAAATTGTGGAGGAGCTTTTCTGTGGCGAATAATAGCGCTGATTAAGGAAGACATTCACAAAGCACTCTGCCACTAAACCAGTCACATTATATAAGATTTACAAGAAATGAGAAAATTTGTGAAAATAAATTCTGCTGGCCCCTAAAACCACACCGCAATTAAATTTCAATGGTTTGAACTTAGTGGCTAATTTTTAGTATTTTGTGATTAACGCAAAACAGGTGATAGAAACCTCCAAAGCTTTCCAGAAGCAGCAAACAGGCATCCAGCCTTCACTCTCAATGATGACTATTAAAAAGGTTGGCAATCATTATGGTTTAATCAGTCCAGTAAGAGAGTAGGATGTTTCCTGAGTAAAGGATGTACCTATGTCAATGCCCCTAGGAAGTGAACTGCTCCAAGGGGCACCTTTACTGCTTCACTTTTGGGCCCAGGGTTTATTGGCTAATCTTTAAAGATTTTTGGATACCTAGAGATCTGGTTGACAGGTTGATTTGATTGATTGATTTGCTCTTCAATCTCCTTCAGATTTTTAGAAAAATATACATTTTGTTTGCAAAATGTGCCCATTCTGCGTGGGACAGTAGTAAAATTTTAAAATGTGGCTGTTGATGGTTTAAAGCAGGAGTCTCCAAACTTGTTAAAACAAGGGGCAAGTTTATTGTCCATCAGACTTTAGGGGGCTGGACTGGACTGTTGCTAGTGGGAGTGGACATTTTTCTGGCATTAGTGGGAGTAAACATTGCCACTTTTGGTATTATGGGGAAGAATAGTGCCCCATCGTTGGTATCATTGGGAGGAATGGTGTCCCATAGTTGGTATCGTTGGAAGAAACGGTGCCCCATCCTTGGTATCATTGGAAGGAACAGTGCCCCATCCTTGGTATCATTGGGAAGAACAGTGCCCCATTCTTGGTCTCATTGGGAGGAATGGTGCCTCATCGTTGGTATCATTGGGAAGAATGGTGCCCCATCATTGGTATCATTGGGAAGAATGGTGCCCCATCATTGGTATCATTGGGAAGAATGGTGCCCCATCATTGGTATCATTGGGAAGAACAGTGCCCCATTCTTGGTCTCATTGGGAGGAATGGTGCCTCATCGTTGGTGTCATTCGGAGGAATGGTGCCTCATCGTTGGCATCATTGGGAAGAATGGTGCCCCATCGTTCGTATCATTGGGAAGAATGGTGCCCCATCGTTTGTATCATTGGGAAGAATGGTGCCCCAACGTTGGTATCATTGGGAGGAATGGTGCCCCAACGTTGGTATCATTGGGAGGAATGGTGCCCCATCATTGGTATCATTGGGAGGAATGGTGCCTCATTAATGGTATCATTGGGTGGAATAGTGCACCATTTTTAGTATGTTTGGGAGGAATGGTGCCCCATCATTGGTATCATTCCGCGGAATGGTGCCCCATCGTTGGTATCAGTGGGAGGAATAGTGCCCCATTGTTGGTGTCAGTGGGAGAAAGGGTGCCCCATTGTTGGTGTCAGTTGGCAGAATAGTGTATTTTATCAGCGGGAGGAATAGTGCCTGAAGGGCCGGATAAAGGCAAGCAAAGTGCCACATCCGACCCCCAGGCTGCAGTTTAGAGATCGCTGGTTTAAAGTGTAGCTTTGGGCATATTAAACAATGAGACATATAATGCAATATGTCCCCCGTTATAGTGATCACCTATTAATTCTGTAAGTTAGATTAGTCATTTTTTTTCCCCTATAACAGGGTGACAACCTTTCATTCTGCAGTGAAATTAAACAGCAGCATTGCCATCTTTTGGATAGGGTAATCTTAGATGGTAATGGAGCTGTAGACGGACTTTAAAGCTGAACTCCAGGAATTTTTTGGTATTGCATTACTAATATCTCATGAAGCTAGGCTGTATTTATTGGCACTATTACAGTGATAGTCGCATCTCATCTGGGTCCTGCTGAGGTTTTTTGCAAGCAGCTTTCCCTCTGCACACTGACCTCAGGGATTTGCTCGCTTGCTGTGGCCGCTATTCATTATAGCAAGACCTCAGTGTTGTAGAGTAGAAGAAAATATGTAGCAGTTCCCAGAGGATGGTGCATGGAAAAGCACTTTTTTCTTGGTGGAATATCCCCTTTAAAGATGAACTCCGGCCAAACAGCTAAATACCCCAACAAAACATATACAGGTCCCTCTCAAAAAATTAGCATATTGTGATAAAGTTCATTATTTTCTGTAATGTACTGATAAACAGACTTTCATATATTTTAGATTCATTACACACAACTGAAGTAGTGCAAGCCTTTTATTGTTTTAATATTGATGATTTTGGCATACAGCTCATGAAAAACCAAAATTCCTATCTCAAAAAATTTGCATATTTCATCCGACCAATAAAAAAAAAAAAGTGTTTTTAATACAAAAAAAGTCAACCTTCAAAAAATTATGTTCAGTTATGCACTCAATACTTGGTCGGGAATCCTTTTGCAGAAATGACTGCTTCAATGCGGCGTGGCATGGAGGCAATCAGCCTGTGGCACGGCTGAGGTGTTATGGAGGCCCAGGATGCTTCGATAGCGGCCTTGAGCTCATCCAGAGTGTTGGGTCTTGCGTCTCTCAACTTTCTCTTCACAACATCCCACAGATTCTCTATGGGGTTCAGGTCAGGAGAGTTGGCAGGCCAATTGAGCACAGTAATACCATGGTCAGTAAACCATTTACCAGTGGTTTTGGCACTGTGAGCAGGTGCCAGGTCGTGCTGGAAAATGAAATCTTCATCTCCATAAAGCTTTTCAGCAGATGGAAGCATGAAGTGCTCCAAAATCTCCTGATAGCTAGCTGCATTGACCCTGCCCTTGATAAAACACAGTGGACCAACACCAGCAGCTGACATGGCACCCCAGACCATCGCTGACTGTGGGTACTTGACACTGGACTTCAGGCATTTTGGCATTTCCCTCTCCCCATTCTTCCTCCAGACTCTGGCACCTTGATTTCCGAATGACATGCAAAATTTGCTTTCATCCGAAAAAAAAGTACTTTGGACCACTGAGCAACAGTCCAGTGCTGCTTCTCTGTAGCCCAGGTCAGGCGCTTCTGCCGCTGTTTCTGGTTCAAAAGTGGCTTGACCTGGGGAATGCGGCACCTGTAGCCCATTTCCTGCACACGCCTGTACACGGTGGCTCTAGATGTTTCTACTCCAGACTCAGTCCACTGCTTCCGCAGGTCCCCCAAGGTCTGGAATCGGTCCTTCTCCACAATCTTCCTCAGGGTCCGGTCACCTCTTCTCGTTGTGCAGCGTTTTCTGCCACACTTTTTCCTTCCCACAGACTTCCCACTGAGGTGCCTTGATACAGCACTCTGGGAACAGCCTATTCGTTCAGAAATTTCTGTGTCTTACCCTCTTGCTTGAGGGTGTCAATGATGGCCTTCTGGACAGCAGTCAGGTCGGCAGTCTTACCCATGATTGCGGTTTTGAGTAATGAACCAGGCTGGGAGTTTTTAAAAGCCTCAGGAATCTTTTGCAGGTGTTTAGAGTTAATTAGTTGATTCAGATGATTAGGTTAATATCTCGTTTAGAGAACCTTTTCATGATATGCTAATTTTTTGAGATAGGAATTTTGGTTTTTCATGAGCTGTATGCCAAAATCATCAATATTAAAACAATAAAAGACTTGCACTACTTCAGTTGTGTGTAATGAATCTAAAATATATGAAAGTCTAATGTTTATCAGTACATTACAGAAAATAATGAACTTTATCACAATATGCTAATTTTTTTAGAGGGGCCTGTATAAGGGAGAAAAAGCAAACAAGGGAAGGGCATGCCCTAGCGCAATAAACCGATTTATTGAATCAAATAAAATGTATGTACGATTTTGCACTCACATACTCCAGGTATGTCATCATGTCCATAAACCAGTCTTGGATGATTTGATTTAAAGCCGATCCCTAGTAATCCCCTGATAGATTAACATTGGATTGTGTCACTCGGCTTCAATCCTTGTCGAGTAACGGTGAGTTGTAAGAGAAAGAGGAAAAACAGAGAGCCAGCCGCACCTGCTACTTGTGTATTAAAGAAGCCTTTTTGAAGCATGACATGTTGGGTATCGCAAAAAAAAATTGCGTTTGTAAGACGGCGTGATAAAAAATATTGCAACAATCTCCATTGTATTCTCTAGGGTCACTGCTAAAAAAAAAAAAATATATATATATATATATATATATATATATATATATATATATATATATATATATATATATATATATATATATATATATATAATGTTTGGGGGTTCTAAGTAATTTTCTAGCAAAAAGAAAAAAAATGATTTTAACTTGTAAATGAGTGTCAGAAAAAGGCCTGGTCCAGAAGTGGTTAATATAGGTCTTACAGCTTTAAAATTATGACGGCTGGTAGTTTTGTACAATGAGGAAAAAGACCAAAACGATTGGTGAGCAGCCTGCAAGGTTTATTTCCTTCTCAGAGGAAAAGATTTTACTGGGTATATCAACAAGGCAGATTTACCTGCAATTCTGCGAGGACAAAGGATGAAAGAGGATGACGGGGTGAAGGCAAGTTCAAGAGCTGAGAATAGGTGGCTCCCAGGGGAGCGTCTACACGTCGGACTAAATCCCAGACACGGAAGTGTTTAAAGAATAATTCCTAGCGAATGTTCTATACAGCCCAATAATGGGGGCAGAAAACAACTCAGTGAGACCTAATTCTCCCTGGTCCGTCTACAGAAAAAATATTATTCAAGGATCAGAAGACCTAAAACAGTATTTACCTCTGTGCAAAATAATGACCTGTTCACAAAAGAAAATTTGGTGGATACCTATAACTATACTATATGGACCCTTCTCCTAACGAGTTCTGAAGACTCTAGTGAAGTGTTTTGGTAATGCTACTGTAAGGGCAGGCTTGCTCATAGCACAGATGAAGTTTCCAGGCGCATTTGTATGCGCATGTCTAGGCCAGTAACTGGCTGAGTTGTATTATGCATATAACATAATTGGATACTGTAACGGAACCTCGACCCACACTGTAATTGTGGACTTCCGCAGGGGAGGACTGGGCCAGGGGGCAGGGGGGCAATTGCCCCCCCGAGCTGCTCTGATGCCCCATAAAAAGTCTGCACTGCTTCTACCACAGGTATGCCTAAAGGATTCCTGGTGAAGAGAAGTAAAAAGTCCCCACCACTGACCTACTGAGTGTGGGAAGAAGACAAGGACAGAGCGGAGGCTTTCCCCTAATATGGTTGTAATATATACTCCCTTGATTTGAGATATTTTTTGCACTTATTATTGTGATTTTTTGAGTTATATATTTTTTGATTTATTTTGAGATTTGTTATCCGGCACAGCACATTTTTGGTTATATATAGTGAGTACCTGAAGTGGAGCTTTAGCCTGGAATGGGGGTCAGGAGGCGGCCGGGAAGAGGGAGAGTGGGAAGAGGCAACATGGGCCTCTGGTTTGTACTTGCCCCCTGGGCCGAATGTGGCCAGTCAGCCCCTGGACTTCCATCAGTATACGGCTTCCTCCCAGTCATGAACATAGATATCAGATTTTCCCAGCCGCCCTCATACAAAACTAGCCGACAGCTTAGCTTGTACAAGTTAAGGAAACTTCTGGGATAACAACTGTTTATTCAAACACAGGCACAAAGAGATATACACTGTGGGACAATCACCCCCTCCCCCTTAGCAGCCAATCCACATACACATATACATCCCATAATAGGTTGATCTTAAGGCAGACAGAAACAATAGAACAATGGGATACAGGCACTTACCAATAACAAACCCCACCCCATTATCTAGTAAGGATCCATGAGAGACTCCAACAATATTCAAGCAATCTGAAAAGTCAAATTGTTTATCTTTATATATTTCTTGAGGGATATTGTTCAGAAATATTATTGTCCCAAGTGAAAGAGGCCCTTCATTCTTTCAAGATAAACCACACATATAGAACCCAGGATAACCGGGGTAACACGAAATGCGGTATGGTTGTACAGCGCGTCTGATTAGTACAGACCCAAATGGGGTTCTTGGTCACCCTGTGCCCCTAATAGACACAGGGTGACTTACACATAGGAGGGGCCGGGGAAGCTGGACAAGGAGTTTCCCGACCTCTCTAAAGTAATCTGGGTTCCACAAGCCCCCCACCCAAAGTGACTCCTGTCACAGATACTAACATTTATAGGTAAAGTTGATCCAAGAAATATCCGATTACCTCTTGGGGAATCAGGAAGGATCTTTTCTCCCCTGCTGGAGCAAATTGGATCATGCTTTGTGTGACAGAACAGACTCCCACTGTGCTTGGGTGCTTCCATCAGTATACTGCTTCCTCCAGTCTTAAACATAGATATCAGATATTACAGCTGCCTATAGCAACCAAGAACTAGGCAGAACTAATTTTAGCTGCAAAATATGGAACTCTTTATTGAACAAACTCACACAGTATATATACCCCACCAGGTCAGGTGCCTGATTACATTATCGTATGCAGATGAAATTGTGTACAGAAATATAATTAACATATCTAAGGAACAACCAACACAAACAGTATTCTACTTCCCCACTAGCAACTAATATCTGAAAGTGATTTAATTAACTTGAGCTAATTAACTAGTCACTTAAACCAGCCTAGGTTGAGGCACACAATACTAGAAGGCAGACAAACAATAGGTGACACAATTAACCATGGAATCCACATCTAAGCAATGCTTTGATTATTCAGAAGTCACAGACTTCATGGCAACAGTCTACAACAGGCTATAAATCTCACAAGTGGGATTAAATCTTCATATATTTCTTGAGGGATATTGTTGATAAATATGAATGTCCCGGTTGAAGTAATCCAAACCATATACTCAGTGTCCATGAGGTAGTTGTCCATCATTTCCTTCGTCACCCTGTGCCCCTAATAGACACAGGGTGGAGGGACCTGGGCAGCTAGGACCAGGATTTCCCAACCTCTCTAAGGTAAGCTGGGTTCCATGGGCCCTTCAACCAAAGTGACTCCCGTCACACTTTGCTTGGGTTTTTTGCGTTCCTCTGGATCAACTGTAGGTATAGGATTGTATGATATTTTTTAACCCTTTTATTGGTTGAACTAGATGGACCCCTGTCTTTTTTCACACTATGTGCATGGACCTGGGCATAGGCACCAATACTGGCACCAAAAGGGCTATTTAAACAAGGTTGTAGTATTGGCTCATTGCTGTTTGGTCTACAGCGTTCTGTGTGTTTATCCCTGATTCCTGTGCCTAACCTCTGATTTTAGTGGAGGAGTGTCATCAGCACACCAGGGATTCCTAGAAAGGGTCCAAAGCTTTATTTCAGTGGTAACATAATATAGATACAGCGCTGTGTCTGCTGTATGTTTATTATGTGACCGCTGAAATAAAGCTTTGGACCCTTTTGAGGAATCCCTGGTGTGCTGATGACACTCCACTTTGATCATTCACGGTCTCCAGCCTGCGGTCACTTGAATGTGTGCGCGGGGGATATTGCGTTTGACCTCTGATTTTGACCCTGCTTTCTTCTGACTATGTTTGCCTGCTACTTGTCCTGATCTCAGCTTTGTCACATTTCCCTGGCATGATACTATACATTGTAGGAGAAATACATTTATTTTACTTCTTAAATACGTGATAGGAGTGATGCAAATTTTTTTTGAGAAGGCTTTGTTGTTCTTGGAAGCAGATTGGAAGAGGTCTTTTTGGTTCCCTTGAGCCCTCATCATAACCTGTTGGCTCTACAATTTTCTTTGATCCTCTTTTAAATCCAGGCCATTTCTCCGGCATGATATTACATGATAAATACACTTATTATAACTTCTTTCATATGAGATCGAAGGAATGTAAAATTTATTTCTGGTTGGGGAGAACTCAGCTGTCCCTGGCAGTGAATTGGAAGAGATCTTCTTGGTTCCCCTCTCACCATAATCTGTTGGTTCTGCTTTTTCAACCTTTTTTTAAGTTCAATCCATCTCCCTGCCATGATATTATAGGAGAAATACATTTATTATAACTTCTTAAATGTGGGATAGAAGTGATGCAAATTGTCTCATTTTTGAGGAAAGCTTTGTTGTCCTTGGAAGCTTATTGGAAGAGGTCTTCTTGGTTCTTCTGGGCTCTTCTCACCATAACCTGTTGGTTCTACACAGTCTTTTTAGATCCTCTGTGAAATTCAGTCCATTTCTCCGGCATAATAATATATGAGAAATACACCTACTATAACAACTTATTTCATATGCAATAGCAGGAACAGGGACAGACTGGCAACTTTCGGCCCAGGGTGCAAGTACAAACCAGAGGCCCATGGTGCAGCAACTCGGCCCCCCTCCAACTCCCCCTCTTCCCGTTCTCCTCCTGACCCCCATTCCAAGCTGAAGCCTTGCTCCAGATACTCTCTACTTACCAGCTGAATCCGGGTTTCCGACCTGGCCAGTAGAGGGGCGGTTGCGGGGAACTGGGACAGCTCAGTCAGGGCTGGCTGGGGGAGAAGTGTCTCCAGTGGGGCATGGAACCGGTCTCTGCTCAGGCACAGTTTACATAATCTATGCTGGGGGGAGGGGGCGGCCTGAGCTCTGTCCTTGTCTTCAACCCGCACTCAGTAGGTCGGCAGCGGGGACTTTATACTTCTCTTCACCAGAAATCCTTTAGGCATGTCTGTGGCAGAAGCAATGCAGCCTTTTTACGGGGCATCAGAGCAGCCCGGGGGGCAATTGCCCCCTGCCCCCTGGCCCAGTCCTCCCCTGAGCTTGAATGTAAAATAATTTAAGGCTCAGCTGTCCCTGGCAGTGAAATAGAAGAGGTCTTCTTGCTTCCTTTTAGGCCCACCTTACCATGACTTGTTTCTTCCAAATTATTCTTTGATCCTCTTTTATATTTAGTCGGTCTCTCTGGCATGATATTACATGAGCAATACACTTACTATTATTTCTTAGATATGCGATAGACGCGATCAAAATTGTTTCTGGTTGGAGAAGGCTCCACTGTGCCTGGCAGTGGATTGGAAGAGGTATTATTGGTTCCTTTAGGACCCTCTCACCAAAAATTGTTGATTCTGCCTTCTTATTCGATCCTTTCTGAAATTCACTCCATTTCTCTGGCATGATATTATACTGTACATTGTAGGAGAAATACATTTATTTTACTTATTAAATATGTGATAGAAGTGATGCAAATTTTTTTTGAGAAGGCTTTGTTGTTCTTAGAAGCAGATTGGAAGAGGTCTTTTTGGTTCCCTTGAGCCCTTCTCATCATAACCTGTTGGTTCTACAATTTTCTTTGATCCTCTTTTAAATCCAGGCCATTTCTCCGGCATGATATTACATGATAAATACACTTATTATAACTTCTTTCATATGAGATCGAAGGAATGTAAATGTATTTCTGGTTGGGGAAAACTCAGCTGTCCCTGACAGTGAATTGGAAGAGATCTTCTTGGTTCCCCTCTCACCATAAACTGTTGGATTGAATTTAAAAAAAGGTTGAATAAGCAGAACCATCTTCCTGCCATAATATTATAGGAGAAATACATTTATTATAACTTCCTAAATGTGGGATAGAAGTGATGCAAATTGTTTCTTATTTGAGGAAAGCTTTGTTGTCCTTGGAAGCTTATTGGAAGAGTTCTTCTTTGTTCTCCTGGGCTCTTCTCACCATAACCTGCTGGTTCTATACAGTCTTCTATGATCCTCTGTAAAATTCAGTCCATTTCTCTGGCAGAATGATGTAGCACCCTCCTAGGTCGGTGCTAGGAAAAGTATATGTGTGGCCCTGTCTGCTTATCAGGGGGGACTGATCAGTTAGTTACGCTGTCATGTGTTTCCAGGTGTGGTCTGTTGAGTCTGGGGAGTCTCCCCACTGTATTCAATGAGGGCTCTTGTTGGACGGTGGAGGAAACCTGGCCAATGGCGCACCAGGGTTTGTAGCTTGTCCAGTGGGCGGAGTTCGCCACAAGGCGGGAGCATGTGGCAGAGGGTCTTTGGCGAGAAGCAGAGTCCCAGGAGGAGGCCGACGGCTGTCTCTCCTCCTGTCAGAGCGAGTGAAGGTGTCCTGGGCAGTCGGCCTGAAGGAATGGAAGCTGAGCTGGGCTGCAGAAAGGGATCCAGAGTGTTGCTGACCGAGTGGAGCTGCTGGGCAGAAGTTTCCAGGAAAAACAGTGTTGTGAGTACTCGAAATCTGCCCAGGGATCTGCCTAAGAGAGGGGGCCACTCCAGAAGGTCTAAGGATCGAGGAGCCAGCTAACCGGTAGTTGTGGCATAGAAAGGGGGTGCCAAGTGTTAAGCCCTGAAGATAAGGGAGTGAAAGGGGGCGCCAGTGTGGGCCCTGAAGCGTTCAGCAGTGCAGCAAAAGTGTATTAGTTGCTACCTCAGGAAGGAGTACCTAAGGCAGCTAAGAGGATTTCTTTAGTTGAAGCTCAGTTACAGGAATAGTTCAATGTTAACCTGCAACCTGCATCCGGCCAGCGTCACCCAGCGTCAAGTCAGCGTTGGCGGGCATTCAGCCAGCGTCAATCCAGTGTTAAACAGTACTTCTCAAGTGTCTCCGCCAAATTGTGCATAGCTGAGTTAACCACTTTACCCCCAGCCACTGTGCTGCTACTGCGGCACAGTGGCTCGTTATCGTCCAGCGACGTAGACCTACGTCGCTGGACTCCTCCCCCTGTAGGCGGCGCTCGCGCGCCGCCGGAGGCGCGCTTCTGCTGTTTTCATTCACAGCGGGAGTCGGGCCAGGGGAGGAGCGGCGGCGATCGCTGCTGCTCTTCCCCGATCGTCGGGGAATCTAGTTTGGAGATCCGCCCGCTTGTGTAAACAGAGCGGGCGGATCTCCTAAGTGACAGGCAGGGACAGATCGGAGTGTTCAGCATAGCTGAACATCCGATCTGTCCTTGTGTCACACAGTCACCTCCCCCCCCACACGTTAGTATGCACCAGGCATACATTAACCCCTCCCTCTCCAATAAAATTAACCCCTTCCCTGCCAGTGTCATTTTTACAGTAACAGTGCATATATATATAGCACTGATTACTGCAGTAATGTCACTGGAACCCCCAAAAGTGTCAAAAATGTCAGTCAGGGGTCCGATCTGTCCGCCGCAATGTCGCAGTCCCACAAAAAAAAAAAAAAAAAAAAAATCGCAGATCGCCGCCATTACTCGTTAAAAAAAAACAAAACACCAAAAATGACAGATATCTTTCCCTTACTTAGTAAACGCAATAACTTTTGCGCAAACCAAAATCAAAATACGCTTATTGTGATTTTTTTTTTTACCAAACATAGGTAGCAGAAAACAAATTGGCCAAAAATTTTAAAAAAATTTGATTTTTACATATTTTTTGGGAGGAATTTCATATAAAAAAAATGTTAAAAATATTGTTATTTTTTCAAAATAAACGCTCTTTTTTTGTTTATACCGCAAAAAGTAAAAAAAAAAAAAATCGCACAGGTGATCAAATACCACCAAAAGAAAGCTCTGTTTGTGGGAAAAAAAGGACGTAAATTTAGTTTGGGTACGGCGTCGCACGACCGCGCAATTGTCAGTTAAAGTCGCACAGCGCCGAATCGCAAAAAGTGGCCTGGACGTAAGACAGCAAAATTCTCCGGTAGTAAAGTGGTTAAAGGAGTATCCCACTCATACCTTCTCCCATCCAAGTTCCTAAATAAATCAAAAACCCAAAAGATACAGGACTGGTCATTGTCTCAGTGCTCACACTTGGAGAAACATGCTTAAATGTGCTGTTGTTGTTAGCGGTAACCCAGGGGGACCCGCATCCAGAAAAACAGCTGGGAATTGTGCTACAATAATATATGAGAAATACACTTATTATAACTTATGCAATAGCAGGAATGTAAAATAATTTAAGGCTCAGCTGTCCCTGGCAGTGAAATAGAAGAGGTCATCTTGGTTACTTTAGGCCCACCTTACCATGACTTGTTTCTTCCATATTATTCTTTGAGATTTAGTCGGTCTCTCTGGCATGATATTACATGAGAAATACACTTACTATTATTTCTTGGATATGCGGTAGACGTGATCAAAATTGTTTCTGGCTGGAGAAGGCTCAGCTGCTCCTGGCAGTGGATTGGAGGAGGTCTCCTTGGTTCCTTTAGGCCCACCTCACCATAACCTGTTGCTTCCACAATTATTCTTTGATCCTCTTTGAAATTCCGTCCGTCTCTCCGGCATGAAGTGAATTTCCCATTCTCTGTGCTCTTCTCTTTGTAGCATGCTGCACAGCATCTCCTCAGTCGCTCACATTTGACAAGCGAATGGAACACTGGAAAAATTGTTTACGGTGCTGTAAGACGGCGTGTATTCCAGCGGCGTCACCAGGGACACGGAGGTTTCATGATACTCATTGCAAATAGCAATTTTATAGACAGCTGTTCACAAAAACTGAACATAGGAGAGATCTGAATGCTGCCACGCGGCGGGTTGTAAACTCGCTCACCGTCCACCGTCCACCCTTCCAAAATATGCCAAGGCAGCCATCTCCTGACTGATAAATACAGCCCCCAATAGGCTCTACTGCTGAAACAGCCATATGAGAACATAAATAACATTGCTCTATTTTATAAATCATTACAGAGCCGCATGAAGCATGCCGAGATTGTTACCCAACGTTTTCAGTCATTTCTGGTAGAGGCCGAATGTACAATGCATATAAAACATTTTATTTATTTATGATCCTTTATCATTTTATATCTGTCAAATAGCAGCTCAGTCCATTGTCATGAACATACAGAGTCCTCCAGCATTGCAGAGTATTTCAGGAGAGGAGAGTTATAGGGGAAGGAGCAGAGTCATCCAGCAGAGCAGAGTATTTCAGGAGAGGAGAGTTTTAGAGGAAGGATCAGAGTCCTCCAGCAGTGCAGAGTATTTCAGGAGAGGAGAGTTAGATTATGGAAAGAGCAAAGTTTTCCTGCAGAGCAGAGTATTTCAGGAGAGGAGAGTTATAGAGGAAGGACCAGAGTCATCCAACAGAGCAGAGTATTTCAGGAGAGGAGAGTTATAGAGGAAGGAGCAGAGTCCTCCAGCAGTGCAGAGTATTTTAGGAGAGGAGAGTTATAGCAGAAGGAGCAGAGTCCTCCATCAGAGCAGAGTATTTCAGGAGAGGAGAGTTATAGAGGAAGGAGCAGAGTCATCCAGCAGAGCAGAGTATTTCAGGAGAGGAGAGTTATAGAGGAAGGAGCAGAGTCCTTCAGCATTGCAGAGTATTTCAGGATAGGAGAGATATAGAGGAAGGAGCAGAGTCCTCCAGCAGTGCAGAGTATTTCAGGAGAGGAGAGTTCTAGAGGAAGGACCAGAGTCCTCCAACAGAGCAGAGTATTTTAGGAGAGGAGAGTTATAGCAGAAGGAGCAGAGTCCTCCAGCAGTCCAGAGTATTTCAGGAGAGGAGAGTTATAGAGGAAGGAGCAGAGTCCTCCAGCAGAGCAGAGTATTTCAGGAGAGGAGAGTTATAGAGGAAGGAGCAGAGTCCTCCAGCAGAGCAGAGTATTTCAGGAGAGGAGAGTTATAGAGGAAGGAGCAGAGTCATCCAGCAGAGCAGAGTATTTCAGGAGAGGAGAGTTATAGCAGAAGGAGCAGAGTCCTCCAGCAGTCCAGAGTATTTCAGGAGAGGAGAGTTATAGAGGAAGGAGCAGAGTCCTCCAGCAGTGCAGAGTATTTCAGGAGAGGAAGGATCATAGAGGAAGGAGCAGAGTCCTCCATCAGAGCAGAGTATTTCAGGAGAGGAGAGTTACAGAGGAAGGAGCAGAGTCCTCCAGCAGTGCAGAGTATTTCAGGAGAGGAGAGTTATAGAGAAAGGAGCAGAGTCCTCCAGCAGAGCAGAGTATTCCAGGAGAAGAGAGTTATAGAGGAAGGAGCAGAGTATTTCAGGAGAGAAGAGTTATAGACGAATGAGCAGAGTCCTCCAGCAGTGCAGAGTATTTCAGGAGAGGAGAGTTATAGAGGAAGGAGCAGAGTCCTCCAGCACTGCAGAGTATTTCAGGAGAGGAGAGTTATAGAGGAAGGAGCAGAGTCCTCCTGCAGAGCATTTCAGGAGAGGAGAGTCATTCAGCAGTGCAGAGGATTTTAAAGAGAGGAGAGTTATAGATGAAGTAGCAGAGTCCTCCAGCAGAGCAGAGTATTTCAGGAAAGGAGAGTTATAGAGGATGGAGCAGAGTCATCCAGCAGCACAGAGTATTTCAGGAGAGGAGAGTTATGGAGAAAGGAGCAGAGTCCTCCAGCAGTGCAGAGTATTTCAGGATAGGAGAGTTATAGAGGAAGGAGCAGAGTCCTCCAGCAGTGCAGAGTATTTCAGGAGAGGAGAGTTATAGAGGAAGGAGCAGAGTCCTCCAGCAGTGCAGAGTATTTCAGGAGAGGAGAGTTATAGAGGAAGGAGCAGAGTCCTCCAGCAGTGCAGAGAATTTTAGGAGAGGCTCTTTGCTCATAAGCTTCTGATACTGTTACATATTAACCAGGGAGTCTTATTAAAAAATCTTTTACACATAACCCGGTTTCCTATATTCTGTATATACGCAGTGGTTCTAAAACAGCAGCGTCACTCAATAACTCTCAGCATCTGATCAAAAAGCCGCATTCATTACAGCTAAAAGTGAATTTCTGAGTGCATGCTCTGTTCCTGCACGCCATGGCCCCTCACGCTGGGTTAATAAACTCATACTGTGCCCATATTCCCATCCGTTACCTAGGAGACCGCAAGTCTACAGCTCCAGTGCACTTTCACCCACGAAGAGCCCTCTCTCCGAATCGCAGCTGATGGAACGTCCTTACCTGCGATATTCCCATCCTGACAGCCCTACACATCAGACTGAGCCCTCTTTGCTCTGTGCTTGCTGAACCTCGATCAGAGGAAGTGCATTTTTTTTATTTTTATATTTTACTTTTGGCATACAGGTATAAAGTCTGGGGTCAAAGGGTAATGGAAAGGGGCAGAGCCCCTCCCAACCTTTGGGCCCTATGAGGGGTCTCCCTCTGCACTCCTGTAGCTGCCTGCTATAGAGTCCTATAGAGTCTATGCTATGCAGCCACTTTACCCCGATACAATCTCACAGACATTGCTGTGATGAGTCCATGTTTGTGTAGCTTTCATTTGGCGCTTTTCCACTGCATGGAACCGAACGGTTCGGCTCGCTTTTGTGCTTTTACACTGCTGGTACCGCATGGTACGGTGTAGGAACGGTTCCGTACGGTACGGCGGCGCTTTTCCACTACATGGAACCCAACAGTACGACTCTCTAAAAAAGTACCACCTCGATTGTGGTTCCAAGAGGTACCATACCGGTACCATATGCCACAATCCTTTGCATGTAGTCACTACTAGCCACTGATTGGTCAGAGAATCGTTGTTATCCCACCCACTTAACTTTAGTACTACTTTAGTGGAAAAGCAAACCATACCAAACCGCACCGAACCGTTCCAACACCGTACCATGCGGTACCAGCAGTGGAAAAGCAAACCGGGCCAAGCAGGGCCGAGTAGAGCCGAGCCGGTACTTGCAGTGGAAAACTGCCAATAGTGGTGTGGCGGGCAAGGATCACACATAGTCCATGTTTTGCAACAGCGATATATTGTAGAAAACTTCAGGGCTCGGCGGGGAGTCACACCCATGAGGAGCCACTTACAACTGTAACAGCGGTTTGAAGACTGGAAGATGCCGACGGCGCCTACCACAAGGAGCGGAATGCAGCCTGGCTGGTCCGCACCCAAACGGGAGGCTTCCAGGAAGAGGTAGACATAGTCCCTGCACTGTCCCTACTCCTCCATAACCTTTCCCCATCTCTAAGCACTGTCCTTTTACAAACAGGGAACCTGTGCCTACGCCAGCCACTTATATATAGCGTGCCAAGCCTGGGAGCCAAAGTATTAAATAGACTCTGCCTGGCCCATGATGGCCATCAAAGTCACATTGGGCACCAGCATCCAATCAGATAGCTGCCCCCCTCTGACTGAGGAAATCATAGGGTAACTAAGTGCCTCTTAACTACCTCCCCCCCTCATCTGCATTGCTTCTGCGGTCGAGCGCCACCTGCAGTGGAGAATACAGACTGTACCTGCCTACATGCATATTTTTTGCCAACCTAAACTGGTTTTGCGTTATTGATATAACTTTGCACCTATTTAGTAACCGTTACTCTCTAAACATTCGGCCAATTACCCATTCTATAGGTTTACAATTTTTTTATGTTACCTTAAAACTTACAAAGTGCTTATTGAGGAGCCCCTGTATTCGACACATATAACAGTCATTATTATATCATATATCATGTTTTTGCAGCTGTATCTTAGGTACTCCAAAATAATCTCCTTTATTATGTGGCATTTCCAATATTTGGTCCCCATATTCGCTGAAATAAGCCACAATTTGGGCATTTTTTTAGATTCATATGGTCCCCGAGTTCCTTGGTGAATCCTATATTGTGTACAGCATCCTTTATTTCATTGCACAGTGGTGATCACCAGCGTTAGACACTCAACCCTCTTCTGCTATGTGTGGGTACTCACATGTTTCTCGCTGCATCAAGCTACAATGTTCCTGCAAGTCACAGCATGGTCCTCCATGTCTCATTTCAAAGGCCTTTGAAGCTGAAACTCAGAGTGATCAATAGCAGTACAGCCTCCCGTGTGGTCTGGGCTCCATAGACGAATCATCACCAGTGTTTGTGACTCATCAACCTGCCTGGGCCTTCGCTTTCTCTTCTCTATAACCTTTTTGCCTTCTAAAAAGGGACCAGAAAACTCTTCCCAAGATACAAGGTGAACAACGGTGAGATCTGCCACTTTCTGAGCCAAGATGGAGCTGCCACCAACACTTCACTGGCCACCAACGTAAGGGGTCACATCTACACTGGCAACCAATGTTAGGGGGCACTTCTACACTGGGCACCCTACAGTATTATGAAGCAAGGACAGCCACGTGTTTTGGTCACAGGATTGTGTCACTCAATCCTTCTTCAAGTGCAAAAAAATGTCTTAACAATGTAACAAACTTCATTCATTAAAAATCCAACCAATGTACAGGGTAATTTCTACTGGCCACCAACATCAGGGAAGCATGTCTACACTGGCCACCAACGGCAGGGGGGCGCATCTACACTGGCCACCAACGGCAGGGGGGCGCATCTACACTGGTGGCCACCGACGGCAGGGGGGCGCATCTACACTGGTGGCCACCGACGGCAGGGGGGGCACTTCTACACTGGCCACCGACGGCAGGGGGGGCACTTCTACACTGGCCACCGACGGCAGGGGGGGCACTTCTACACTGGTCACCGACGTCAGGGGGGGACTTCTACACTGGTCACCGACGTCAGGGGGGGACTTCTACACTGGCCACCGACGTCAGGGGGGGACTTCTACACTGGCCACCGACGTCAGGGGGGGACTTCTACACTGGCCACCGACGTCAGGGGGGGGGACTTCTACACTGGTCACCGACGTCAGGGGGGGACTTCTACACTGGCCACTGACGTCAGGGGGCACTTCTACACTGGCCACCGACGTCAGGGGGCACTTCTACACTGGCCACCGACGTCAGGGGGCACTTCTACACTGGCCACCGACGTCAGGGGGCACTTCTACACTGGCCACCGACGTCAGGGGGCACTTCCACACTGGCCACCGAAGTCAGGGGGCACTTCCACACTGCCCACCAATGTAAGGTGGCACTTCTACACTGGCCACCAACGTCATGGGGCACTTCAACACTGGCAACCAATGTCAGGGGAAACTTCTACACTGGCCTCCAATGTCAGGGGGAACTTCTACACTGGCCTCCAATGTCAGGGGGAACTTCTACACTGGCCTCCAATGTCAGGGGGAACTTCTACACTGGCCTCCAATGTCAGGGGGAACTTCTACACTGGCCTCCAATGTCAGGGGGAACTTCTACACTGGCCTCCAATGTCAGGGGGAACTTCTACACTGCCTACCAATGTACGGGGTAATTTCACTCCCTTCCACCAATGTAAGGGGTCACTTCTACACTGCCGACCAATGTAAGGGGACACTTCACTGTCCACCAGTGTAAGGGGGCACTTCTACACTGGCCACCCTACAGTATTACTAAGCAAGGAAGGCCACATCATTTGGTAACAGGATTGTGTCATATAGTCTTAAAGCCTCGAAAAGTTTCTCAACAATGTAACAAACTTCATTAATTAAAAATTCAGTCAAGTGAAAATTACTTGTTTCCTTCACAATTTCTCTCTTCATATATCATCATTTCTCTTTCACAGTTGTCAAGGTGCGCAGACAGATCTCCATATCTTGACTGATGTAAAAGGTCTCCACACCTTGACCACTGTGAATGAGAAGTAATGATATACGAAGGGTAAATTATAAACAAAACAATTTCTGGTTTCCTGGTTATTTGAATTATTGAAGTTTTTTACATTGTTGGGATATTTATGCATAGCTTGAAGAAGGATCGAGTGAGATGATCCAAAACCGTTGACTTTTTATATGCTGCAACGCTAAAAGCTATTGCTACTAAAAAATAAGAGTGGGTACTGCAGTATTGTTTTATTGGATATTTGGAATGTATTTATTAAAAAATTGCAGAGCCATACATCCCGTTATCCACTACCCGACCACCTGCCGCCTATTTACTGCAGCAGGATGGCTCTCCTGCGCAAACCGATGTAGGCCTACGTCGGTCGCACGTGGGAAGCTAGGGGGTGAGTGCGCACTGACGGCGGCGCGCTCCCGCCCCCTCTCAGCAGCGGGGAAGCTAAGGCACGGGTCAGGTGGCTCCGATTGCCGCCTAACACTGCCGTTAGCTTCCCGCTTAGGGAGAAGGACAGTCGGCTGTTGTAAACACAGCCGTCCGCTCTTCTCCCTGAAATGATCACAGAGCTCATGTGACCCTTCTATATAGGATCACATGTCTCTATGGTCATTTCACAAGCCACGCCCCCCACAGTTAGAATCACTTCCCTAGGCTCACATTTAACCCATTGATCACCCAACTTCCCTGCCAGTGTCATAATTACAGTAATAGTGCATATTTATAGCACTGATTACTGTAGTAATGTCACTGGTCCCCCCAAAAGTGTCAAAAATGTCAGTTAGGGGTCCGATCTGTCCCCCGCAATGTCGCAGTCCCGCAAAAAATCGCAGATCGTCGCCATTACTAGTAAAAAAAAAACAAAACAATAAAAATGACATAAATCTTTCCCGTAGTTAGTAGACGCAATAACTTTTGCGCAAACCAATCAAAATACGCTTATTGGGATTTTTTTTACCAAAAATATGTTGTAGAAAACAAATTGGCTTAGAATGTTAAAAATTTTGATTTTAAATTTTTTTTTTTTTGAGAATTTCATATAGCAGAATGTGAAAAATATATATATATTTTTTTTAAATTGTCGTTCTTTTTTTGTTTATAGCGCAAAAAATAAAACTCTCACAGGTGATCAAATACCACCAAAAGAAATCTCTATTTGTGGGAAAAAAAGGACATCGATTTTATTTGGGTACAGCGTCGCACAACCACGCAATTGTCCGTTAAACTAACGCAGTGCCGAATCGCAAAATAGGCCCGGGGCAAATCCTTCCGGTCTTAAAGTGGTTAAACTGCATTCATTCTGTGCAAAAAAAAAAAGAGGAAAAAACAAAAGGTTATTAGGCCATTTTCTCTCTTATTCAAATGTTATTCTTCACACAGAATCGAAAATACAGCATTATGGCCTCTAGATGGTGCTGGCAACCATAGTAAATATTTTCTATGTTCATCAGCACCATCTAGTGGCATTTTCCTATATCACGCTTATCTGTATAAATAATAACATTCATACTCCAAAGACATGCTGGTAGGTTAATTGGATCCTGTATAAAAAAAAAATAAAAAATTGGCCCTACTGTGTATGTATGCAAGTTAGGGATCTTAGATCGTAAGCTCCTTGAGGGCAGGGACTGGTGTGAATGTGCAATGTATATGTAAAGCGCTGCGTAAATTGACAGCGCTATATAAGTACCTGAAATAAATAAAAAATAAATAAATAAATACTGGAGAAAAAATAAATAAATAAATACTGGAGAGAAAATAATCTAAAAACAATAAATTTTGCCCCCAGAACGAATGTATTGGCAGTTTTACAGGGCAAATGGCCCCTATAGCTATACAATAAACACACTATAGTTCCCCTTTAAAAGAAACAGGAAAAGGTCTGTTGACTCAAAGTACAGAAGCGCTGGAATTAGAAAAACAAAACCAAAACAAATTTCTTCAGCATAAAAACTATTGAAAAAAAAAAAAAAAAAAAAAAAAAACTAAAAAGACCCAAAATTTATCTGTTAATAGGCGACTTTAATTATCCCTCAGCCGCCTGCCACTTGAAAGAGCGGAAACAAAGTGTACCGACTTTTTATCTGACAGTTGACAAGCTGAAAGAAAAGCGCTTCTTTTTTTTTTTTTCCAATTTAAAAACCAAGTTGGTTTTACAGTCGGAGAAACGCAATAAATCTGAACAAACAAGCCACTTGATTCGCGCCGCACGCGGTGGCAAGTCACCAGCACAAAAGGGGCGATATCTAAAGCCCCTCGCCGGAGCAGGAAATCAAACCTATTTTCACCGCCTGATCGAGGCACTGGGGGAGGGGGGGGGTATGGACTGAGGGGGGTCTTTGAGGATCAGTCGAGCTAATTTGGACAACAAGAACAAAATACTAATTTGCAAAAGGAAGCCGCTTCTAATTGGCTTCTTAATCTGGACGCACTTTAAGTAATTAGTTTGGCACAGTTGGCTCTCGCTGCGCTAATTGAACACTTTTTTTTTTTCTTTTCAGGCATTGTGATTTTAGGGGCTTGAATCAAATAATTTGTTTTTCTTTTGCGACTACAAAGGGTTTAAAATGCTTTAAAAAAAATAAAGAAAGAAAATAAAGGTGAAGCTAATTAACATGTAAATATAGAGATGAACTTTCTTCTGCTTCATTTAACGCTCAGGGATGGAGTTCATTAATTTTTGAAGGAGAATTGTGTGCATTTAAAGGAGCTCAGGGTACATAGACTGTTCCTGTTATTCTGGCATTCCTGCCCTGGTATCTACACCCATGGCCGCTGATGGGGGGGGGGGGGGGCAACTGGTCCTCTTGTAGGGGGCCCGAGCACACAGGGGGGCCCATAGATTAGTGATGGACAACAAATACAGAAATCTTCCTCAAGCAGCTGAAAGCCTCTCCTTGCTACCAGCGTTTATCTGCTAAGAAAGGTACAGTTGTCCCTCACTAATCCCCCTCCCTGTGCGGGCCCAGTCCCCCTCCCAGCCCTGGCTCTAATGTTATCTCTGCTCCAGAATTTGTTATCTCTGTAACTTTGTTTCTCTCCCTCCCTCTCTCTGATCCCGGAGCTCCAACTGCCCAGCCTTTATATTTTTTTCATCTCATTCTCATTTTTATTTATTAACTCAGTTTTCTTTTAGATTTAGCAGCAATTCTGTCAGTTAAGTTGTATTTGTGTCTGCTAATAATGATTTTATTGTAATTTTAGCTAAATATATATTTTTTTGGGGGTGCGGGGGGGGCTGTCAGGTTGTCTGTACGGGGCCCCGCGATTTCCATCAGCAGCCCTGGCTACACTTATGTAGTTGCTGGCAGGACCGGGATTAGGGGCAGCTGCTCAAGGTGCAGTGTTTTTGTGTGTTGGGGGGGCGGGGCAAAAGGCTGCAGCCTGGAGCAGCCTCCTAACTTTTGTTCTGGCATTCAAAATACACAACTGGATGCCCTGGTAGCCACACTTATGTAGTTGCTGGCAGGACCGGGATGAGGGGAGAGGGGGCAGGAGGGGCAGCTGCCCAGGGTGCAGTGTTTTTGTGTGTTGGGGGGGGGGGGTGGGGGCACAAGGCTGCAGCCTGGAGCAGCCTCCTAACTTTTGTTCTGGAATTCAAAATACACAACTGGATGCCCTGGTAGCCACACTTATGTAGTTGCTGGCAGGGCCAGGGTATTAGGGGAGAGGAGGCAGGAGGGGTAGCTGCCCTGGGTACAGTTTTTGTGTGTTGGAAGTGGGGGGGGGGGAGCTCCATAAGGCTGCAGCCTTGAGCAGCCTTTTAAATTTCATTTTGGCATTCAACATATACAATTGGATGCCCTGGTAGCCACACTCGTAGTTGTTGGCTGGGCTGGGATTAGGGGAAAGGGGGCAGGAGGGGAAGTTGCCCTGGGTACAGTGTTTTTTGTGTGTTGGAGGGGGGGGGGGTTTGGAGCACTACGAGGCTGCAGCCTTCTGCAGCCTTTTAAATGTAATTTTGGCATTCAACATCCACAACTGGATGCCCTGGTAGCCACACATGTATTTGCTGGCAGGGCCGGGATTAAGGGAGAGGAGGCAGGAGGGGCAGCTGCCCTGAGTAAAGTGTTTTTGTGTGTTGTAGGGGGGCTGTGCAAGACTGCAGCCTGGAGCAGCTGCATAACTTTCATTCTGGCATTCAACGTACACAACTGGATGCCCTGGTAGCTACACTCATGCAGTTTCTGTCAGGGCTGGGTCTAGTGGAGAGGGGGGAAGCAGGGGCAGCTGCCCTGGGTGTAGTGTTTTTATATGTCAGGGGGGCTTTACGAGGCTGAAGCCTGGAGCAGCCTCCTAACTTTTATTTTGGCATTCTAAATACATAACTGGACTAGGGTTGGAGGGCAGGAGGGGGTGCGGTATTTTTAGGTGTTGGAGGGGGGGGGGGGGCTCCATAAGGCTGAAGCCTAGAGCAGCCTCCTAACTTTCGTTCTGACATTCAGCATACACAAATGGATGCCCTGGTCATATCCAATGTTCTCAGGTTTGCAGGATAGCACAGTCTAAGGTCACTGCCAACTCCATGCAGATGAAATAAAATTATGTTGATGGTTTTAACACAGCATGCATCACTACACCAATTTATCCGGATGGATTGCCAAGTTGGAGTCAATATCACTGAGTTATAATATCAGCCAATGCATTGTCAGATCAATGGCAACTCTTCCTCATTAAAACAAATTAATTTTTTCTGAAGCATTTGTAACGGTAAAATGACAAGGCTGATTACATGGGCATGAGCTGTTCCTTCTAGAAATTCCCAAACATTATGTTGCATCACCAAGACCCTTCATATTCATGAGAACACAGCCTATCCATCATTAGAGACCAGTGACATCACCGAGACTCTTCATATTCATAAGAATACAGCCCATCCGATCACTACAGACCAGTGACATCACCAAGACTTCTTATTTATGAAAACATAATCTATATTTACTAGAGACCAGTGCCATCACCGAGACTCTTCATATTCATAAGAACACAGACTAAGACTTCATATTTATGAGACTTCATATTTATAAGCCCCGTACACACGCACCGATCGTTGGCCGACCGATCGGCCGTCTTTTGTCCATTGTTGTTGTGTTGGTTGGAATGTGCCTAGACTGCACACAAATTTTATCGGCCAACAACAACCAACTGCAGAAGTGATGTCATGTTCTGGTTTACTTTTCGTGTGTTTTTTCTTCTCTGAGCATGCCCAGTCTTGCTCACATTTTTGTCTGCCGAAATCTGTACTGACTGAAGAACAATCGGCTGTTCTGGTGACGGCCAACAAAAATTTTATAGCATGCACACCAGATTTTGTTCGGCCGAAAAGTCGCAGTCGGTTGTCAGAAGCATCATACTAACAAGCCAACAATCGGCCGATCGGACGTTGGCCGAAAATTAATGGCCAACAATCGGTGCGTGTGTACGAGGCTTTAATCTATCCATTTTCTAGAGACCAGTGCCATCACCCAGACTCTTCATATTCACGAGAACATAGCCTATCTGATCACTAGAGACCAGTGACATCACCAAGACTTCATATTTATAAAAACATAATCTATCCATTTTCTAGAGACCAGTGCCATCACCCAGACTCTTCATATTCATGAGAACACAGCCTCTCGATTCACTAGACACCAGTGACGTTACCGAGACCCTTCAAATTCATGAGAGGCCAGTGACATTAGAGACCAGTTACATCACTGAGACTCCTCACATATATATGAGGACGTAGCTGATCTATCATTAGAGACCAGTGACATCACCCAGACTCTTCATATTCATGAGGATATAACCTGCCTATCGTTAGAGATCAGTGACATCATCAAGACTCTTCATATTCATGAGGACACAGCCTGCCTATCATTAGAGATCAGTGACATCATCAAGACTCTTCATATTCATGAGGACACAGCCTGCCTATCATTAGAGATCAGTGACATCATCAAGACTCTTCATATTCATGAGGACACAGCCTGCCTATCATTAGAGATCAGTGACATCATCAAGACTCTTCATATTCATGAGGACATAGCCTGCCTATCATTAGAGGGCAGTGACGTTATCAAGACTCTTCATATTCATGAGGACACAGCCTGCCTATCATTAGAGATCAGTGACATCATCAAGACTCTTCATATTCATGAGGACATAGCCTGCCTATCATTAGAGATCAGTGACATCATCAAGACTCTTCATATTCATGAGGACATAGCCTGCCTATCATTAGAGATCAGTGACATCATCAAGACTCTTCATATTCATGAGGACATAGCCTCTCGATTTACTAGACACCAGTGACGTTACCGAGACCCTTCAAATTCATGAGAGGCCAGTGACAGAGACCAGTTGCATCACCGAGACTCCTCATATTATGAGGACATAGCCGATCTATCATTAGAGATCAGTGACATCATCAAGACTCTTCATATTCATGAGGACATAGCCTGCCTATCATTAGAGACCAGTGACATCATCAAGACTCTTCATATTCATGAGAATATAGCCTATACATTCACTAGAGACCAGTGACATCACCGAGACACTTCAGGTTGATGACACAGTTTGGAGTGAAGTTATATTCCCATATGGCTATGGCTGGGACTATGAAGTCCAATTCTGGAAAGGACATTTAGCGATTTCCTTCTAAAGTGTAGGATAGATTAGAAGAGTTTTAGCAGAATTCCAAGTAAATAAACCTGACATCTCATCATGTAGAATAAAAGCGATATGAAGCCATTTCCTGTCCCGGATTTATCAGCCTTTAGAACCCATCAAATCTGTTTTCCTAAGCCGCAAATTGTGTCTTTATTTGAAAGCTCCTCAGCCTCGCCAGCATCCTCATCATTATCAGACATAGAAAACACGGCCTGTGAGAGAGGTGCTACCTGACGGCTGCTGGAGGTGACATACACTGATTATCCGGGAGATGAGAGGCCTGAGAACATGATAGGAGAGGAGACGGATGGCCGCTGGCAGCTGTCGGGTGAGCAGCTCTGCCAATTACCAGTGTGCCGATCTCAGAATTCAAAGCCGCAGCGCACGACCGTTAGTCCGAGATATACAATGGTGCGGCTTTACGTGTACACAAGAGGAATCTTAATAAGGCTGAAAAAGCGTGAAAAAAAAAAAAAAAAAAGATTCCAGCTTTCAGAAACAAGAGAGATTTCCGTCTTTTCTATCATCTCAATATAATAGGAGTTAAAGTGTGATATGAAAAGGGACAGAGATAAGACAACTTTGGAAAATCAACTTTAATGTTAAGCCTGTGCAAGCAACAAGCTCCAAAAGGAGTAGAATAGGCTCTGAAGAGAAGGATGCACATCAGAATACCAGGAGCACCAGAAGAGCATTTCTTGGTGGCTGAGAGGGAACATGGATGATCTGGAAGCCACACGTGGACCTCATGGCCCCTCATGCCTGTCTTTAGGGTTAAGGCAGAAAGCGATGCGAAAATAGACCTAGTGCTAAGTTAGCAATTGTTGCCCTTTATTTACAGGTCATGCTAGAGATTTTATTACAGGCCAGAATGTAGGGTGGGGAGAATTCCTGTTTGACCAATCTGGCTGTAGCTCCCGAGAGACTCTGCCAGTGGTACCTTCTGTCAGGGTGGGAATGGGGGAAACACAGTTCCAGCACATCCGGTGCTGAATGTATGTTCTGGCAAGGGGTGATGGGGTGTGCTTGAGGGTCTATGTCAGGTCACCTGTGGCCAGGTGACAACTGCACCCTGTTGGAGGCAGGGGCGCAGCGCAAGATAGTGAACCCGATAGCAGACTGCTGCAGATGGACTGGAACGTGAGCCCAAGATTCCCCAGGGCGCAGAGTCTAAGACCAAGCAGGTGTTCACCAGAGTATCTAGTGTTGAGGATGGACTTGGCTGCAGCTGGGCCAAGGTCACTGCCCCTGGGGTGCCCCAGGTCACGCTCCGCAGGGAGAGAAGGGAAGCAGCCACTCAGGACACACGGAATGGTGATGGGTAAGCCGAGGTCGGGGAAACAGGCAGACAAGGGTAACCAAGGGACAGGCCAAAGGTCAGGGTAACAGGCAAACAGGAATAGTCGGAGACAAGCCAAAGTCGGTACACAGAAAAGTAGATCAAGCACACGGCAAACAGGAAACAAACACTGTTGAACAGCAAAGCAGACCTGCAGTGCACTGGTTAATATAGACTTCCTGTGATGACCTGGGGTGGGGCAGGAACAGGAAGGAGAGGTGATGAAAAGGAACCAGAAGTGCAGTCTGACCTCTAATACAGACATGAAGGAACAGGTAAGCTTGCAAAACACTATTGAAAGTCCATGACAGTCTATTGATGCTGGCTACAGGGGATCGATTTTGGTGGGAATGGGGGCAACACAGTTCCAGCACCTCCAGCACTGAATGTATGTTCTGGCAAGGGGTGATGGGGTGTGCTTGAAGGTCTATTGATGCTGGCTACAGGGGATCGATTTGACTGCTTTTCTTGTTTTCATTAACACATTCCATGCAAGTTTCTTAGCACCACGGCATGATACTTGGTTGTGTATTCTCTAAAAAATGGTGGTACTGGGAGCAGGACCGGAGACAAGGGGTGGGCAGAAGGGGGGGCTGCCCTGGGCACTGTGGTATCATGTGAGGTTCAGGGGCACCACAAAGAGATTGAGGAGAGGGGATTTGTTTTGGGAGGAGGAATTTGGGGAGGCGGTAGGGGGTAAGAATTGTTCTAGGAGGGGACATTTGGGGAGGTGTTCCAGGAGTGGTGATTTGGGGGAGGGGGATTTCTGTTGAGAGGGGATATAGGGGAAGAGGATTTGTGCTAGGATCGGGGTTTGTGATAGTAAAGGTAATATGGTGGTGGGGGGGGGGGCTGTAATTTGTGTTAGGAGTGGACATTTTCTTTAGAGGGGGATCTCTGCTTGTAGGGGCGATTGTGGGGCATTTGTGCTAGGAGAGAAAATTTAGGAGGGATTTGTGTTCGAATGGGGGATTGGGGGCAGGGTCATTTGTGCTGGGAGGGGGGATTTGGAATGGGGGGGAGATTTTGTTTCCGGACTGGAAATTTGAGAGGTAGAGGATTTGTGCTAAGAAGTGCATGCAGAGAGAGCTCAATTTTTTATTGAGGGGGGGATTTCTGACACAATTCCCATAAATCTTGGGGGGGGGGGGCGTGTTCGCTCTGGGCTCCAGATGCCCTTGTTCCAGCGCTGATTTAGAGTAGGGGTGGAACCAAGGGATAGTGCTTGCTCGGAGGTGGGTAGGGGGTGGAACCAAGGGATAGTGCTTGCTCGGAGGTGGGTAGGGGGTGGAACCAAGGGATAGTGCTTGCTCAGGGGTGGATAGGGGGTGGAACCAAGGGATAGTGCTTGCTCGGAGGTGGGTAGGGGGTGGAACCAAGGGATAGTGCTTGCTCGGAGGTGGGTAGGGGGTGGAGGCAAGGGGTGAATCAGAATAGGGAGTACCTGCAGCTATTCTCTGAGAAGAAAAAACACTGCCTCCTGTGGTCTCCTGTGGTATTAGGAGAGATCGGCACTTTACCTACACTAACAAGCTAGCTTCTGAGCACCACCTGCCAGCTATACAGTCTACCTCCCTCTGTTGCATTTCTGGAGATGTTAAACACCACATGGCCACCTCACGTTGGCCATGGGAAATCAAGAATTGGGACCCTCTCATCCTTGGAGCACCCAAGAAACCATGAGATTGGCGTGTAGGGTGAGGAACATTTCAGTGTTGGCCATCTGGCTGTACCTCCCCAGGACACTCAGCCAGAGTTCCCCCCGTGGTCATCTTTAGTATCATCAGCAATGGCACTTTAATTACTTTTTTAAGCATCATGATGGGGGGTCTTCGGAATCTGGCCTATATATGGCACAGGGCTGTTTACTTCACTATCTAAAAAGGGTTCATTTCCTGATTTTCAGATCTCTCCTGACTTCAAAGCACCACCTGCCAGATATACAGTCTTACTCTTTCTGTTGCATTTCCCAAAATGTTAAATAAGACATAAGCCTCCCCCCCTCCCCCATGTTAGCCATGGGAAATCAAGTATTGAGACCCCCCCTCATCCTTGAAGGACCCGTGCAATTGACACAGTGATTCAGCCTGACTACATCCATCCCTCACCAAATCACTGCGGTGGACTGGCGCTCTCCCTCATTTCATTTTGCATAAACGAAATGGCCTCTTCAATCTGCTGACAACGCACGGCCTGTACATTACGTGAGGTTCAGGAGTCCCAGCTCTCACAGAAGAAATCGCTGTGGATGTGGCCCAGGGGTGCACCTAATTGAAAAATGGCGCTGCCGTTGCTTGCCGCTCCCCCGCTGCTTGGAAGTCATTACCAATCCATGCGGAGAATTCGCTTTTTTTTTCTTTAACGCCAGAGGAATGGAATAATGAGAAGCGCACTCCGCTCCCTACACAGTATTTAACATTTTATAATGCGAGTGTACAATATGCCGGGGTCGGGGGTTAATTGATTGTAATACCGCGGGCAGCTTGTCTGCATGTGGAATGTCTTCCACGCGAGGATTAGGCTGAGGATTCTGTGCATGATTCCAGCGCCGGGCGTACAGCGCTAGGCGAGATTTCAGAATGAGCCAACTCCATGACATCATTAAATGAGAGCTCCGGGGAAATCCTAATAATGAATTTCTTTAAAAGCCAGGAAAGTTTTAATAAAGGGGTATTCAACCCAAAACCAAAAATTTAATATATGTAAAATGTAATATATGTAAAATGTAATATGTTGCAAGTGTACTAAAAAATAATATAGTGAGCGCCCTTAAACCATAGAGCTCCTAGCACACAAGGCGGCCGCCCATATGACCCTTGTAAACAACTTAAATCAATACAAGGGCAGCGCTTAGTGTACCATATAAATACAATAGTACAAATCAAAAATAAATAAGTGTCAAAGAAATATACAGGGAGTATGTGGCAAATAAAGTTTGATGTTAATAAATGTAAAGTTATGCACTTGGGGGCTAAGAATATGCATGCATCATACATACTAGGGGGGAGTAGAACTGGGGGAATCCATAGCGGAGAAGGATCTGGAGGAATCCATAGCAGAGAAGGATCTGGGGGAATCCATAGCGGAGAAGGATCTGGGGGAATCCATAGCAGAGAAGGATCTGGAGGAATCCATAGCGGAGAAGGATCTGGAGGAATCCATAGCGGAGAAGGATCTGGGGGAATCCATAGCAGAGAAGGATCTGGAGGAATCCATAGCGGAGAAGGATCTGGGGGAATCCATAGCAGAGAAGGATCTGGGGGAATCCATAGCGGAGAAGGATCTGGGGGAATCCATAGCGGAGAAGGATCTGGGTGTTCTGGTAGATCCTAAGCTTAACCACTTCTGGACTGGAAGGATTTTCCCCCTTAACGATCATATTTTGCGATTCGGCACCGCGTTACTTTAACGGAAAATTGCACGGTCATGCGACGCCTGTACTTGAAAAAAATTGATGTCCTTTTTTTCCCACAAACAGAGCTTTCTTTTGGTGGTATTTGATCACCTGTGCAATTTTTATTTTTTGCGCTATAAAAAAAAAAAGAGCGACAATTCTGAAACCCCCCCCCCCCCAAAAAAAAACCAATATTTTTCACATTCTGCTATAGAACATTTCCAAAAAAAAAAAAAAAAAAATTAAAAATCAAATTTTTTTTAACATTTTAGGCCAATTTGTTTTCTGCTACATATTTTTGGTAAAAAAAAAAAATCTCAATAAGCGTATTTTGATTGGTTTGCACAAAAGTTATCGCGTCTACTAACTACGGGAAAGATTTCTGTCATTTTATTGTTTTTTTTTTTTTTACTAGTAATGGCGGCGATCTGCGATTTTTAGCAGGACTGCGACATTGCGGCGGACAGATCGGACCTCTAACTGACATTTTTGACACTTTTGGGGGGACCAGTGACATTACTACAGTAATCAGTGCTAACAAATATGCACTGTTACTGTAATAATGACACTGGCAGGGAAGGGGTTAACACTAGGGGTGATCAAGGGGTTACATGTGAGCCTAGGGGAGTGATTCTAACTGTGGGGGGGGGGGGGGCGTGGCTTCTGAAATTACCATAAAGACCTGTGATCCTATATAGAAGGATCACAGAGGCTCTGTGATCATTTCAGGGAGAAGAACGGTCAGCTGTGTTTACAACAGCCGACCGTCCTTCTCTCTCAGCAGGGAGAGATCGCGGGTGTCAGTCGGCAATCGGAGCCGCATGACCCGCGCATCGGCTTCCCCGCTGCCGAGTGGGGGCGGGAGCAAGCCGGCGGCGGCGTGCGCTCGTCCCTCTAGCTCCCCGTTCGCGACCGACGTAGCCCTACGTTGGTTTGCGCAGGAGAGCCACATTGCCGCACTTTATAGGTGGCGGCTGGTCATTAAATCAATACAAGTGCAGCACTTAGTGTACCATATAAATACAATAATACAAATCAAAAATAAATATAAGTGTCAAAAAATATATACAGTGAGTATGTAGCAAATGAGGTTTAATGTTGATAAATGTAAAGTTATGCACTTGGGGGCTAAGAATGTGCATGCATCATACATACTAGGGGGGAGTAGAACTGGGGGAATCCATAGCGGAGAACGATCTGGGGGAATCCATAGCGGAGAAGGATCTGGGTGTTCTGGTAGATCATAAGCTTAATAGCATGAAATGCCAAGCTGCGGTTTCCAAAGCAAGCAAAGTCCTTTCTTGTATTACCAGAGGCATGGACTCCAGAGAGAGATATCATTTTGGCCCTGTACAAAGACCTCATCTGGACTATGCAGTTCAGTTTTGGGCACCAGTTCTTAAAAAGGATATCGGGGAACTGGAGAGAGTGCAGAGAAGAGCAACCAAACTGATAAGAAGCGTGGAGGAGCTCAGCTATGAGGAAAGATTAGAGGAACTGAATTTATTCTTTCTTGAGAAGAGGAGATATACATAAGGGGTCCATATAGTGTACTTGGTGTTGAGTTATTCACTTTAAAATCATCACAGAGGACAAGGGGGCACTCTTTACGTCTAGACTCTAGAGGAAAACAGATTTTGTCTCCAAATATGGAAAGGTTTTTTTCACAGTAAGGGTCCTTTCACACGGCGCAAGCTCCGACGAGGCCCGTTCTGCTCAGCGGAGCAGGCGGATGACAGCTCCATCTTCACTCTGTGTGCAGAGACGGAGCTGTCAGATCCCCGCTGTCCTCTATGTGGAGATCGGATGAGAACGGACCGCCTGTCCATTCTCATCCGATCTGATCCTTCAGATGGATGGAAAATAGAGTTTCCATGCATCCGGATTTCACGCACAGGATCGGATCAGATAGCAGCAGAGATGTCTTCACTGACACCCGCTGCTCCATAGGGATGCAAGGAGCATCCAATCAGGTCCGCCTGAAAAACTGACAGGCGGATCGGATCGCCCGTGTGAAAGGACCCTAATGCCTTGTACACACGCATCGATTATTGGCTGGGAATTTTCGGCCAACGTCCGATCGGCCGTTTTTCGGCTTGTTAGTATGATGCTTCCGACTCCGACTTTTTGGCCGAAAAAAATCTTGTGTGCAGGCTATAAAATTTTTGTTGGCCGTCAACGCAACGGCCGATTTTCCGTCAGTCAGTACAGATTTCGGCAGACAAAATTCTACTAATCGGAACACCATAATAAATAATAAATTCTAATTCATAATAAATTCTAGAACGATGTCTCGGAAAATAGCGAAATGTCGTTAACCAAACAAATGCTACTGAAATCAACGCGAGATGCCCAGAAGGGTCACGGCCAAAAACTCACCTCCTCTTTTGTAGCGTCGGACATGCGGCGAACAAAGTGACGTCATTTTCTGTCGGCCAACAAAAGTCCAGTGCAGTCTAGAGCACATTCCAACCAACAAAACAACACTGGACAAAAGTCGGACGATCGGTCGGCTGATAATCGTTACGTGTGTACGAGGCATAAGGGCTGTGAAAATGTGGAATAGACTCCTTCCAGAGGTGGTTCTGGTCAGCTCAGTAGATTGCTTTAAAAAGGCCTGGATTCTTTCCTGGGTGTACATATTATAACTGGGTACTAATATTTATAAGTAAAGTTGATCCGGGGAAAATCAGATTGCCTCTCGGGGATCAGGAAGGAATTTTTTTCCCCTGCTGAAGAAAATTGGATCAAGCTTTGCTGGGGTTTTTTGCCTTCCTCTGGGTCAACTGTGGGTGTGGGATTATGTATATGGGATTGCAGGGCCGCTGATAGGGGGGGACCACCAGCTCTCTTGTAGGGGGCCCGAGCACACAGGGGGGCCCACACAGAGAGGGGGATTAGTGATGGACAACAAATACAGAAATCTTCTTCCAGCACCTGAATCTAATCTCTGTTCCTTTCCCTGCTATCCGCTTTTATCTGCTGAGAAAGACAGTTGTCCCCCACTAATCCCCCTCCCTGTGTGGGCCCCCCTCCCAGCACTGGCTCTAATGTTAGCTCTGCTCCTGAGTTTATCTGTAAATTTGTTTCTCTCCCTTTGTCTCTCTGATCCCAGAGCTCCAACTGCCCAGCCTGTATATTTTTTCCATCTTATCTTCTTTTTTATTTATTAACATAGTTTTTTCTTTTAGATTTAGCAGGAATTATGTGAGTTACATTGTATTTGTGTCTGATAATAGTGATTTTTGTTGTAACTTTAGCTAAATATATCTTTAATATTTTCTTAGGGGGGCCCTGCCAGGTAGTCTGTATGGGACCCCGCGATTTCTAACAGCAGCCCTGTGGGATTGTATGGTTGTGTTTTCTATTTTGCTTTTTTTTTGTTTTTTGTTTGGTTGAGCTAGATGTCTTTTTTCAACCTGACTAACTATATAATAGAAAAGAAAAGAATAGAACAGAAAATAAAAGAATAGAATAGAAAAAAATCAATAGAATATAATTAAAAGAATTTAACCATCTTCCAAAATTTGAATAGAAAAAAATCCAATTTTGAATGCGATTTGAATGGAATTCAATTCGAATTTGAATGCAATTCGACTGAAATTCAAATGAATTCAAATTTTCCTGAATTTTGGAGAATTCGGTAGAAGCTGTATATAAGAACTGTGGCCAGGCTATGGACATTCAAATGATTGCAAAATCCTAACAATTGGTAAATTAGCTTTAAAACAACCCCTTACTAACCTCTGTAGCTGCAGTCACTGTGAAACAATTTATTTTTAAAGTTCACAAGAATAGCATTGAAGTCACTCAAGTCTGGTCTCAGTACTCTGCACCTGTACACTTGCTGCATGCCTAAAATTAGAGATTAGAAGGCTGCCAAGTAACTGCTTGGAGGTGGAAGCAGGGGGAGCTGAGCTGCTGAGTCAATGCTGAGAGGTAGCAGCAGGGGGAGCTGAGCTTCTAAGTCAATGCCGGGAGGTGGCAGCAGGGGGAGCCGAGCTGCTGAATAAATGCCGGGAGGTGGCAGCAGGGGGAGCTGAGCTGCTGAGTCAATTCCGGGAGGTGGCAGCAGGGGGAGCTGAGCTTCTGAGTCAATACCGGGAGGTGGCAGCAGGGGGAGCTGAGCTTCTGAGTCAATACCGGGAGGTGGCAGCAGGGGGAACTGAGCTGCTGAGCCAATGCCGGGAGGTGGCAGCAGGGGGAGCTGAGCTGCTGAGTCAATGCTGGGAGGTAGAAGTGGGGGGAGCTAAGCTGCTGAGTCAATGCCAGGGGGTGGAAGCCGGGTTAGCTGAGCCACTGCTGGGAGGTGGATGCAGGGGGAGCGGAGCGGCTGAGTTAATGCTGGGAGGTGGAAGCAGGGGGACCTGAGCTGCTGAGTCAATGCCAGGAGGTTGCAGCAGGGGGTGCTGAGCTGCAGAGCCAATGCTGGGAGTTGGATGCAGGGGGAGCTGAGCGGCTGAGTCAATGCTGGGAAGTGGATGCAGGGGAAGCTGAGATGCTGAGTCGATGCAGGGGAAGCTGAGCTGCTGAGTCGAGGCAGGGGAAGGTGAGCTACTTTGTCAATGCTGGGAGGTGGAAGCAGGGGGAGCTGAGAGGCTGAGTTATGATGCAGGGGAAGCTGAGTTGCTGAGTCAATGCTGGGAGGTGGAAGCAGGGGGACCTGAGCTGCTTAGTCAATGCTGGGAAGTGGATGCAGGGGAAGCTGAGCTGCTGAGTTGATGCAGGGGAAGCTGAGCTGCTGAGCCAATGCTGGGAGGTGGCAGCAGGGGGAGCTGAGCTGCTGAGCCAGTTCTGGGAGGTGGATGCAGGGGGAGCTGAGCTGCTGAGCCAATGCAGGGAGGTGGCAGCAGGGGGAGCTAAGCTGCTGAGCCAGTTCTGGGAGTTGGAAGCAGGGGGAGCTGAGCAGCTGAGTCAATGCTGGGAAGTGGATGCAGGGGAAGCTGAGCTGCTGAGTTGATGCAGGGGAAGCTGAGCTGCTGAGTCAATGCCAGGAGGTGAAAGCAGGGGGACCTGAGCTTCTGAGTCAGTGGTGGAAGAAAAGAAGTGAAGGAGGGTATGAGTTGCAAATGTCACTGGTGGAAGGGGGGAGGCAGTGTTAGGAGGGGGGGCAGGGGAATTCACTACTGGGAGGGGGAGCAGAGTGAGCTGGGATGCCTAGGTCACTGCTGGAAGGGGAATCACAGTAAGGTAAAACACTGTGTCAAAGCTGGAAGGAGGGGAGGACAGGGGAAGTTGAGCTACAAAGTAACTGCTGAAATTAGGAAGGGAAGAGGGGCAAAGTGAGTCACTGCTGGGAGAGGGGAGCAGGGTTCTGAAACTGAAGTGAAAATATTTCTGCTATGAACTTTGAGAATAAATTGCTCCAGAGTCTTTTTTCATGACAAACCTTCCTATGCTGGCTAGACAAACCGCTGACTTCTGTACACACTACAGCAAATTATAGTGGAGGAAAACGGATGTCACAGTGGGAAGACCTAGAAACTCACTACTACAAATGTAAAAAAAAAAGTTTAACAAAAAAGGAAAGTTTTTGACGTGGATGGAGTCACTTTCAAAATCAGGACAAAAACTGCACGGCAAACCGCCCTCCCTTTCCCCTGGTTTCTCCATCCATGATTGCACATCCCGCTAGTCTTGCCCCAACACATGAGGAGCTCCCGGCAGCGGATGATAATTTGCACGTTTGATGGATCCGCAGAATGAATCTTGTTGGTTAAGAAAAGTGTGTGAACGTTAATAATGGCGGAGCTGTGAAACATGAGGCAGTGCACAGCTGTTCTCTAGAAAACCGTTCATTAAAATCCTTTCTCTAAACTGCGGCAAAGTCAATGCCACGCGCTGCGGCGAATCGGAGGATAAGACTTACAGAGAAGCGGAGCAAAAAAAACTGATACACCAGATTAGTGAAATGTGTTCCTGGGTCTGTTGCTAACATCCAATTTTTTTTTTTTTTTTTTGAGCACTGCTTCCATCAGAGCCTTTACACATAGGGGACAGAGCTCCTCTGTGACCATTTCAGAGACATTCTTTACATATACAGAATGACACCGCTATTAATGATTGGCTCTATTGTACATAATAGGGGGAAAATACATTGTAACAGATTCAGATCTGATGGGGGATCGGAATACGGCAAGGATGGATCGTCCAATCCTCGGAGCGCAGAGGACGAATCTCGGCCCTGCCACTGAAGACTAAACATAGACAAGATGGGCGCGATGACGTTCCAGCCACTGCGAATCCCGGGGTAGAGGCATCCCGGGAGCCAGCAGATGGTCCCGTCCTGGAAATAGGACACACTGAAGGTGGATGACAGAGTGGGAGGACAGGAGGCGGATTACAGCTGGGAATTATTACCGGGGAAAGAGATGTGCTGTAACTCATGGCAACAAGATCCCACCTTTCATCTGAACTCGGAATTAGGGTTGCTTGCCGTGCATTACTGAACATTGATCGACATTTATAGAAAATGCATCTAACTCTCCTCTCCTGAAATACTCTGCACTGCTGGAGGACTCTGCTCCTTCCTCTATAACTCTCCTCTCCTGAAATACTCTGCACTGCTGGAGGACTCTGCTCCTTCCTCTATAATTCTCTTCTCCTGAAATACTCTGCACTGCTGGAGGACTCTGCTCCTTCCTCTAACTCTCCTCTCCTGAAATACTCTGCACTGCTGGAGGACTCTGCTCCTTCCTCTATAACTCTCCTCTCCTGAAATACTCTGCACTGCTGGAGGACTCTGCTCCTTCCTCTATAACTCTCCTCTCCTGAAATACTCTGCTCTGCTGGAGGACTCTGCTCCTTCCTATATAACTCTCCTCTCCTGAAATACTCTTCTCTGCTGCTTCCTCTAAAACCCCCCTCTCCTGAAATACTCTGCACTGCTGTAAGACTCTGCTCCTTCCTCTAACTCTCCTCTCCTGAAGTACCCTGCACTGTCCCGAGGACTCTGCTCCTTCCTCTATAATTCTCTTCTCCTGAAATACTCTGCACTGCTGGAGGACTCTGCTCCTTCCTCTAACTCTCCTCTCCTGAAATACTCTGCATTGCTGGAGGACTCTGCTCCTTCCTCTATGACTCTCCTCTCCTGAAATACTCTGCACTGCTGGAGGACTCTGCTCCTTCCTCTATAACTCTCCTCTCCTGAAATACTCTTCCATGCCGGTTTTAGCCCAGCATTAATGGATTGGGTTTGTGGATGATTTGTATGTCATGTCGGAGGAGCAGCAGTCTGTTAATCAGTGGCAGTTGATGGATGAGTAGCTCAGTCTGGCGCACAGTTGGCAGATGGCAGATCACAGGATGGCGGAAATCTAACAAGCGTTTTGGTTATTGTATCAGAGAGGTGTATGGAAGCCTCTCACCTTGATGCTAATTTGTCTGTTTAAACCCCTGCGATGATGTCAGAGCCTGACAAATATGTGACCGCGGACGGCTTCGGATCCCTGGAAGGCAGATAGATAAACAGAAGCAGTTCAGGAACGGCTGCCAGCTGTCTCTGCTTTTCATGGAGAGATTCACAATTTCACAAGTTATTTATTTATTTTTTTTTTATTTTAACCTGGAAATCTGTAACCTGGAAACGTCTCCTGCAAGAGAGATACACTGGCCCCCATCCACCAAACTTTGTGTGTAAAAAAAAAAAATGTGCATACTCTTTGAGCCAGAAAAAGTCTTTGCGTCTACCAATACAATGCAAATACGACACTGCGTTATTTTAACTGACAATTGCGTGGTCGTGCGACGCTGTACCCCGTCATTTTTCCCCCACAAATACACAAATAGAGCTTTCTTTTGGTGGTATTTAATCACCTCTGCTTTATTTTTTCTTTTTGCGCTATAAACAAAATAAGACTGGCAATTTTGAAAAAAATAAATAAATAAATTATATATATATATATATATATATATATATATATATATATATATATATATATATATATATATATATATATTTATTTCATTATATATATATATATATTTATTTCATTTTATATATATATATTTATTTCATTATATATATATATATATATATATATATATTTATTTCATTTTATATATATATATTTATTTCATTATATATATATATATATATATATATATATATATATATATATATATATATATATATATATATATATATATATATATATATAAAAATGAAATATATATATATATATATATATATATATATATATATATATATAAAATGAAATCAATATATATATATATATAAAATGAAATAAATATATATATATATATAAAATGAAATAAATATATATATATATATATATATATATATATATATATATATATAAAATGAAATAAATATATATATATATATATATATATATATATATAAAATGAAATAAATATATATATATATATATATATATATATATAAAATGAAATAAATATATATATATAAAAAATGAAATAAATATATATATATATAAAATGAAATAAATATATATATATATATATATATATATATATATATATATATATATATATATATATATATATATATATATAATGAAATAAATATATATATAAAATGAAATAAATAAATATATATATATATATATAAAATGAAATAAATATATATATATAAAATGAAATAAATAAATATATATATATAAAATGAAATATATATATATATTTAACTAAATATATATATATATATATATATATATATATATATATATATATATATATATATATATATATATATATATATATATAAAACTAAATATATATATATATATATATATATATAATTAAATATAAATATATATACACAACACTGAAAAAATGACACTTTGCTACATTGTAAAGTAGTGAGTGTACAGCTTGTATAACAGTGTAAATTTGCTGTCCCCTCAAAATAACTCAACACACAGCCATTAATGTCTAAACCGCTGGCAACAAAAGTGAGTACACCCCTAAGTAAAAATGTCAGAATTGGGCCCAATTAGCCATTTTCAGTCTCCGGTGTCATGTGACTCGTTAGTGTTACAAGGTCTCAGGTGTGAAATTTGGTGTTATCGCTCTCACTCTCTCATACTGGTCACTGGAATTTCAACATGGCACCTCATGGCAAAGAACTCTGAGGATCTGAAAAAAAGAATTGTTGCTCTACATAAAGATGGCCTAGGCCATAAGAAGATTGCCAAGAAACTGAGCTGCAGCACGGTGGCCAAGACCATACAGCGGTTTAACAGGACAGATTACACTCAGAACAGGCCTCAACATGGTCATCAGCTCAGCGTCCTATCCAGAGGTTGTCTTTGGGAAATAGACGTATGAGTGCTGCAGTGTTGGGGTAGTTACTCAAAAAACTAACTTTTAACATTTTAACATTGTCACTTAGGGGTGTACTCACTTTTGTTGCCAGCGGTTTAGACATTAACCACTTGCCGACCGCCGCACGACTATCTACGTGGGCGGTCAGCCCCTCACAGGCAAAGTGACGTAGGTCTACGTCGCTCGCCTGTGAGGGTTTAGGGAGCGAGCGCGCGCCGCCGGAGGCGCGCTCCCGCTCCCGCGTGGTCACGGACCCCCCCGCGCGCGTGACCGGCGGACCCGATCGCCGCCGGCCACTCTGCGATCGGCTGCCTGTCATTCTCCTCTCTGTATGAGAGCTGATCACATGGATCTACTATGTAGATCCATTGATCACTCTGCATACAGTTGAAGCCCCAGCCAATCACAGTTAGAAGCACGCCCCTAGGGACACACACAGCCCCTCCCTCTCAAATAAAGTTAACCCCTTCACTACCAGTGTATTTTTACAGTAACAGTGCATATATATAGCACTGATTACTGTAGAAATGTCACTGGTAACCCCAAAAGTGTCAAAAATGTCAGTCAAGGGTCCGATCTGTCCGCCGCATTGTCGCAGTACCGCAAAAAAAAATCGCAGATCGCCGCCATTACGCGTTAAAAAAAAAAACAACAAAAATGACAAAAATCTTTCCCTTTGTTAGTAAACGCAATAACTTTTGCGCAAACCAATCAAAATACGCTTTTTGCGATTTTTTTTACCAAACATAGGTAGCATAAAACAAATTGGCCGAAAATATTAAAAAATTTTGATTTTTACATTTATTTTTGGGGGAATTTCATATAAAAAAAAGGGAAAAATATTGCTATTTTTGCAAAATTTACGCTCTTTTTTTGTTTATAGCGCGTGATCAAAAAATCGCACAGGTGATCAAATACCGCCAAAAGAAAGCTCTGTTTGTGGGAAAAAAAGGACGCCAAATTCGTTTAGGTACAGCGTCGCACGACCGCGCAATTGTCCGTTAAAGTCACGCAGTGCCGAATCGCAAAATACCCCCTGGTCAGGAAGGGGGTAAAATCTTCCGGGGCTTAAGTGGTTAATGGCTGTGTGTTGAGTTATTTTGAGGGGACAGCAAATTTACACTGTTATACAAGCTGTACACTCACTACTTTACATTGTAGCAAAGTGTCATTTCTTCAGTGTTGTCACATGAAAAGATAGAATAACATATTTACAAAAATGTGAGGGGTGTACTCACTTTTGTGAGATACTGTACGTAAGTCGCACCCACAAATGAAAACGGTGTTCCAACTACACATATGAGGTATCGCCGCGATCGCCACAGCAATAATTCTAGAAAAAGACCTCTCCTGTAGCCCTAAACTGGTAACCGTTCATTTTTAACCACTTAAGCCCCGGAAGATTTTACCCCCATTCCGACCAGGGGGTATTTTGCGATTCGGCACTGCGTGACTTTAACGGACGATTGCGCGGTCGTGCGACGCTGTACCTAAACAAATTTGGCGTCCTTTTTTTCCCACAAACAGAGCTTTCTTTTGGTGGTATTTGATCACCTGTGCGATTTTTTGATCACGCGCTATAAACAAAAAAAGAGCGTCAATTTTGCAAAAATAGCAATATTTTTCACATTTTTTTATATGAAATTCCCCCCCAAAAAAATGTAAAAATCAAAATTTTTTAACATTTTCGGGCCAATTTGTTTTTTGCTACCTATGTTTGGTAAAAAAAAAAAAAAAAAAAAAAAAAAAAAAAAAAAAAAAAAATCGCAAAAAGCGTATTTTGATTGGTTTGCGCAAAAGTTATCGCGTTTACTAACAAAGGGAAAGATTTTTGTCATTTTTTTTTTTTTTTTTTTTTTAACGCGTAATGGCGGCGATCTGCGATTTTTTTTGCGGTACTGCGACATTGGGGCGGACAGATCGGACCCTTGACTGACATTTTTGACACTTTTGGGGTTACCAGTGACATTTCTACAGTAATCAGTGCTATACATATGCACTGTTACTGTAAAAATACACTGGTAGTGAAGGGGTTAACTTTATTTGGGAGGGAGGGGCTGTGTGTTTCCCTAGGGGCGTGCTTTCTACTGTGATTGGATGTGGCTTGAGCTGTAAGGACACTGATCAACGGATCTACATACTAGATCCGTGTGATCAGTGTTTTTACACCGAGGAGAAGGTTTACACAAGCTGCCTGACTTTCTCCCTCTCCCCCGCCGATCGCAGAGTGACCGGCGGACATCGGGTCCGCCGGTCACACGCGCGGGGGGGTCCGTGACCACGCGGGGGCGCGCCCTCGCTCCCTAGACCCTCACAAGCTAGAGACGTAGCCCTACGTCACTTTGCCTGTGAGGGGCTGACTGCCGACGTAGATCTGCGTTAGGCAGTCGGCAAGTGGTTAAAGCATCGCCTATGGAGATTTTTAAGTACCGTGTTTTATCACCATTCCACGGGTGTGCCCAATTTTAAACCGTTACCTGTTGTTGGGTATCTATTTACTCTGCGTGACATCATCCTTCACCATATACAAAAAAAAGTGGGCTAACTTTACGGTTTATTTTTTTTTAAATGCAGTGAAATATATTTTTTTCCAAAAAAATTGCATTTGAAAGACTGCTGCGCATATACCGCGTGACCAAAAATATTGCAACGACCACCATTTTATTCTCCAGAGTCTTTGCTAAAAAAAAAAAAAAAAAAAATATATATTATATTATATATATATATATATATATATATATACATACACACACATACACATATATATATATATATATATATATATATATATATATATATATACACACATACACGTATTTTTTTATTTTTTTTTTGCAAAGACTCTGGAGAATAAAATGGTGGGCGTTGCAATATTTTTTGGCATATATATATATATATATATATATATAAATATATAAATAAATAAATGAAATGGTTAGGGGTTCTAAATAATTTTCTAGCAAAAAATATGGTTTTTAACTTGTAAATCACATGTCAGAAATAGGCTTGATCCTTAGGTGGTTAATAAGATTGCATGCATACTAGCTCATTATGCTGTTGTCCTGCAGGTTTTTGTTTTTTTTTCGGTGAGGATACAACCGCTTTAAGGAGATTCCGCCTCTCTAATTGTCCTGTTTACCTCTATTATTGAAAGTGAAAGTAAAAGAAAAAATCACAAATTTGGGGTTGTCCCCAGGAAAGTAATAGAAATCTTCCAGTGGGGACACTAGTTCTGGTGACCTGGGGGGTCCCCAGGTGATGCCCTTAATTTGCAGAGATTTCCTCACTTCCTGTTTGGCTATGGGACAGGAAGTGAAGGTTAATCTCCACAATGGGACACAGATGGCGGGGGTTATAACCTTCCCTTGCTCTATACAAAATGAAAAAAATAAATAAATAAAATTGCCTATAGTTCTTTAAGCCCCCCCCCCCCCCAAATGCGTTATATTTGTCTTTTGACTTTTTATCACACTTGTATAAAGTACTCGAAACCCATACTTGAGTAAAAGTACAAGTGCTCGATCAAAAAGTGACTTGAGTAGAAGTACTAAAGTATTCAACATTTTTTGTACTTAAAGCGGAGTTCCACCCAAAAATGGAACTTCCGCTTTAGGTATTCTAACCCCCTGACATGCCACATTTGGCATGTCATTTTTTTTGGGGGGGAGCGGGTACCTAGTTTTGACAGGTACCCGCTCCCACATTCTGCTCGGAGCGCCGCGGCGCCCTGAACGGAAGTTCTCCTCTCCCCCTCCCTCCCTGCAATCTTCTGGGACATGTCAGAGGATTGCCGGCCAATCAAGACGCGCAGCGCGACTCGCGCATGCGCAGTGGGTACCCGACTGTGAAGCCGCAAACTGTCACAGCCGGGTGCCCACAGCAGTGATGCCGGCGCCGAGGGAACTCCGCTTTAAGTATTGCAAGTAGTTTTTTTTTTTAAATTTTGCTACTCAAGTACAAGTACTGTGTTATGTAGTTATTAAAGAAAGAAGTCAAAAGTTTGAACATCATATTGTTTTTTATTATTTCAAATGATTAACCTAAGGGTCCATTCACACTAGCGCGACTTGTCTGGCGACTTGGTCGCCTGACAAGTCGCGGTCAGTCGCTCACCATTGAATAGTACAGGACCCGTTCTAATAGGAGCGACACAAGTCGCTCCGACTTAGAAAAAGGGTCCTGTACTACTTTGGGGCGACCTGGAGGTTACTTGCATTGATTATATGAAGTCCCTGCAAGTCGCGCCGAAGTTCCAGCAAGTCGTGTCGCGCCAGTCTGAATGGGCGCTAAAGGACAATCACAATTCCTTTGGCTGTAACTGTTTGTAAACAAAAACAGATAAAGTATGTCCCTCCCTTTCCCCTTTAAAGCATCCCTCCCTCTCTTCCCTGCATGTTTTTTTTTCTCCACAGCTTATTGGTGTGCAAAATCATAAATAAACCAATGTGATATACGACAATATATTCCAATAATGAAATAAAGGAAGAGTGTATGAAATCAAAGTCAATAAAAAAGTCCATATATATAATGCCATAATACCATATATATATATATATATATATATATATATATATATGTGACAAAACAAAATGAATATATTTTCAAAGGTGCAGGAATCAAACAGGTGCTATTCCAAATAATAGGTGCAGACTCCTCCCACCACCTTGTGGATTTCCCCCTTACCCGGCGGATGAAGGTGAGTGCAAAATAATATCCAAATAGACTCTTCCAGTGAAACAAAACTGCAAAACCTGTGCTCTCAACTTCCAGTGAAAAAAGCTAAATCAGCCTCTTATCAGAAAAAAGGTCTATGTACGCTTGTGACTCTCCTTGGTTGGGGGAGGTTCTCTTTCCCCTTAACAGCTGATATGTAGACCATTTTATTTATACATACAGTAGCATTTATTTTCGTATGCGCTGATTTGCACATGACATTATACACATTTTTTTGAACTTCATGAAACCTGCCATCTACTGTTCTGGCAGTGGTAATTTTTATAATTGTAACGAGTAACTATGCAGCACAAAAAAAAAAAAATATCGGAGTAGAAGTATTGAAATCATCGAAAAAATGTAGTGAAGTAAAAGTGGAAGTAGGAGAAAAAAATTATACTCCAGGAAAGTACAGATACCGCCTTTCGGTACTTAAGTACAGTAGTGAAGTAGTTCTACACATCTCTGCTTTTTATCAAGATTTTACTATAAATGTATGGCGCTCTCCTCCTTTACACTTTGTTCAGACTATTATGGGGACCCTAGGGGCAGCCAGTCCAACAGAGAGCTGCCTCTCCTGAGCTAGAGAACAGACGTGCTTTTCCCTTTTCGGTTGGGAGCTCCCAGTAGGGTTTTCATGATACTACAGAGTTGGTCTGGTGGCCTGGGAGGAAAATGTTCCCGGAGGGGGACTGATAGCCGGGGAGAAGATTGTTGTATATAGCATAAAGTGATTCTTTTCAAACTTAGATAAAATGTATCTGTTTTTTTTATGGGAACATTTCTCAAACAAATGTCACTGGAACAATATTTGCACATGACTAGTTTCACTATCTAATACACTCCTCAAAAAAAAAATTAAAGGAACACTTTTTAATCAGAGTGTGGCGTCAAGTTAATTAAGCTCCTGATCTGGTCAGTTAAGTAGCAGTGGGGGTTGTAAATTCGTTTCAGCTGTTTTGGTGTCAAAATGGTCGGTCTTTATTTGTTTATAGTGCAAAAAGATAAAAACCCAGAGGTCATCAAATACCACCAAAAAAAATTGGGGTAAAAAAAAAAAAAAAAAAAAAAAAAGGTTATAAATTTAATTTATGTACAGCGTTGTATCACCACACAATTGTCAGTTAAAGTAACGCAGTGCCAAAAAGCAAAAAAATGGCCTGGTCATGAAGGGAGGGCAAGGGGTAAAAGGAATTACTGTCGAACACTGGACCCATCCTATGTTAATAAGAACAAAACAATTGCTTGACCTTTTGATCCAGGGAATAAATGATAGTAGAGTTGCAATCTAGGGTTTGGAGTTAGGAAAACTCACCTCCCAACTTTTTGAGATGGGAAAGAGGGACACCTATTAGCAAACTTACTAGGTATAGGACACACCCCTGGCCACGCCCCTTTAAGGCTGGGTTCACACCTACGCAGTGTGCTTTGCACATGCATTTTTCACTTATTTTTTTTAATGCATTTTGCGTTTTTTATGCTTTTTTTTACCAATTTGTTGTTAGGTGGATTAAAAAATGCAAATCGCAGCAAAATCGTGGCAAAAACGCACTACATGCCTTTCTGCAGCTTCTCTATTATAGTCTATTGAACCAAAAATGCGCCCTTTTGCTTTTAAAAAGTTTCTGACCCCTTTCAAAATGCAGGTGTTAATTCATGTTAAGTTCAAATGTTAAGTTTGAGCCATGAAATAATCTACGCCAATCAGGTTTGCATTCGTCTCCATATATTACTCAGAATATACGCCATACAGCGGCCGTACAACGGTTCACACCATCCTTCAGTGGATGTGTGACACAGATTAAATTTGTTACAGAGTTTTTATAATACATTAATGGGCACAAGCCCAAGTTACAGATTATACAAAGTTTCACAATATTGCACAAGATTTCATAATACAGTCTAATTACACATACGGTCATTATGAGGTCGAGTGAAAAGTTAGTCTGACAATTAAAAATGATTGATTGGGGGCTTTTTACATTTTACGGTAATAAGGGGCTTGTTTTCATAAACATCTCTTTCCGGAATCTTATCATTTTTGGAAGAACATTTTATGTTATACTTGACATATATTCATAATAAAGACAACATAACAAACAGACTCAGACTGAAATCCTAAAACGTATTATTTTGAGAGTATATTCAAGGATTAAAAGGGGACTCTAGACTGCTATATTGATACATGAATACATAATATAAAAGTCGTTAAGAGTCCTCAATATGTTTTCATCTTGACACAGGGGCTAAAAAGGATATTTGAGAACATGTCCCATAGGAAACCATGTTAAATGGACTGTAGTGCGTCTCTGTAAAGAGCATTAAAAAATGCATAGGTGAGAACTGAGCCTAAAGGAGAATTACATTTTTAAAAAATTAGTTAAACCCACAAGTGTTTTTTTTTTTTTTTTACCACTACTATTCTTTATATTGGTTTTTGCAATTTAAAAATGCAGCAATTTAGAAACTGGATGGAAATTTTAGCACTGGGGAAACCCTTTTTGAAAGCAAAAAAGTGACTTTTATATACAACTATATAGTTTAGACCAAAATGAGGGACAAATGTGGAGGAAAGAGGGACTTGGTTCCAAATCAGGGACAGTCCCTCGAAATCAGGGACAGTTAGGAGCTATTGGAAAGTTTTCCCTCAAAAAGGAACAGATGCCAAAAGATGATAGAAGTAGAAAGGGTTACACCCATTAGGGAATGGCTAACAAACTTTCTATATTAAAAGCAAGCAGCACAAACTAGAAGTGAGACTTCACCTGGGGAAGGCACTAAATCTTTATTACAAGAGAACCAGCTCAAGTTACCACTTTCCTTCTAATGCTTAATGCCTGATGTCCTGTTCAAAGAGGGAATTGTGGATCAGCTATAACAGAAGCTTCCTGTTAAAAGAAGAAATCATGGACCAGCTATAACATAAGGGTCCTGTTCAAAGAGGGAATTGTGGACCAGCTATAACTGAAGCTTCCTGTTCAAGGAGGGAATTGTGGACCAGGTATAATAGAAGCTTCCTGTTCAAGGAGGGAATTGTGGACCAGCTATAACAGAAGTTTCCAGTTAAAAGAAGATATCGTTGACCAGCTATGGCAGAAGCTTCCTGTTCAAGGAGGGAATTGTGGACCAGCTATACAGTAACATAAGCTTCCTGTTCAAAGAGTGAATTGTGGACCAGCTATAACAGAAGCTTCCTGTTCAAAGAAGGAATTGTAGACCAGCTATAACAGAAGGGTCCGATTCAAAGAGGGAATTGTAGACCAGCTAAAACAGAAGCTTCCTGTTCAAATAATGAATTGTGGACCAGCTATAACAGAAGGGTCCTGTTCAAAGAATGAATTGTGGACCAGCTATAACAGAAGCTTCCTGTTAAAAGAAGCAATCGTGGACCAGCTATAACAGAAGCTTCCTGTTCAAAGAGTGAATTGTGGACCAGCTATAACAGAAGCTTCCTGTTCAAAGAAGGAATTGTGGACCAGCTATAACAGAAGCTTCCTGTTCAAAGAGGGAATTGTAGACCAGCTATAACAGAAGGGTCCTGTTCAAAGAATTAATTGTGGACCAGCTATAACAGAAGCTTCCTGTTCAAGGAGGGAATTGTGGACCAGCTATAACAGAAGCTTCCTTTTCAAATAATGAATTGTGGAACAGCTATAACAGAAGCTTCCTGTTAAAAGAAGGAATCGTGGACTAGCTAGAACAGAAGCTTCCTGTTAAAAGAAGCATTTGTGGACCAGCTATAACTGAAGCGTCCTGTTCAAGGAGGGAATTGTGGACCAGCTATAACAGAAGCTTCCAGTTAAAAGAAGATATCATTGACCAGCTATAACAGAAGGATCCTGTTCAAGGAGGGAATTGTGGACCAGCTGTAACAGAAGTTTCCAGTTAAAAGAAGATAACATTGACCAGCTATAACAGAAGCTTCCTGTTCATGAGAGAATTGTGAACCAGCTATAACAGAAGCTTCCTGTTCAAGGAGAGAATTGTGAACCAGCTATAACAGAAGCGTCCTGTTCAAGGAGGGAATAGTGGACCAGCTATAACAGAAGCTTCCAGTTAAAAGAAGATGTCATTGACCAGCTATAACAGAAGGATCCTGTTCAAAGAGGGACATGTGAACCAGCTATAACTGAAGCTTCCTGTTCAAGGAGGAAGTTGTGGACCAACTATAACAGAAGCTTCCTGTTCAAAAGATGGAATCGTGGACCAGCTATAACAGAAGCGTCCTGTTCAAAGAGGGAATTGTGGACCAGTTATAACAGAAGCCAAGTGATTTTTAATGTATCCGTACTGCATACATACTATTGGCAATGTTCATTTGCTAGGGAAAAACCAGCTAGCGTTGCTCGTGTGTGTATGCATGTTAATGATGCTGTATGTCCTGCACCATTTTCCTACAAATGAAGCTTGCATATGCAACAGTTGTGTTTTTTTTGTAAAGGCAAATAATATCTTAAAGGGCTGTGCGTTTCCTTGCTTTACTGCAAAATAGCCAAAAAAGAAACCAGCAAAACCAGGTGACAATCACAGGAAATTCCTGTTATCAGCAAAATATGGAAATAATCAAGGATTGGCGAATGCTTGTCACATTTGTCCAACAAATTTTGTATAACTAGAACCCCAAACCAAGTTACTTGAACCCTTTGAAATTCATTGATGTGTAACACATGCTTTAATGCAAGCAATATCAATTGTTAGGCAGTGGCTTAGCTTAGTCAGCCTGTAACGGGAAGTGCTGTTACTGGCAGGATATCCAGGTTAGAAAATCTGTAACAGTCACAAAAAAAAATAAAAAAACAAAATTGCTTTAGAAATTGGTATACAGTATGTCATGATGCCAAACCTATTGGAATAGATTTTGGGTTTCCATGCAGTTTAAACACACTATATATGACCCCTCTGTATCCCCTCTACCCAGGATCGCGCCAAGCACTCAGCCCACGCGTTCTACTTTTCTACTCCAATTCCTCTTGTTTTGCTTCTCCTCCTCAGATTTCCTCCTTTCCTTCCTAATCGATACAGTTCCCATGGTAACTTACAAATGTCACAACCATCACAACGCTGAGATGCCATAGAAAGGAAAAGAAAAAAAAAAAGGTTTCTTTTTGCCCGTGGTGGCGGATTCTGTGTAACACTGGGTGACAGAACGCTGTGTGTTCAGCGGTGAAGAGGAGCGTACTGCACTCTGCCAGCCATATGGAACCAGAGATCGCGTCTGTTCCCGGATGTTCCCACAGTGTCTGCTCAGATATTCTGTGCTACAAAAATCCATCAAAGTGACGCTTAAAGTGGAACTCTAGGCAAAATCATAAATTACATATACAGTATATTCTGCAGTCAGTAGCGTTAACAAGGCGTAAATTTTCTTTTTTACCGGTTTATCTAATAATTTTTCCTCTTTAGCGGGGTGACAACGATGTTCATTATGCTGTAAAATTGCACAGTGGCATTGTCATTCTGTTGACAGGCTATATATATATATATATATATATATATATATATATATATATATATATATATATATATATATATATATATACACACACACACACACACACACACAATCCTGCACTTCTGCCTGCAGGGTCCGCACGTGCGATGTGGCGGGCTGCTTCTGCTGTGATTATTCAGACTACCGAGGTTGAGCAACCCTCACCCACCCCCCACACACACCTGTACTCTATCAGTGTCCTCTATCAAGTGGATATAGGAGGAGTCCCCTGTAGTGCATTTGCACATCTTTCCTAGCAAGGAGTATTATCTCCAAGGGTTAGAAAGGCTGGATTCATCTCTTTTTCTTGGATAGTGTAGGACCCACTGATAATGGGGTACTTTGACGCAGTGGTGGGCTTGAGCACGATATGGCCATATGGTGGGACCAAATCCCCATTTTTATTTATGGATTGTCTTCAAATTTGGTAAAAATTTCTATTGCATGTGTGCGCTATTCTTTTTTAATATAGAAGCCGATCTGCAGGTGCCGGGCACTCAATGTCCTCCGGCACCCACCAATTGTCGGTACCCACCAATTGTCAGTAAAACACACAGAATGGGATCTGCCTATGTAAATAAGGCAGATCTCCATTCTGACGGGGGTGGGGAAGGGAAAGAATTTGTGTTCTTGTAAAGCAATGATTAAGGGCCAGTTCACACCATAGATATGCAGTCTAGATGCATTCCAGATGCATTTCTGCATGCATGTTTTTGACGCGTTTTTGATGCATTCCAGTGCGTTTTTGATGCATTTTTCCTCCCTCTTTTTTTCTTAACCTTAAATAAGGATGTGTGTGTTCCTTTGCATTTTTGATGCGTTTTACAGCGTTCTAGTATAGTTCAGTGCAGGAAAAATGCAGCATGTTCTACTTTTTTTTACAGGAACTGGAACGCACTGGAACTGCATGCACTGGTGTGAAATTTGCCATTAGAAACCATATAACCTACTTTCCATGCATTTTTGTGGCAGAAAAAAAAAAACGCACTGGACTGCATGTGGTGTGAACTGGCTCTAAGCACAGGAGTGTGAAAAGCGTTTGCCGGCCAGTGTCTACCGTGTGTGTCATACTGCTGTTTTCATAGACTTAAAGAAGTGTTCTTAGTGCCGGTTCACACTACGTCACTCTGACTTAGGGGGCGACCTGTGAAGTCGCGTGCAGCGCGACTTTGGCGCGACTTGCACGGACTTCATAAAATGAATGTCAATGCAAGTCGCCTTTCAGGTCGCCCCGAAGTAGTACAGGACCCTTTTTCTAAGTCGGAGCGACTTGTGTCGCTCCTATTAGAACCGGTCCTGTACTACTCAATGGACCGCGAAGGTGCACGACTTGCCAGGCTGACCAAGTCGCTTGACAAGTCGTATTAGTGTGAACCGGCACTCAATCCTGGAAGTGCCGCCAGCCTTTCCTTTCTACTAAAATCCACCACTTCCCCTTGTAAAAGCACCACATACAGTTCACAAAAACACTGGCTAGGCACTCATTTAACCCTTTGATCATCCTAGATGTTTAACCCCTTCCCAGCAAGTTCCATTAGTACAGTGACAGTGCATATTTTTAGCATTGATCACTGTATTAGTGTCACTGGTTCCCGCAAAGTATCAAAAGTGCCAATTGGTGTCCGATTTGTCCACCGCAATATCGCAGTCCCGCTATAAGTCACTGATCGCCACCATTACTAGTATCAAAAAAATAATTCCCTAAATTTATACCATAGTTTGTAGAGGCTGTAACTTTCACGTAAACCAATCAATATACGCTTATTGGGGTTTGTTTTTTTTTACCAAAAATATGTGGCAGAATACATATTGGCCTAAATGTGTCAAGAAATTTTAAAATTATATATATATATATATATATATATATATATATATATATATATATATATATATATATATATATATATATATATATATATATATATATATATATATATATATATATATATACACACACACACACACACACACTGTTGGTCTTTTTTGGTTAATAGTGCGAGAAATAAAAAATGCAATTGTGATCAAATACCACTAAAAGAAAGCTCCATTTATGGAAAAAAAAATTACAAATTTTGAGTACAGAGTCACGCCCCCACGCAATTGTCAGTTAAAGTAGCGCGGTGCCATATTGCAAAAAAAATGGCCTGGTCATGAAGGGGGGTAAATCTTCCGGAGGTCAAGTGGTTAAGCAAATGGATATTGCACTGCTACTGGGAGCACAATTATAGATACCTTGCACACAACTAAGGTTCAATATCTTAAAACAAACAGACTGGTTAGTGGTAAATGAACCCAATATATTGTCACGGGTTACAGTAAATAGCAGTATGCACATAAATAAGTAAAGGATTAGGTCAATCACAGTTCACTAGACAATATGTTCACTAGGCTACAGCAGCACAGAAAGGAGCTCTATGCAGCAAAATTAGAGTAAACCTGGTAATCCACAAAATCAGCAATAAGTAATGACATTAGAAAACCATAAAAGCAATGATAATCAATACTGTGATAACGCCTCTGTAAACAGCAGGCTATATCTACTTTAGAGTCACTAATACAAATGGCAGCAAATAAGTTTAAAACTCCCTAAAAAGGTACCTCTTCTATGGAAAAAAAGCAAAGTTTTGTGAAGCAGCTATCTGAGTAAACCCTAGTTCTTCAGCTGGCTAGCGTTGGGGCTTAGCCTTTACGGTGGTGCACATGAGTACAGCCCCAGCAAAGTCTGCATGCAGTAAATAATGCTGCTAGTTAGAAGTAGGGGGAATTGGCACCCCACAGGGTGATTAGGGTGTGCCCAGGCACACCCAGCACACCCGGTGCGTACACCTATGGCCTGTCTCTATGTGCTCAGTCTATGCTAGCAGCAACAGGTTCCTTTCAGCAGTGTTTTCTCATCATGTCACTATGTACACTGTGCAATACAGCAGGAGTCCCGCTGCTCAGATGTCCGCTTACTTCTGGATTTGCCAGGAGCAACTTTGGTCCTCAGCACACGGTCGTAGGTTTGCATCACGTTGATTTGCTCACAGGAGCAGCGATATGCACACCCCGGTCTGCTTGCAGGCCTTCTCATCCAAGTGGGGTGGGGGGGAAAAAAAAAAAGCAGCGCCACCTCAGTGCAGATATAAAAGTAATTTATTATGTAAATGAAATTAAAAATTCACACAGAGGAGATTGTGGGTCAGCATAATGGATGGTTCATCTGCAACACTGTGGGGATGTTCGTTAGGTGGGCTGGAGCAGCCGCTGGTCCAGGCTGTGTCAGCGGTGGATTCCGGCACTTCTTGTGTCTCTGGCAGCGTTCCAGGTATCTTGCATCACATCCGGTAGTGGTGGGGGGTGATCGCATTCGGAGCATGCGTGTTCCTTCCTCAGGATACCAAGGATCAGTATCGCCTGAGGAAGGAGCACACATGCTCTGAATGCGAGCACCCCCTTCCGCCACTACCGGATGTGACGCATGATACCTGAAACACTGCCAGAGACACAGGAAGTGCCGGAATCCACCGACACAGCCTGGACCAGCGGCTGCTCCAGCCCACCTAACGAACATCCCCACAGTGTTGCAGATAAACCATCCTTTATGCTGACCCACAATCTCCTCTGTGTGAATTTTTAATTGCTTTTACATAATAAATTACTTTTATATCTGCACTGACGTGGCGCTGCTTTTTTTTTTCCCCACCCCACTTGTCTGTTACAGAGTCCATCTAGCTCTGTGTTAAGCCTGCAGCCACCATATCTGTCCTTTTCAAATCAACCAGTGACTGAACTATTTTCATATCACCCAACAAAGACTGAACAGTTCTACCGTCATGCATTCCAAGGCATGCACTTTTTGTACATGACACTTGACTAGTGCTGGTCAAAAGGTTGTATATACTTTGTCTTCTCATCCAACATCAGCACCTGACCTCACAAATGCGCTTCTGGAAGAATGGTCAAACACTCCCATAGACACTCCTAAACCTTGTGGACAGCCTTCCCAGAAGAGTTGAAGCTGTTATAGCTGCAAAGGGTGGGCCAACTCAATATTGAACCCTACGGACTAAGACTGGGATGCCATTAAAGTTCATGTGTGTGCAAAGGCAGGCGTCCCAATACTTTTGACAATATATTGTAATTGGCAAATTATTACCATTAACTTCTATGGACCTATCAGAAATAAAGTACTTTTTTTACTGCAATTCCAGTTAAAAGTGATATTAACCACTTTAGGACCGCTCACATTGCTGCTACTGCGGCAATGTGGCACGATCCCGTCCAGCGACATAGACCTACGTCGCTGGACTCCTCCCCCTGTAGGCGGCGCTCACGCGCCGCCGGAGGCGCGCTCCCGCTGTTTTCATTCACATCGGGAGTCGGGCCAGGGGAGGAGCGGCGGCGATCGCCGCTGCTCTTCCCCGATCGTCGGGGAATCTAGTTTGGAGATCCGCCCGACTGTGTATACAGAGCGGGCGGATCTCCTCAGTGACAGGGAGTGACATTTCGCAGTGTTCTACTCAGACTGGGCTGAGGTAGTAAGCGGGGTGCCCCAGGGCTCAGTCCTGGGACCAACCTTGTTCAATTTATTCATAAACAGCATTGAGGACGGGATCAGTAGTTCGTTATCAATTTTTGCAGATGACACAAAATTGGCCAGGGCAATAACTGCACAGCATGAAGCAGATATCCTACAGAATGACCTGGACAAAATTACGGAGTGGGCAACGACATGGCAAATGAGGTTTAATGTGGAGAAGTGTAAGGTTTTGCACTTGGGGACCAAAAACATAAAAACACAATACATGTTAGGAGGGGAACCCTTGGGGGACTCAAAAATGGAGAAGGATCTGGGAGTCTTGGTTGATGATAGATTAGGCAACAGCATGCAATGCCAAGCGGCAGCTTCCAAAGCCAACAGAATATTAGCATGCATAAAGAAAGGGATGTATTCCAGAGATAAGACTATAATCCTTCCACTTTATAAAACTCTGGTCCGACCACATCTGGAGTATTCTGTCCAGTTCTGGTCGCCAGTCCTCAGGAGGGATGTGTTGGAGCTGGAGAGAGTCCAGAGAAGGGCAACTAAACTAATTAGGGGATTGGAGGACCTTACCTATGAAGAGCGGCTGCAATCGCTCGATTTATTTTCCCTGGAGAAGAGACGTCTGAGAGGGGACATGATAGCAATTTATAAATATCTTAATGGGGATCTCAGCTTAGAAAAAAAGCTGTTCATTCGAAGGAATTGCATGAGGACTCGAGGACATACAATGCGATTAGAGGAGAAGCGTTTTAACCTCAGGCAACGTGGGGGGTTCTTTACTGTTAGGGCTACAAGATTGTGGAATTGTCTACCAAAAGAGGTGGTTTCTGTGGGTAGTATAGTGACTTTCAAAAGACTCTTAGCCCTTAATCTCCTGATCCTTGAGATGTAAGTCTATGTTAGATGATTACAGTCACACACACCTACACAGGTTGAACTGGATGGACTATTGTCTTTATTCAACCTCACCTACTATGTAACTATGTAACTATATGTAGCATAGCTGAACATCCGATCTGTCCCTGACTCACACAGTCACCTCCCCCCACACACGTCAGTAAGCACTAGGCATACATTAACCCCTCCCTCTCCAATAAAATTAACCCCTTCCCTGCCAGTGTCATTTTTACAGTAACAGTGCATATATATAGCACTGATTACTGCAGTAATGTCACTGGTAACCCCAAAAGTGTCAAAAATGTCAGTCAGGGGTCCGATCTGTCCGCCGCAATGTCGCAGTCCCACAAAAAAAAAAAAAAAAAAAAAAAAAAAAATCGCAGATCGCCGACATTACTGGTTAAAAAAAAAAAAAACACCAAAAATGACAGAAATCTTTCCCTTAGTTAGTAAACGCAATAACTTTTGCGCAAACCAATCAAAATACGCTTATTGTGATTTTTTTTACCAAACATAGCTAGCAGAAAACAAATTGGCCAAAAATGTTAAAAAAAATTAAATTTTTACATTTTTTGGGGGGAATTTCATATAAAAAAATTTTAAAAATATTGTGGTTTTTTCAAAATAAACGCTCTTTTTTTGTTTATAGCGCAAAAAGTAAAAATCGCACAGGTGATCAAATACCACCAAAAGAAAGCTCTGTTTGTGGGAAAAAAAGGACGTAAATTTCGTTTGGGTACGGCATCGCACGACCGCGCAATTGTCAGTTAAAGTCGCACAGTGCCAAATCGCAAAAAGTGGCCTGGACATAAGACAGCAAAATCCTCCGGTGGTAAAGTGGTTAAAAACTCTTATTTTTTGTAACTTTTTTGGCAGCAGGGGTCTAGACTTGCATAGGTTGCTGATTTTCCTTTCTTCTAAATCGTTCCTTTCATTCTTGTCGGTATGACCCCACTACCTCTGCCCCTCTTTCCTGTTGCTGGGTGTCTCCTTATATATATATATATATATATAAGGGGATGATGATTTCCAAAAAAAAGAGGCCGATTACTGATCTTTCAACTAAACCAGCACACATTAAGCTCACTCCCCCCCCCCCCCCCCTCTCCGATGCTGCAAAGGCCAGCTGCCTCCAGTAGCACTGTAGGGATGGTGGGCGAGAAGGCAGCACCCTCTGCTTGGCCTGTATCTCATTGCTGGCTGTTAGAAGTGTCCTTGCTCAGCAGAGCTAGAAAATCCGATACGCAACAATCAATAGAGCCCAGCATGATCTTTACTTAATCTCCATCCTGACACATATTTAATTGACTGGAAGATGATGTAGGAAGAGATAATCTATACCATCTTTAGGTTTCATTCCTCCATGTGTGCGAATCCCCTACATCGAGCTAATGAGACACACCGGGCGGCCAATAAGATTCCAGTAGTACACAACAAAAGAAACAGAAGAATGGAAGAAGAAATTGGTGGATATATTGATACATCAAAATGAAAAAATATATTGTATCAGTATTTTTTTACTTGTATCCTGGTGGACATGTTGGTGGCTTTAGGAGGTCACACGCAGTACAATGCAGTTGACCAATGATAAACTGGGACTTTGGATTTTTTTCTTTCCTCGCCAACCTCAAAATAGACATTTTGGTGGCTTTAGGTGGCTACACACAGCACAATGTGGTTGATCAATAACAGAGGTGGACTTTGGAGGTTTCCTTTCCTCGTCAACATTAATATAGTCATTTCAGTGGCTTTAGGTGGCCACATACACACAGCACAATGTGGTTGAGCAATAAAAAGGTTGGGACATTGTAGGTTTCCTTTCATTAACTATGGCATTGAACAATAATAGACCGGGACTTTGTAGGTTTCCTTTCCTCACCAACTTTAATATAGATATTTGGTGGCTTTAGGTGAAGACACAGCACAATGTGGTTGACCAATAAGAGGTGAACTATGAAAGTTTTTTTGTCAACCTCAATCTAGACATTAGGGTGGCTTTACATGGTCACACATAGCACAATGTGATTAACCGAGACTTTGGACGTTTCCTTTCTACTAACCTCAATATAGACATTTTGGTTTTGGATGGCCACAGACAGAACAAAGTGGTTGACCAACAACCGACCAGGACATTGTACATTTTCTTAAATCACCAACCTCAATATAGACATCTTGATGCCTTTAGGTCAGGGATCATCAAACTACGGCCCTCCAGCTGTTGCAGAACTGCACATCCCATGAGGCATTGTAAAACTCTGACATTGACAGACATGATTAGGCATGATGGGAATTGTAGTTCCCGAACAACTGGAGGGCCATAGTTTGAAGACCCCTGCTTTAGGTGGTCACACATAGCACATTATGGCTTACGGAGACTTTGAAGGTTTCCTTTCTTTGTAAACTTCAATATAGACATTTTACTGGCCTAGGTGACCGCACACACAGCACAATGTGGTTGATCAAGACTTTGGATATTTCCTTTTGCTTGCAAACTTTAATATAGTATTTTCAGTAGGCTTTAGGTGGCCATACAAAGCACAAGGGGATTGACCAATAACAGACCAGGACTTTGGACATTTTCTTTCATTACCAACCTCAATATAGACATCTCAGGTAGCTATAGGTGGCCCCACACAGCACATTATGTTTTAGCAAGACTGTGAAGATTTCCTTTCCTTACCAACCTCAATATAGACATTTCTAATGGCTTTTGGTGACCCCACACAGCACATCGGTGGTTGATCAATAAAAGACTGGGACTTTGAATGTTTCCTATCCTTGCCAACTCCAGTATAGACATTTTGGTTGTTTTACTTGGCAACACAGCTCATTGTGGTTCGCCAACTCTGGCATTGAACAATAATAGACTGGGACTTTGGATGTTTCCTTTCCTCACAAACTTCAATATAGATATTTGAGTGGCTTAAGGTGACGACACAGAACATTGTGGTCAACCAATAACAAGACTGGGACTTTGAATGTTTCTCTTCCTCACCAACCGGATAGCATTAGATGGCCACACACAGTATAATGTGGGTGAGCTATAACATATTGGGACTGTAGGTGTTGACTTTCATCACCAAACTCTATATAGACATTTCATTGGCTTTAGGTGGCCAGAAGGCCCAAGTGGTTTAAAAATAACAGACTGGGCCTGGGGATATTTTATTTTCTCTCAAACCTTACAGAAGATACAATATATAGAAGTGTGATTGGCACTTCTTGTCATCCACTAAAATAGCATTATCTGACCATGGCTGCATGTTGAATTTATAATTTGTGGAAAGTCTCATACAATCTTGCACAATCATAACTAATAGATGGGAGAAACAGATTTTTCCTTTACCCAAAATTTCATCAAAATTCAGGAAAATTTTGAAAAAAACTTTGCCATTGTCCCTGGAGTCCTACTCTATTAGCTTTTAGGCGATCTCGGAAAACCCTCCTTTTCAGAGAAGCCTATCCTACCAACACCTAACAAATGTACCTCCATTTTCTCCATCAACCCATCCCCCACGGTTATTGCCTTTTGTTTCACTTGACCCTCCCTTCTAGATTGTAAGCTCTAATGAGCATTGAGCAGGGCCCTCTAGTTCCTCCTGTTTTGAACTGTATTGTAACTGTATTGTCTTCCCTCACATTGTAAAGCGCTGCGTAAACTGTTGGCGCTATATAAATCCTGTATAATAATAGTAATAATAATGCAAACTTAAGGTGGTCCTTAAGGAAGCAATTGGTTTTAAAATGGTTTCAAGAAGGTACAGAAGTCCATTTTACCTATCCTTGATCCAAGCAGGGCCATTTTGCACATAAAACCCTAATGGACCTTTGGTTAGGGCAGAGAGGCCATGATGGGCCAGACCAAAATGAAACATTGATAAACTTTGGGTAAATTGATCAGCAGAACCGGGTTGGCATAAGGTGTGAGGGATGGTCAGAGTAGTCTCAAGACTCTCCTAAAGTAAGTAACATTGAGCCATATCCACTTGCAGCCTGTGGAATGGTAGGGGACTGCACAATATTTAAAGAATTCTGCATGAAATAGTGTATTGTAGATTTAATCTGTGCATTATAAAACGTATCACGTAGGTGAGAAGTGGTGCAGCATTATAGAAGGGGGTCTTACCCATGCCTTGAGCCTAGGGCCACCGAGTCCCTGCCAGCCAGAAATATATCTACGTTGGCTTCAGATACCCTTTAGAAGAGTAACGGATGAAATATACATCTCTGTGCACTGACAGCGGAATAAGTTTGTTTTATTGTATTTATTTTTTTCAGAAAGCCTCATCTCACAGCAGCCGCGGATCAGATGGGGCGCAGCATATGGTAAATATGAACTATTTGCATTGCAGAGGCTTGGCATATGCTGTTCATATTTATAGTGTGCGGCAGTCAGCACGGAAGAAGACGTGTCCTCATTAAGCCATCGCCAGATCCCAAATCGGATTGCTAGCTGATCTGTGCTAAAATCAAACCTCAGCTCATGGGGTGCTGGGGAACTACATATCCCAGAATTCAATTCCTGCCTGAGAAAGTAACGCACACTACTCAGATTTAGGTGGTAACATGCCATTCCAAGATATCCAAGTAGAAGTTTTCCCAGATTATATGGATTTATAAAGAGGACCAGTTATGTTATATTACACAGGGCCTAATACAATAGCCACTTCGGTGCAATTTTTTCTCAATCTATAATCCTCCCTATATCCACAGGGCCTAATATGACTACTACTATAGTGCAGTCCAGACTCCCTTTATAGCCACAGGACAGGACCGAATATGATGACTACTATGGCACAGCCCAGTCCCACTCTATACTCCCCTCTATATCCACAGAGTCTAATACAATGACTACTATAATGTAGTCCCATCCTGCTTCACCCTGCCTCAATATGATGACTAATATAGGGCAATCCAGTATATCTCTATACTATACTCTATATTCACAGGACCCAATAGGATGACTACTATGGTGCAGGCTAATTCTCATTCATATCCACAGCGCCTAATATATGACTACTATCATGGCCACTGATAAGGGGGTTAGCAGCAGCTCTCTTTTATGGGGCCTGGGCCTCATCAGTTCAACAAGAGTGGCCCGGGTAGCTTTATGGTACAGGCAATTCCCCCTCCCTGCAGCACAGTTGACTTCTCATTCTCCCTACTGCCAACTGTCAGCTGCTGCAGGGGGAGAAAAAGGGGAATCGGTTTCAGGGATACCCACACCCAACTGCTCTAATCACCCTTTGTCTAGGTTTCCCTGCAGCTTTGATCCCTGTGCCCCCCCCCCTCCCCCTGTGTTTACTTTGCTTTAGTTTGTGATTGAATAGGGAGCTTCTGTATGAAATGCTTCCTGTTCATTCATTCTGTAGCAGCAGAGGCTGAACCGAAAGGTTTGGGAATTTGTGTTCTCAATCACTTTCCCTGTCTCAAAGTGGGACATTAACAAATTGCAAAAAAATTATATATTATATATAATAAAATTAAGGGGTCGTTCACCTGGATACTCTGGCTGTGTGAGTGGTTTGTTCATGAGGCTAAAGTCATGTTCAGGGTCATACACCTGCACCCACACACCCACCCAGGCTGGGTGCCCTATCAGGTAGGCTGGATGGGGCCCCGTGATTTCCAACAGCAGCCCTGACTACTATAGTGCAGTCTAGTTCCTTTTTATACTACCCTCTAGATCGACAGTCTAGTCCTGCTTTATGCTTCTCTCTACATCCACAGTCTAGTCCCGCTTTATGCTACCCTCTACATCCACAGTCTAGTCCCGCTTTATGCTACCCTCTACATCCACAGTCTAGTCCAGCTTTATGCTACCCTCTACATCCACAGTCTAGTACCATTTTATGCTACCCTCAACATTGACAGTCTAGTCCTGCTTTATATTACCCTCTATATGCTTTATATTACCCTCTATATCCACAGTCTAGTCCCGCTTTATGCTACCCTCTACATCCACAGTCTAGTCCCGCTTTATGCTACCCTCTACATCCACAGTCTAGTACCATTTTATGCTACCCTCAACATTGACAGTCTAGTCCTGCTTTAGATTACCCTCTATATGCTTTATATTACCCTCTATATCCACAGTCTAGTCCCGCTTTATGCTACCCTCTACATCCACAGTCTAGTCCCGCTTTATGCTACCCTCTAGATCGACAGACTAGTCCCACTTTATGCTACCTTCTACATCCACAGTCTAGTACCATTTTATGCTACCCTCAACATCAACAGTCTAGTCCTGCTTTATATTACCCTCTATATCCACAGTCTAGTCCCGCTTTATGCTACCCTCTACATCCACAGTCTAGTCCTGCTTTATGCTACCCTCTACATCCACAGTCTAGTCCTGCTTTATACTAGCTTCTACATCCAGTCTAGTCCCGCTTTATGCTACCCTCTACATCCACAGTCTAGTCCCGCTTTTTACTACCCTCTATATACACAGTCTAGTCCTGCTTTATATTACCCTCTGTATCCACAGTCTAGTCCCGCTTTATGCTACCCTCTATATCCACAGTCTAGTCCTGCTTTATACTAGCTTCTACATCCACAGTCTAGTCCCGCTTTATACTAGCTTCTACATCCACAGTCTAGTCCCGCTTTATGCTACCTTCTACATCCACAGTCTAGTCCCGCTTTATGCTACCCTCTAATACATGACTACTATAGCACAGTCCTGTCTCACTCTATACCCACAGGTCCTAATTTGATGACTACTACAGCACAGTCCAAAAAAAACACAGTTTAGCCCCTCTCTATTTTGCCTTTTATACCCTTAAGACCGAATATGATGACTAAAGGTAGCAAATTTCATCCTCCCTCTATACTTCGCTCTGTCTGGCTGTGTATTAGGATGGGGTTCCTTGTAGGCGAGTCAGTGATGTTATATTTTTGGAGATGTGAAGGGTATTCATCTCCATCTCAAGGGGAGCCATTGCTTGAAGCCACGGTATGAAATGTTGGCATTAGTTGCAGGTCAATAAAGGGGTCAAAGGCTCCATGCTCACTACAAAATGATGAATGAAGCATGACCTACAGTTCCCCTGATGTGTGGATCATTCAATATATTCCCATCACACTTTTCATGGTATGGCCTAGAGCAGAAGGGGGCTTTATTAACTGCCAGCAGGTTGACTGAATCAACCTAAAGAAGGACATATGTCACCAGCACACCATGGACCCATATTTAATAGTCCAACGTTAAGGGATCACATCACAGCAAGAGCAAGTTCACCATTTAGAGGCCACACGGGATTTCTTTGTCAAACATGTGATATCTATCGAAGAGGTCCTGTGTGGCTTTGGGGCATTGCACTTATTGTGATGAGATTGCTTCATCAATCATTTGGATTAATAATATAGATCCAAGGTGTGCTGGTGACATTCAGTATGTTCTTCTCTTATGTTTGTATGGAGATACTCAGGAACGGTGAGTGGAGAGGAACAATACTAGTAGTGTTTAAATGATGGCCAGAAGGTGTGAGAACCAGAGGATCTTGGTTGTTGGAACAGTGAGGAGGGTCTACTCTGGATTAATAAAGACACTCATCAGGATTATTGATTATGGATCTATGGTGCGCTGGAAGGACAGCTGATAGAAATCATGGGGCCCTATAGAGTCTACCTGACAGGGCCCCCCCCCCACCTCAGCCTGGGTGGGTGTGTGGGTGCAGTTGTATGACCCCTAACACGACTTTAGCCGCATGAACAAACCACCCATTCACGCAGCCAAAGTACCCATGTGACTGACCCCTTAATTACATACACACTCACCTGTCACTTTATTAGGTACACCTTGCTAGTACTGGGTTGGACCCACTTATGCCTTCAGAATTGCCTTCATTCTTTCGTGGCATAGATTCAATAGGGTGTTGGAAACATTCCTCAGAGATTTTGGTCTATATTGACATGATAGCATCACGCAATTGCTTAAGATTTGTCGGCTGCACATTCATGATGCGAATCTCCCTTTCCACCACATCTCAAAAGGTGCTCTTTTGGATTGAGATCTGGTGACTGTGGAGGCCATTGGAGTACAGTGACTGGATATGGCGAGGGTGGAGGCCATTGGAGGGCAGTGACTGGATATGGTGAGTGTGGAGGCCATTGGAGGGCAGTGACTGGATATGGTGAGTGTGGAGGCCATTGGAGGGCAGTGACTGGATATGGTGAGTGTGGAGGCCATTGGAGTACAGTGACTGGATATGGTGAGTGTGGAGGCCATTGGAGTGCAGTGACCTCATTGTCCTGGTGAAGAAACCAGTGGTGAGATGATTGGAGCTTTGTGACATGGTGCATTATCCTGCTGGAAGGAGCCATCAGAAGATGGGGACACTGTAGTCATAAAGGGATTGACATGGTCTGCAGCAATTCTCAGGTAGGCCATGGCATTTAAACAATGCTCAATTGGTACAAAGGGGCCCAAAGTGTGCTAAGAAAATATCCCTCACACCATTACGCCACCAGCCTCAACCATTGATATAAGGCAGGATGGATCCACGCTTTCATGTTTATGCCAAATTCTGGCCCTACCATTTGAATGTCGCAGCTGAAATCGAGATTTATCAGATCAAGCAACATTTTTCCAATCTTCTATTGCCCAATTTTGGTGAGCCTGTGTTAATTGTAGCCTCAGTTTCCTGTTCTTAAGTGGACAGGAGTGTGGTCTTCTGCTGCTATAGCCCATCTGCTTCAAGGTTCAATGTGTTATGCGTTCAGAGATGGTATTCTGCATTCCTTGGTTAAAACAAGTGGGTATTTGAGTTAATGCGGCCTATCATCCCTAACCAGTCTGCCTATTCTCCTCTAACATCAACAAGGTATTTTCCTCCACACAACTGCCTCTCACTGGATATTTTCTTTTTTTCCCACCACTCTCTGTAAACCCGAGAGATGGTTTTGCGTGAAAATCCCAGTAGTAAAGCAGTTTTTGAAATACTCAGACCAGCCCGTCTGCACCAACAATCATGCCACGTTCAAAGTCACTTTAGTACCCTTTCTTCCCCATTCTGATGCTCCGTTTGATCTTCAGAAAGGCATCTTCACCATGTTTAGATTCCTAAACGCATTCAGTTGCTGCCATGTGATTGGCTGGTTAGTAATTTGTGATACCGAGCAATTGAATAGGTGTACCGCGGGGGGGGGGATCAAAGCTGTGGATGAAGATCATGATCTTAGACAGAAGAGGAGGTGATTAGAGCTGCAGAAGGGGGGCAACCCATGAAACCGATCCCCCTTTTAGCTCCCTATGCAGCAGCTGACAGTTGGCAGGAGGGAGAAAAGGAGAAGCCAACTGTGCTGCAGGGACGGGGAACTGCCTGCACCATAAAGCTACCCGGGCCCCTCTGTTGAATGGATAGGGCCCAGGCCCAACACAGGAGGGCTCGTACTACCCCTTTATCAACAGCAATGCATGCTGGTGACATATGATCTTATCTGATGTGAGGTCTCCTTCTAGGGAGGGGCTCAGGACTGTGAGAAGAGGGGGACAATGCTAGTAGGGGTTTATAGTTAAAATAGCGGCCAGAAGAAATGAGAACCAGATGGTCCTGGTTGGTGGAACAGTAAACAGATTCTACTATGGATGGATCAAGCCAGGGGAGGACTGGGCCAGGGGGCAGGGAGGCAATTGCCCCCCGGGCCACTCTGATGCCCTATAAAAAGGCTGTACCGCTTCTGCCACAGACATGCCTAAAGGATTACTGGTAAAGAGAAGAAAAAAGTCTCCACTGCTGACCTACTGAGTGCAGGATGTAGACAAGGGCAGAGTGTAGGCCTCCCCCCTCCCCCAGCATGGATGGTGTAAACTGTGTCTGAACAGAGGCCCCACTGGAAACTCTCCTCCCCCATGACCAGCCCCTACCAAGCTGTGCCAGCTCCCCCCAACCGCCCCCTGCTGGCCAGGTCGGGAACCCAAATTCGGCTGGTGAGTAGAGAGTACCTGTAGCGGAGCTTTGGCCTGGAATGGGGGTCAGGAGGAGGCCTGGAAGAGGGAGAGTGTGCCGAGTCCCTGCACCATGGGCCTCTGGTTTGTACTTGCCCCTTGGGCCGAAAGTTACCAGTCAGCCCCTGGATCAAGCCACCCAAATCAAAAGTAAAAGAAAAGGAATTGGCAGCACTCCAGGTTGAGTCAAAATCCAGATTTATTGACTGGACATCCAAATATGACAATCGTGACAAGGTAGACACGTTTCACACACTGACTGTGTGCTTAATCATTAGTCACATAATGATTAAGCACACAGTCAGTGTGTGAAACGCGTCGTCACGATTGTCATATTTGGATGTCCAGTCAATAAATCTGGATTTTGACTCAACCTGGAGTGCTGCCAATTCCTTTTCTTTTATCATGTTTTCACGGAGGCGAGCCGGAGCATGCACCGGTGTGAGTCATCAGGCAATCACACCACCTTGAGCAGTGAGTTCTTGTCTTTACAAATCAAAAGTAGTTGACAAATTATAGGACTTTTTTGAATCGGTGTGGTAAATTAGACCTGGGTTGACCTGTCCTGGACCGGCGAAGGTTGGTACACCATCTCACAATTCAGCTCTTCTCAAAGGCCAGGAAAAAACTCTCAATAAGTGTACAAGAGACAAGTCTTGGCATAGAAGCCAGCCTGCATTGTTCTCATGCACACGCTGAACACAGTCATCTCTTTTGTGGAGCACTGTACGGTCTGCTGTACGGACGCTGTGCTGCATCTTGTTATCTCAGCGAGGAGCCGTCAGCGGTGTCTGGCTAAGTGCTGCTTTTGAATATCTTTAGATCCATCAATGGTTGAAGGTGAGCTGTACTCTCTCCACTGGAGTTCCCCCAGACACTAAATCTTTAGGGGAGGTCAGGGGGGTAATGTTCCTCCAAGCAAGGCCCAGACATATTATGGTATTCCCTAAGCAACCTTTCAGTCTAAAAAGATTCTAGTGCAGGAAACATGCAATTGCTAGAATATATTCAGCAGGAAACAGATGTATAAAAAAAAATTGGACAATAGCTCAAAAATTTCAGCTCTAAGGCAATGATCTTTTATGAACAGTTTCTTAGAATGTTATATAAAATATGTTAACTGCACTCGAATAAAACGTAACGTAAAAAAGTATTAATAAAAGGAAGAAGCTGCAAACATATTATATGATATATACATAATAAAAAGGATGCAATATAGAATGGTGCGCTGCTTTCCCAACATCAAAGTGCAAGAAATTAAGTGAAAATTAAATAATTTGTGCAATCAAATAGGGCAAGGGTAAATGTGAACGGTTCAGCTTCTTAAGAGCTGGAAATATCCAAACATTGTGCAGTCACCTCCACCAGATAATACCAATAGCAAATATCCTCTGGATCTTCTTGGATGTGGTCATCCGCAAAAAGAAAGTACCATAACCATGTAAGGGGACACTCCAAAGGAACTTCACAGTATTAAATCCATCCAGATATTAGCATATCAAAAGGAAAACCAGAGAACTCATCATAGTGTATTCCAGTTTAAAACAGTTCTTTAATAAAAAGTAGGAACACTCACATATAAAGATGTACACAAAACTCCGGCAAATAACCCACAAAATGATAAAAATTCCTGCGAGCAACCTTCCCAATATAGATCTTTAAAATGCTGCAGACACTTCACTTCTCATAAAAGTGTAACAGAGCCAATAAATATAATGAGCAACACTATTTTATATTTATTAACCCACAAAATAGCCTCCTGCTGACTTCCAGTTAGCTCAAAGGTGTCACAGCAGGCTCCTAACTTACGCGTTTCTTCACACCTGACGTCTTGCGGGGCAACTGGTATACACTAGGACAGTGATGGCAAGCCTTGGCACCCCAAATGTTTTGGAACTACATTTCCCATGATGCTCAACTACACTTCAGAGTGCATGAACATCATGGGAAATGTAGTTCCAAAACATCTGAGGTGCCAAGGTTTGCCATCACTGCACTAGGAGAACAGGATTATTGCACTCAGGTGCTCAGAGAGACCACATCTGATGGAGCAGAGGTGTTTGGGAATGTGGTGCCTGATGGTGCCTGCATAGTTCCAGGGCCAAGCACATTACACCAATTATCCTTTTTATCTATCTGTAAGGAGGACATTCTTTAAGGACATTCCGTATATCTGTAAGGAGGACATGAATATCTCACTGACCACCAATGTAAAAGGCATTTTTCCCCTGACCACTATTGGCACCCCAGATGTTTTGGAACTACATTTCCCATGATCCTCAACTACACTGCAGAATGCATGATCATAGGAAATGTAGTTCCAAAACATCTGAGGTGCCAAGGTTCGCCATCACTGCACTAGGAGAACAGGATTATTGCACTCAGGTGCTCAGAGAGACCACATCTGATGGAGAAGAGGTGGTTGGGAATGTGTTTTGCAGCCAGGTGCATTGTTATCCACTGTTAGTCCCAGCATGTGGGCAGCACGCAGCTTTTACTGAAAACCCAATCACTGCAAAAAGCACTTCTCCGATTGCTACCAGAGTAATGCGCTTTAAAGTTGGATGGCCATGTGTCTCTAATCGCTTGCCTGTGTAACCAGCCCTGCAGACTCTTCCAGCCACTGATCACCTGTGTTGCCAGCCCAGAGATCCCTCCAGCTCCTTCCCTATGTAACCAGCCCTGTGATTTCTCCAGGCGCCCACCTGTGGTACCGCCCCTGACATCCCTCCAGCTTTTCACCCATGTTACCAGACCTAGCCTGGACAGTAACCGTGTACTGTAGGGTTAACTGAAGCTGTGATTTTTCTCTAGTCTCTGTTACTATACATCAGCCATTCTCAACTAGGGTTCCTCCAGAAGTTTTTAGGGGTTTCTTGACTTGTGGCTGATTAACCTTCTATTTTATGGTGCCTACATAGTTCCAGGGCCAACACTACTTGGCAGAGTCAAGCACATTACACCAATTATCCTTTTTTAGCTATCTGTAAGGGCAACATTCTAACTATCAGTGTAAAGAGGACATTCATCTAACTGCCCACCAATGTAAAAGGCATTTTCCCCCTGACCACTATTGTAAGGGGCATTTCCCCACTGACCCCTGAAGAACTGTTTTAGCAGGTGTTTGCATTGTTAACCCTACTCTGTTGAATACAGTTACAACTCTGATCATTCGGCCAATTACACATCCTATTACAGAAACAACCTCCACAGCTCAGTCTGGCCATGGCAAGAGTATCCTATGTGGCTTAAATTGGCTTGAAGGAATACAATATGGTTGAAAATGAGTACAAGTATACCTGTAAACGTCTAAAACAATATTGGAGGATGTTCAGGAGTTTATCAGAACTAAAGATACCCAAAATTGTTAGGAATGATGGTTAATACTTAAAAAGCAGTCAGCCTTTCCCCAGCCTGAAATGGCTGATAGCATAAGAGAGAGGTAGGTGTCCTGCTATTCAAACAATATAAACAGTTCTGTCTGTTACAGCTAGTAGATTAATAAATTACATTTTATTACAACTGTAACCCCTTTGTCCTAAACAGGGGCTACTATGTCAATTTAGGGTTTGGCTATGCTGTAGTTAGCTCAGACTGATTGTACAGTTAAAAAAAAAAACTAGTTTTTCTCTAAGCTTAAGTTGGCTTGTTGTGTCTTGTTGTCGCCAGCAGATGTCACTGGTATCACTGGTCATAGTATGAGATTTCACAAATAAAAGTTATGAATATAGCCAATCCAATAGTAGGTTTATGCCACTGGTGCATGCTGGGGGAGGTTTTAAATATTTGGGACAGGCCATGTGCTTGCTCCCTTCCCAATGACTGAGACCTAGGGAAGGGCTGCTCTGCTGTCAGGCCCGATAGGCCTGTTTTGGGGCCCTTTTGTGTGCTAACGTGATCTTCAAAGTGTCCTGCCTGGTCTGGAGGCAGCTGTACCAAGGAGGAGACCCAGGAGAGGCCCCTTGCTGGAGAGAGCTAGGAAGAAGGCTGGTCTCTCAGAAGGGCTGGTAAAGCACTGAAATTTGGGAACATTCTTATAGTGTTGCCAGGTTGATCTAAAGGATCTGACAGTTGGACATTGATCTGGGAAGTCTGTAGGTGATCCGCTATGGTATCTGGGATCCCTAACCCTCACCTCTTCAAAAAAAAAATTAAAAAAAAAGACAAAAGTGACTGGCCCAAAATATCATTTTTCGGTTCCTCCATTTTAGCCATAGACTCAGCCCTGGGGTAAAATGCTATCCCCTCCCTGTCCTCTGGAGGTGCTATCCTGTCTTTGGGGTGTCAGAGGGGTGCTACACAACAATTTCCTATTTTTTGGATTTTGCATTTTATTAATGGTAAAATCCTAAAAAAAAAAAAAAAAAAAAAAAAAAAACAAGACCATAAAAGGAAACTACAAGAATTGTTCAACTTTTGCTTAAAAATATTCAGAATCACCTTTTTGTTTGATTTACATATACAAAAAATAAAATATACTTCCATGATCATCAACTACATCCATGACAACATGTAATTAAATCATTCCCCCAAACAACCAATGCTGTTCAGTCTCTGTTCTGAGTACAATTTGATTGGTTGGTTTACCAGCCACACTTTTTTTTTTCCCGAATGTTCACAAATCAGTTTGGATCAATGGGATTTTGCAGATATTCAAGCCCAACAACTTACCATAAATGAAAGAGCCGCCATTCTCCTGACCAGCCTGTGCTGCTTAAAAGTAAGGAATGGCCTCAGCCTACATGTCTCCTCCATACCACTGACATATTTCACTCTGCTCACAAGGGCTTAGTCATAACTGTATGAATAAGCCCTGGTGGGTGGGGCAAAATGCATCAGGGGCGTGGTCTGGTAGAGACATGTAGGCTGACACTTTCTGGATTAGTATATGAACATGCCACCCCCCCTTTTCTTGCGGATTTAGGTAAGAGATCTAGGTAAGAGGTTCCTTTTTAACTTTTGCAAGCATTTTAACCCAGGTCACAGCAAACACTTCCCACAATAGAATTAGAAACATCTGCACCAGCTGGAAAATTATATCATAACCTCCAATACAGGAAAGTGAGCCTAGTTTGATGCTGCGCTATTACTTGCAATTTCTACGCTGACCTTTTATGGATAAACGCAACCAGTGCTGGTTAATGAACCCACCTGTTCCTGTCTTGGTGGTCCGTACCGGCGTGTACTGATTCTTCGAGGTCCGGACCGGCGTGTTCTCCTTGGGAGAGTTATCGACAGCAGAGATGGTCTCTCGTTCACAGTGCGGGATGGGGATTGGCCCCTGTTGTATCAAAATGTCCGCAAGGGCCCTGGAAGAGAACCAAAAAGACATGGTAAGAACAGACATGAGACAAAACATCCATCAACTCAAGATAATTAAACTCACAAACAAAAAAGCCTCTCTCAATCGGATGGTGGCGATGCAGAAATGAAGGTTACATTCATTAACTGACGCATTTCAGGTTTGAAGGCCAGTTTTAAAAAAGTGGAATTAAAACAGATTGCGGTCAGTTTTCATCCTGCGTTCTGTAATTTCTCTGCAAGCTGCTAACTTCCTGTAATATTCTGTATTGCCATCTGTGGATGTACATTTACCATTCATTGAGCAACCTAAAGAAAAGAATGGATTCCAATTCATTCCAAAGGGGTTCAATAGGGTTGATGTCAGGGTTCTGTGCAGGCCACTAGAGTTTCTCCACACCAAATTATGCCCTTATGGTGCTGACTTTGTGCACAGGGACATGGTCATGCGGGAACAGAAAAGGCTCTTCCTTGAACTGGTACCACAATGTTGGAAGAGCACTATTGTCTTAAACGATCATCTCCAATCTGTGGCCCACAGGCTGGATGTGGGCCTTTGCTTGCCTATATCCGGCGCTTGGGGAACTATTCCTCCCACTGATACAAGGTACTATTCTTCCTACTGACACCAATGATGAGCACCATTCCTGCCACTTATATCAACAGCTTGGCATGATTCCTCCAACTGACACCAATGATGGAGTTCTATTAATTTCACCGACACCAATGATGGGGCACTGTTCCTCCTACTGACACCAATAATGGGGCACTATTCCTCCAACTGATACTAAAGAAAGGGTGCTATTCCTCCTATGGATACTAAAGATGAAGATGGGGCACTCTTCCTTATACTGACACCAATGATGGGGCACTATTCCCCCCACTGATATCAAAGATGGGACACTATTCCTCCCACTGATGTCAAAGACAGGGCACTATTCCTCCCACTGATACCAAAGACAGAGCACTATTCCTCCCACAACTACTAATGATAGGGCACTATTTCTCCCATGGATACTAAAAAGATGAAGATGGGGCACTCTTCCTTCTACATGACACCAATTGATGGGGCACTATTCCGCCCATTGATAGCAATGACGTGGCACTATTCCTCCTACTGATATCAAAGATGCAAAGATGGGGCACTATTCCTCCCATTGAAACCAAAGATAGGGCACTATTCCTCCCATTGAAACCAAAGATAGGGAACTATTCCTCCCATTGATACCAAAGATAGGGCACTATTCCTCCCATAAACACTAAATATGAAGATGAGGCACTCTTCCTTCTACAGATACCAATGATGGGGCACTATTCCTCCCACTGATATCAAAGATGAAACACTATTCCTCCCACTAATACCAATGATGGGGCACTATTCCTCCTACGAATACCAATGATGGGGCACTATTCCTCCTCCTAACCACATGTGATATATAATATTTTTACTATCACTGGCTACCAAGCCCGAGACATTGTTTATTTCCACTTAAGCTGGGGAATGTCCTACTCCCACTGGCCACAGTTTGTCCCCTCAAAAGTCTAAAGGACTGTTAACTGGCCCTTTATTTAGAAAGTTTGGAGACCCCTAAAATTTCTTTGTATGCTAAAGTATTAACCTTACCCTTTACTGGAATCACCTTAACTCAACCATTTGGATGGAGAGTCCACATAGTTTTGGCTATACATGTAGGTGTGCTAGTCAAGGGTGAACATACTTTTGGCCATATAGTGGATTTTAACCTATACTGAATATTTTTTTAAATATATAACTGAACGATGGTTCTGTTATTTTAGTCGCTGGTGTTCTTTAGCCTAACAGGTCCCTTTTATTATAAACAGGAAACCTCTGTTCAGACTGTCAAGCCTTGTATACAGTGAAGACTGCAGAGCGTTTTGCATTTCGAGTCACTGGCAGTTAATCAAGAGCTTCCAGTTGATCTCTTCAGCCTCCAGGAGATGCGACCTGCTGCTGGCTTCTCTGTGCCTAATCGGAAATGTTACCCCTCGTCTGTCATTTCTATGGTAACTCAATTCCTTTACATCATCGAACAGGAAAGGAAAAACAGGATACAGAACATATTTGGGGAGCGACGAATACATCTCAATGAAGCGTAGATGGAACAAAATCTGTGTAGCGCTGAAATTTTTATTTTATTGGAAGTTTAAAAACAACTCAGGTCTTGTTGGTGTTTTGTATGGAGCTGGGCAAGATTTTGATTTGCCAACAGGTCAACAGGCTAACAAATTAGCTACTGCTGGACTTACAGCCAGGTTTCCTGGAAGCTGCCATGTGTTCCCAGCAGAAAAACCCCAACATTTCATGTGAATGTCTATCCTCTTGATGCTGCATACAAAAGTGATTAGCAGAAAACCCTGGGGCAGAAGCACAAGCACAGCAAGACCTATGACAGAGTTTTTAATCAGGGTGTAGTGGCACCATCTTGGTTCCCACAGTGTGCTGTCAGCACAGGACCCAGATTGCCCTCGATCAGCATTATGAGTTGCCATGGTGGGGGCTCCAACACCATAACAACATTGACTTGGCCAGCTCTCACCAACCGCGAGTCTGATCCAGGGTAGGCGTGAGTCTGATCCAGGGTAGGCGTGAGTCTGATCCAGGGTAGGCGTGAGTCTGATCCAGGGTAGGCGTGAGTCTGATCCAGGGCAGGCAGTATGCAGAGCCACCCCAGGCATTCAGGAGAAGACAGAAGTCCACCATCTTCATACCTCCACTGTGCTGCTAGAGCAGAAAATGGTAGGGCACTGATGCAAAGAGGTGCCCTAGATGCAAAGGCTCTGATGTGATAGGGAACTGTGTCATTGGGTGGCTCTGTGATAGGGAGGCTCTGATGTGATGGGGGACTGGGACATTTGGTGGTTCTGATGTTATGGGAGACTTGTGTCATTGGGTGCCTCTGTGATGGGGAGGCCCTGATGTGATGGGGGACTGTGTCATTGGGTGGCTTTGGTAGGCTCTGATGTGGTGGGTGAATGTGTCATTGGGTGGCTCTGTGATGGGGAGGCTCTGATGTGATGGGGGACTGTGACATTGGGTGGTTCTGATGTTATGGGAGACTTGTGTCATTGGGTGCCTCTGTGATGGGGAGGCCCTGATGTGATGGGGGGACTGTGTCATTGGGTGGCTTTGGTAGGCTCTGATGTGGTGGGTGAATGTGTCATTGGTTGGCTCTGTGATGGGGAGGCTCTGATGTGATGGGGGACTGTGTCATTGGGTGGCTCTGTGATGGGGGGGCTCTGATGTGATGGGGGCTGTCATTGGGTGGCTCTGTGATGGGGAGGCTCTGATGTGATGGGGGCTGTCATTGGGTGGCTCTTTGATGGGGAGGCTCTGATGTGATGGGAAAATGTGTCATTGGGTGGCTGTATGATGGGGAGGCTCTGATGTGATGGGGGACTGTGTCATTGGGTGGCTCTTTGATGGGGAGGCTCTGATGTGATGGGGAAAGGTGTCATTGGGTGGCTCTATGATGGGGAGGCTCTGATGTGATGGGGGACTGTGTCCTTGGGTGGCTCTATGATGGGGAGGCACTGATGTGATGGGGGAACTCATATATGGGGAGGTTCCTAATTTATTGAAGCAACTCCGATTTCATGGTGAGTTTTCAGGTTTAGGGGGTCTCTGATGTACAGGGGGTTGCTCTTATGTGATGGGGAGCCTCTGATATGATGGGGACCTCTGATGACATGGGATGGGGTCTCTAATTTGAAGGGGATACTCTAATGTGAAGTTTATTTTATCAAGGTGGTTGTGTGCATCATCCCAAGCTTCTCATTGACGAGTAACATTTACATTTTCGACAAAAGATTGAGAAATGCTGATCTAGGCAAACATGTGGCTCTCTAACCCTTGGAATTTGCATGATGCCACAAGTGATGGCATGTTTTTTTTTTTTTTTGTTCCTCAGTCCTTATCTGCAGTTGCAGTGCAGACTGCCAAGAAGATGAGGTAGCATTGTTTACAATGGCCTAGGCCTGTGATGAAATGCTCCCAAAGCACAGGGAAATTATATATCTACATCTCGGACTGTATGAAAAAGTTAATGTTAACAAAAGTACAATAATCCTTTAACCCTTGGCCATTGGTCTTATGCATACAGTAGATATGGCAGCAGGTTTTAACGCTGTGCTGCCACATACATGAATACAGCCGGCAAAACAGTTCTTGGGTGGGCGCATGCCCACTCTGGTATGCCCGAGCCTCCATGGCTCGGAGCTGGTAGGACAGGCTCCCGATCACATGACTACTGTGCCAGCCAAACACAGTTATTACATGATGGCCCGTTTTTTATTATTTTTTACAATATCGTGTATTCTTCTTTTACAATTTATTTTAGGAGCCTCATTGGGGGCTTTAGTGAAATGTCAAGGGTCTAAACAGACTCTTGATGTCTCACTTTTGAGTCATAGAAGGGAATTGAGGACAGAGATTCCCCAGTCCCTTTCTCTGCAGCCTCAGCTGCACTGGACAGTGAAAGAATGAGAAATGCTCTGTTCTGAGCGGCAGTCTGCTCATTCACAAACTAAAGCATAGGAAACAGTTTACTATGCTCAGTTAAGAATATATGCAGAAGCGATCAGTACAGATCGCTCACCATGATCATTTAGAAAAGGAAGGGGCTGGTAAACTACATATTTACTGGGCCCTCCCCCTGCTCTCCATCCTAAAACGTATCCCGCAGCAGCTGGTGGGGGGAGGAGAGGAGAGAAGTTGGAACCACCGCAGGGGGGAGGGGGGGGGGGGGGGAACGACAGTGGGCACCAGAAAGCAGGAGGAAATCAGCACCGGGATTAGGGTGTGCCCAGGCACACCTGAGCATCCTGTGAACACACCTATGAGTTTGCTGCCTCTGCAGTGATGTACAGCAGTCACGGTGCTGAGAGAGAAAAGGCAGCAGTTACACAGAGTCCCCAGACCTGTCACTCTCCCTATAGCGCAGTATGACAGAACGAAACAACATTTGACAGTATGTATTGCTCTAAATGAAAGTAAATTGGCCGAACAGAAATTAAGTTATTGACTTACATGGTGATTATAGCAGACAATGGACCTGTTATAAATGGATGGTGAAACTTTCATAATATTTTACATTTGTTCTGTAAGGACAAAGGAAGTGTCATCTCACAGTAGAAGATATCTCTAAAAGAAGTCAGACTATAAGAAAATAAAACACTTTGTTTTAATACTAGAATAACTTTGCACAGGGGTGGTTAAGATTTTGACAAAGATAAGGTTTATATCCACTTAAGAGAGCTTCAGGGGCTTGGTAACTGTTAAGTTCTAGTTAGTGGGACTAAAATTAGGCCACAGGGTGGATGGTGCCAAGACCAGAAGGAGCAGGGGGTCAAGGCCAGAAATAAGAGCAGCCGCAGGTCAAGTCCCCGAAGGAACACCCAAGGCCAGGAGGAAGAATAGGTCAAAGCCAAAAAGAGCAGCAGGTCAAAGCCAAAAAGAGCAGGGGGGTCAGGCCAGGAGGAGAAGAGGGTCAAGGCCACGAGGAGCAGAGGGTCAAGGAAACGAGGAGCAGAGGGTCAAGGCCACGAGGAGCAGAGGGTCAAGGCCACGAGGAGCAGAGGGTCAAGGCCACAAGGAGCAGAGGGTCAAGGCCACAAGGAGCAGGGGAGTCAAGGCCACAAGGAGCAGAGGGTCAAGGCCACGAGGAGCAGGGGAGTCAAGGCCACGAGGAGCAGGGGAGTCAAGGCCACGAGGAGCAGGGGAGTCAAGGCCACGAGGAGCAGGGGAGTCAAGGCCACGAGGAGCAGAGGGTCAAGGCCACGAAGAGCAGAGGGTCAAGGCCACGAAGAGCAGAGGGTCAAGGCCACGAAGAGCAGAGGGTCAAGGCCACGAAGAGCAGAGGGTCAAGGCCACGAAGAGCAGAGGGTCAAGTCCACGAAGAGCAGAAGATCAAGGCCACAAATAGCAGAAGGTCAAGGCCACGAAGAGCAGAGGGTCAAGGCCACAAAGAGCAGAAGGTCAAGGCCACAAATAGCAGAAGGTCAAGGCCACAAATAGCAGAAGGTCAAGGCCACAAATAGCAGAAGGTCAAGGCCATGAAGAGCAGAAGGTCAAGGCCATGAAGAGCAGAAGGTCAAGGCCACGAAGAGCAGGGGGTCAAGGCCATGGAGAGCAGGGGGTCAATGCCATTAAGAGAAGTGGGTCAATGCCAGAAAGAACAGCAGGTCAAGGCTATGAAGAACAGCAGGTCAAGGCCATGAAGAGCAGAGGGTCAAGGCCATCAAGAGGAGCAGGTCAAGATCAGGAAGAGGGGTGGGTCAAGGCCAGAAAGAGGAGCTGGTCAAGGCCAGAAAGAGGGGTGGGTCAAGGCCAGAAAGAGGAGCTGGTCAAGGTAAGGAAGGAGGAGCAGGTCAAGGTGAGGGGGGGGAACAGGACAAGGCCAGGGGCTAGGAGCGGGTCAAGGCCAGGATGAGGAGCAAGTCAAGGTGAGGGTAAGGACCGGGACAAAGCCAGAGAAGAAGCAGGTCAAGGCCAACAGGAGAAAAAGGTCGAGTCCAGAAGCAGACAGAAGTCATGGCCAGCAAGAGAAGCAGGTCAGGTCAGGTCAAGGCCAGGAAAGAAGCCAGACAAGGCCTGGAGGAGCGAGTCAAGGCCATTGGGAGGACTGGGTCAAGGCCAGGGGAAGAAGCCAGCCAAAACCGGGGGGAAGCAAGTCAGGGCCAGCAGGAAGGCTGGCTGACTGTCAGAGGAAGAATTGGGATAAAGTCATGTATTTATACATTTGGACAGAATAGGGAATGGTTAAAACCTAGGTCATTTTTTTGCTATCAGTGTTCCTTTGGGGAGACTTTCCTTATTTCTTGGCCTAAAGAAACAAGAAGATGAAAGCAATCTCCGGTGGTGACCAGTACAAGTGTCCCCATTGCAAGATTTTTCCCTCTATTCCTTTTCTAGCGCAATGGTCACCACTTTCAGTCCCAGTGACAATGGTCACCAGGAAAAATAAACCTCCTCCCCCTCTCCCGTTTCATTATCGCATTTTGATAGATGGCAAAGAGTCTTCACGCTACGAATGGGTTAACCCGCTCTACCTGTTGGTCTTTTGCAAAGTTCACATGCAGTTTCCTTAGCAATCAGTGCGGATTCCTCACATTCTTTAATGTAAGTTACCATGGAAACTAATATAACATTAATTCCCCCCACTGCATTGTCCTGGTATGTATATTGGATTTCCCGCTGGAGGAATGTCTTATAAGAAGCGAAAAGCTCAAAATAAAATGACAAAAGCCTTTTTTTTTTTATATTTGATCACCCTGAGCACAAGAGATTACAGATCTTCCATATCATGTAGGATTATGTACATTCACCCAGGAAGACAATTAGATACATTGTTATTTATAAAATTGTAACACCCGAAGAAAAGGAGAAAATAGATACTAGTCAAAGAAAAGAACAATGTCAACTATAGCTATCATTTTTTATTGCAAGTCGTACAATGCGAGGTTGGGAGACACAACGAAAAGCCAAAGAGCTAAAAAACCAAATACCTCCTATTATTTATCTTTTCTCTGGTTATAGTCAAGGACAACCCTTCCAGTGACACAAAATGATATCCTTAGAGGAAAAAAAATAAAAAATCCATATACATCCATTACCTGTCCTTTTTCCATTCTCTTATGTTTGTGTGGAATGAGCAGTAGGGATGATCGAACGGTTCGGGTCGACCATCGGTTCGACCCGAACATTGGATGTTCGATATTCGGCCGAATACCGAACTTTTTGCGGCAAAAGTTCGGTATTCGGCCACCAGAACCGCCCAAAATGCACTGGGACAGGAACTGGGCTTTAAAAGCCCGTGATTGGCCCAGAAACGTCTGCAAAAGCCAATGAGGGGGCAGGAGTCTCCTAGGAACGTGATTGGAGTGACTACGGGGACCAGAGGCCAATCAGGAGTGAATACGCCCCACACTATATAAGATGGCCCCGCCTAACCCCTAGCACAGTTATCCAGAGCCTGTTGAAGAGAGTTGAAGCAGTTCTCTGACTCCTGCTTGCTACACTACATTTCCTACATATCGAGTGGTTCTAAAGCTCCATATAGCAGAATTGTATTTAGCTTACAGCCAGTGTAGTTAGATACAGCGATTGTGCTGGTTCTTAGAGTTAAAAAAAAAAAAAAAAAACTTAAGGGACAGTGTCAGTCTTCTGCTGTATGGAGCTTTCTATTTAGTGGAAAGGGATATCTAGTGTAGTTAGGGAACTTTGTACTACATTAGTTAGATTTGAAAATTTAGTTTCTGTAGGGAAAGTGTGAGGGTTCTGTTTAGTGAGCACGTGGCACAGTGCTGCTGTATCACAGCAGGTATACGTGCTTGCTAGGCAGCAAAATACAGTGACAACTTAACGCCTGTTGTTCAAAGCGTTAGGTGCACTGTACAAAAGCCTTTGCAACTGTGCGTGACACGCAACTGCTGTGCTGTATCCAGCGACAACTGTGGGTCGCATAGCAGTGTGCGTTTTTCACCGCACACAGTTGCCAACGCATCAGTGACAACCTAACGCCTGTTGTTCAAAGCGTTAGGTCCACTGTGCAAAAGGCTTTGCTACTGTGCGTGAACCGCAACTGCTGTGCTGTATCCAGCGACAACTGTGGGTCGCATAGCAGTGTGCGTTTTTCACCGCACACAGTTGCCAACGCATCATTGAGAAATATGCCTGGTAGACCAAGAAAAGGCATACGTGGCCCTGCTGCGGAAAGGGGCACAGCTTCTAGGGTGTCTAGAGGCAGGGGTGGACGTGGTGGTCAGTCCTCAGCCAGGCCACCATTTGGATTGTTCTCCGGCAGTGGCCAAGCTATACGTCCACAGTATGTACAGGAGGTGGTGGACTATATGAACAAACCCTCATCATCGGCATCATCTGCAACTACAGTGACCCAGGCAGAGAAAAGTGGTCAGTCTTCTGCAGTTGTCAGAACAAATACAGATGAGTCCATGTCCACCTCATGTCCTCCCTTAGACCCAATTTCAGACATGGCAGAGGAGTCAGCTGAGCTGTTTGACCAAAGTGTCGGCCATCTACTCCAGCCTGATGCTCAGTCCTTTATGGAGTCTGATGTTGGGTCTGAGTTTGAGGAGGAGGCAGAGCAAACAAGAGGGGAGAGCAGACGGCCCGCTCCATCTAAGGCCGCACCTGTTGTCTCCCAGGCCAGGCCTGATGCTCAGTCTTTGATGGAGTCAGATGTTGGGTCTGAGGTTGAGGAGGAGGCAGAGCAAGCAAGAGGGGAGAGCAGACGGCCTACTCCATCTAAGGCCGCACCTGTTGTCTCCCGGGCCACTATACACACCTCATCTTGCTGGGCCTTTTTTGAGACATCCCATGCAGATAAAACAGTTGCGATCTGCAAGATTTGTAAGAAGGGTATAAAACGTGGCAAAAATGTCAACCACCTGGGTACAAGCTGCCTAAACAGGCATTTGACAACCCACCACTCGGCCCGTTGGCAGGAGCATTTAAAGAACCCACAAAAGGGCCAAAGATTGGTCAGTCGGCCTCCTAGTTCTCCTCGCGCTCCTCCTCATGCTCCATCTGCTCCACCTGCTCCACCTGCACATCAGTCTGTTCCTGGCCCTGCTATAGTCACTCGTCACCTGTTGGCAGCCTCCACTGGCAGGGATGATGATATAGCAGGCAGTGTCGCATCTACCTCCAGCACACCACCAGCTGTATCATCTAGACGCCAAATTTCGATTCCACACATGCTGGAACGAAAAAAAATGTATACTCCCCGCCACCCACATGCCCAGCGTCTAAACAGTAGTTTGGCTAAACTACTGGCTCTGCAACTATTACCATTTAACCTGGTAGAGTCTGCTCCCTTCCGTGACTTCGCAAAATGTGCAGTTCCACAGTGGCAGGTGCCAAGTCGGCATTACTTTTCCCGTAAGGCCCTGCCATCCCTATACCAACATGTGGAAGGCAATGTAGTGTCATCCCTGGCCAAGTCAGTCAGCCGTAAGATACACTTGACGGCTGACACTTGGTCAAGCAAACATGGGCAGGGACGGTACATTTCTGTCACTGCTCACTGGGTGACACTGCTTGCCAGTGGAAGGGATTGTAGCCAGGGCTCGGTGCTGCAGCCAGTGTTGCCCCCACGTCTGCAAACAGCTGGTGGTGTCGCTGATCCGGGTAGATCGATCACTTCTACCCCCTCCTGCTCCTCCTCCTCTACCTCCTCCATGCCCTCCTCTGCAGAATGGTCCTTTGAATATGATGAGATACCACGTAAACGTTCAAAGGGCTATTCTATGTCTCAGGCCAAAAGGTGTCACGCAGTGCTGCAGCTTGTGTGTCTAGGGGACAGGCAGCACACTGCCCCTCAGATTCTTGGGGCTCTGCAGGCACAGGCCCAGAGGTGGTTGACACCACGCCAGCTGCAGCCAGGGATGGTGGTTACTGATAATGGGTCAAACCTCCTGGCCGCCCTTCGTCAGGGAAAGTTAACCCATGTGCCATGCCTGGCGCATGTCCTGAATCTCGTGGTACAGCGGTTTTTGAACTCGTACCCGGGAATGCAGGATGTGCTAAGGATGGCAAGAAGGGTGTGCAGTCACTTCAGGCGGTCGTACAGTGCCACTGCACGTTTGGCCGAAGTGCAGCGCGAGTTTCACCTGCCGGTACACCGCCTCATCTGTGACATGCCCACCCGCTGGAACTCCACCTTGGCTATGCTGCAGCGCCTGTACACGCAGCAGAGGGCCCTCAATGAATACCTATGCGAGTACGGCACCAGCACTGGCTCTGCGCGCCTGGGCTTCTTTTCACCACGGCAGTGGCTTTTGATTAAGGATGCATGCGCTGTCCTCTCGCCATTTGAGGAGGCCACAAGGATGGTCAGCCGGGACAGCGCATGCATCAGTGACACCCTACCGGTACTGTTTTTGTTGGAGCACACTCTGCGTGGCATTATGGACAGGGCACTGGAGGCAGAGCAGCAGGAGGAAGAGGAGGACTTCCTTGCCTCTCAAGGCCCCCTTTATCCTGAGAATCCTGACCCCATTATGCCTAGCTCCCAGAGGCCCGAGCAGGATCCAGGGGTGGAAGAGGAGGAGGAGGACGATTCTGCGGGAACTTTTGCAGGGTTTGAGGAGGAGGAGGAGGAAGACATGCGGCAATCTGCAAGGCCTAGTTTGACTCCCTCGGGACACTTTGGAGTAGTACGTGGCTGGGAGGAGGAGGAGCCCGTTGAAGATAATGTCGTTATGAGTGACCCCGAGGAGTCAGCTTCTCAGGCCTTCGCTAATTTGCGACGCATGGGAAACATCATGCTCCAGAGCCTGCGAAAGGACCCCAGAATCAAGGCCATTAAAGAGACTAACCACTATTGGTTGGCCACCCTACTTGACCCCCGGTACAAGTGTAAAGTCTCGGAGCTTTTCCCATCCACCCATAGAGTCCACAGGATCAAATCCCTTGAGGACAGTCTCAAGAGGAATCTGGTGAACATGTTCCCCGACTCCCGTAGGGTGCAGGGGCGGGGACAACCTACCATGGATTCTACTGGTGGTCACGAGAGGAGCGTTGGAGAAGGCGTGCGGTTGACGGATGCCTTTCGGTCTTTTTTTAGTCCTCACCGCCCAGGCCTCTCAGCTGCCACATCGCATCGACACCGTCTGCATCACATGGTGGACGATTACGTGAGGGCACAAAGTGACACAGAGGGCTTTTCATGTGACGAATCCGATCCACTGGCATACTGGGTCTTAAGATTAGACCACTGGCCAGAACTGGCCCAGTATGCCATGGAGTTGTTGGCCTGCCCTGCTTCCAGTGTCCTATCGGAACGGGCATTCAGCGCAGCAGGAGGATTCGTCACAGACCATCGAACTAGACTCTCCACCGACTCAGTCGACCGTTTGACATTCATTAAGATGAATCAGTCGTGGATATCAAGCTTTGATGCACCTGATGCAGACCTTGTAGACTAGGCTATCGTTGTGATGTGGCAGTTGAGCCTCAGTTTAAGCCTGGACCATGGTGCCACCCTCAAACCCTCCTCTCATTCTCTTTACGTTCACAGAACCTCATTTTGGTTATGACAAAAACGACAATGTTTGCGCACCTGTTCCACAGGTGCACACCTTTACAATTTTTGGGCCTCCTTCAACACCAGCTCTTTGGGGTTAAGGTGGGGAGGCTATGCTAAAATAAAAACGACAATGTTTGCGCACCTGTTCCACAGGTGCACACCTTTACAATTTTTGGGCCTCCTTCAACACCAGCTCTTTGGGGTTAAGGTGGGGAGGCTATGCTAAAACAAAAACGACAATGTTTGCGCACCTGTTCCACAGGTGCACACCTTTACAATTTTTGGGCCTCCTTCAACACCAGCTCTTTGGGGTTAAGGTGGGGAGGCTATGCTAAAACAAAAACTACAATGTTTGCGCACCTGTTCCACAGGTGCACACCTTTACAATTTTTGGGCCTCCTTCAACGCCAGCTCTTTGGGGTTAAGGTGGGGAGGCTATGCTAAAACAAAAACGACAATGTTTGCGAACCTGTTCCACAGGTGCACACCTTTACAATTTTTGGGCCTCCTTCAACACCAGCTCTTTGGGGTTAAGGTGGGGAGGCTATGCTAAAACAAAAACGACAATGTTTGCGCACCTGTTCCACAGGTGCACACCTTTACAATTTTTGGGCCTCCTTCAACGCCAGCTCTTTGGGGTTAAGGTGGGGAGGCTATGCTAAAACAAAAACGACAATGTTTGCGCACCTGTTCCACAGGTGCACACCTTTACAATTTTTGGGCCTCCTTCAACACCAGCTCTTTGGGGTTAAGGTGGGGAGGCTATGCTAAACAAAAACTACCATGTTTGCGAACCTGTTCCACAGGTGCACACCTTTACAATTTTTGGGCCTCCTTCAACACCAGCTCTTTGGGGTTAAGGTGGGGAGGCTATGCTAAAACAAAAACGACAATGTTTGCGCACCTGTTCCACAGGTGCACACCTTTACAATTTTTGGGCCTCCTTCAACACCAGCTCTTTGGGGTTAAGGTGGGGAGGCTATGCTAAAACAAAAACGACAATGTTTGCGCACCTGTTCCACAGGTGCACACCTTTACAATTTTTGGGCCTCCTTCAACACCAGCTCTTTGGGGTTAAGGTGGGGAGGCTATGCTAAACAAAAACTACCATGTTTGCGAACCTGTTCCACAGGTGCACACCTTTACAATTTTTGGGCCTCCTTCAAAGCCAGCTCTTTGGGGTTATGGTGGGGAGGCTCCGCCAACACCAAAACTACCATGTTTGCGCACCTGTTCCACAGGTGCACACCTTCATAATTTTTACGCCTTCTTCAACACCAGCTCTTTGGGCTTACAGTGGTATGGCTCCGCCAACACCCAAACAACAATTTTTGCGCACCTGTCACACAGATGCATATCATTGTAATTTTTTTCCTTACAAAGGCAATTATTGCTTTCATTACCAGCACTTTCATAGGGATATGGTGTCAAGGCATCGTCCGCACCACCAAATGCCCAATTTTTAAGCATCCTTTACTTCTATTCAAAGTCAAGAGACAACAGTATTCATCCAAAACATCTCTAATCTTGTTCACTCTGCACTACATTGTGGCCCCTACCCCTAACCCTCAATGTATCCGTGCATATATGTCTGTTTCTTGTGAGATTTCAAGTTAAAGTGCACCAAACACCATTTTACATGAAATAAAGTGCAATTACATACATCTTTGGACTTCTTGAAACATTTGGTAATAAAAGCCCCATTGTGGAAATACACCCGTTAATTATATGCACATTTAAAGAGACAGCACCTTTTTCCAAAAAAACCTCTAATCTGCATTATGTCCCCATCATACACATTGGCTGAGCCGTTGATTAGGAGCAAAAGAAAGGTGCGGTTAAGCAAAAAAGTCATTTTTGAAGGTTTGGTATGCTGTAATTCTGGTTCTGGACATGCTACAGAGCTGAAACTTCACAGGTACAACTTTTAGACCCCCCAGACACTAAATCCAAAGAAATCTCTTTTTTTTTTTTTTTTTTTTTAATTTTTTCAATAATTGGCTATCAAAAACGACAATTTTTAAGAACTTTTTTTTGTGTGATTAATAGTCCCTGGGGCATGACCCAGAACCCTAGGCACTTTTTAGGGGCATTTATTGGGTTTTAGGGCTTAAAAATGGTGTTTTTTGATTACAGAAGTTCGGGTCCCATTGATTTCAATGGGGTTCTGAAATCCGAACCGAACTTTCGTGAAGTTCGGGTGTTCTGGTCGAACCGAACTTTTCAAAAGTTCGATCATCCCTAATGAGCAGTACACGTTGGTTGTGGTCATGTACACTGCTCTATGCATGCTACAAATCCCATAGTGCATAGTCTATCTTGGGAGCGAGCAAGAGAGGGTGGCTACGTTCCTAAATACAGTGAGATCATGGAGAACAAACGTAGCCACTCTACAGGAAGTCAGATTAAAGCAGCATAAAAAAAAAAACATATAGGATATTTAAAGATTTAGAGGAGGCTGGGACAATGACCCAGTGGGAAAGGAAAGGGAATATATAACCATACATATTGTACACCCACGGGCCACTTTATTAGGTACACCTTGCTAGTACCAGTGTTCTGCTGAAAAATCCAACCAAGTCACTTCCGGTGACTCTACACCAGGAATAATTGCAGAATTCGATATTCCCAGAAAAGGAATATATAACCATATATATATTGTACACCCACGGGCCACTTTATTAGGTAACCCCCCACCCCTTCAACCTCTGCAGCAATGCTGGCAACACTGTCTATTTCCCAAAGACAACCTCTGGATATGACGCTGAACATGTGCACTCAACTTCTTTGGGCAACCATGGCGAGGTCTGTTCTGAGTGGAACCTGTCCTGTTAAACCACTGTATCGTCTTGACCACCGTGCTGCAGCTCAGTTTCAGGGTCTTGGCAATCTTCTTATAGCCTAGGCCATCTTTATATAGAGCAACAATGCTCTTTTTGTAGATCCTCAGAGAGTTCTCTGCCATGAGGTGCCATGTTGAACTTCCAGTGACCAGTATGAGAGAGTGAGAGCGATAACACCAAATTTAACACACCTGCTCCCCATTCACACCTGAGAAACTAAAGAGTCACATGACACCGGAGAGGGAAAATCCTTTCTATGGTTATAGTGCAGGACAACCCTTACAGTTTTTATGTCCTTATATAAAAAAATAGAAGTCCATCCATTACCTGTCCCTTTTCCATTCCCTTTTGTTTGCTTGGAATGAGCAGTACATGTTGTTTGTGGTCATGTGCACTGCTTTATGCATGCTACAAATGAGTGACCAATATCATTTTTTTTATTGCCGATACTGATATTTTGGTTATTGCATATCGGTATCGGCCGATATGGGCCGATATTTTCGTACATTACAAACATTTTTTTTTTTTAATGACAGGTACTCTTGTGGAGGGATCTGGGGGTCTCCTCCCCCTCTGCTTTTAAAAGCATTCAAAACGCCAAGTTTGCTGTTTTGAATGCTGTAATTTTTTTGAATTTTGCGCCGAGTACCCAGAAGGGATGTCATGACATCACTTCCGGGTTTTTACATGGAGACCCAATCAGAGCCGAATGTAGCTTTGATTGGGTCTTCTCTTCGGTGGCCATGCAGGCAAATTTGCCCTGGTCTCCCAGTGAAAACCCAAAACCCAAGAAATGGTTGTGTGTGGAAATCCCAGTAGATCAGCAGTTTTTTGAAATACCCAGACTAGCCCATCTGGCACCAACAACCATGCCACATTCAAAGTCACCTAAATCCCCTTTCTTCCCCATTCTGATGATTGGTTGGAACTTCAGCAAGTCCATCTTAGCCCATCTGCTTCAAGGTTCGATGTGTTGTGTGTTCAGAGATGGTAATCTGCATACCTAGTAACTTTCGGCCCAGGGGGAAAGTACAAACCAGAGGCCCATGGTGCAGCGACTCGGACCCCTCCCACTTTCCCTCACCTCCCCCCCCCCTCTCTCTCAATCCCCCTCCTGATCCCCATTCCAAGCTGAAGCCCTGCTCCAGATACTCTCTACTTTCCGGCTGAATCCAGGTTCCTGACCTGGCCAGCAGGGGGAGATTGGGGGGAGCTGGGACAGCTCAGTTGGGCCTAGCCGGGGCAGTGGGGGATGGAACCAGCCTCTGCTCAGGCACAGTTTACACCATCCATGCTTGGGGGGAGGCCTGTGCTCTGACCTGGTCTTCAACCCACACTCAGTAGGTCAGCGGCAGAGACTTATTACTTCTCTTCACCAGGAATCCTTTAGGCATGTCTGTGGCAGAAGTGGTGCAGCCTTTATATGGGGGTATCAGAGCGGCCTGGGGGGCATTTGCCCCCCTGCCCCCTGCTGGCCCAGTCCTCCCCTGCCGATCTGGAGCCTGTGCTCCTCGGTCACTCAGCAGTTAACCAGTTACCGAAATGTCCTTTATAACAGCTGCCACAAGTGATATCTTTAACCGATACATCTTCTGAATTAAATATCAGCAGATATGAATTATTCATGGTGTGTGTACAATTTTTTCCTCATTGACTATTCAGGTCAATCATCCATCAGTGACCGTGAAAATTTTACCCTGGGATGACATGACCGGCCGCTATATGTTGAAAGAGTAAACCGTGGCAATAAGGTGACATTAATTCTGCGACTGCTTCCCAGAAAACATTGCACGTGTGACAGTAATTCCACGCCTTGATACGACTTTTGTGTGGTCCACCAGATTCTAAAAGCAGAGAGCACCTATACTGTACAGTCACAAGGCTCAGGAATTGGTGTTCCCTAGACACTTAACTGCCAGAATCATGGCACTTTTAACCCTTTCGCTGCCAGATCCATTTTTGCACACTTTAAAAAAAAATTAAAACTCATTTTTAGGCCTGAAGATTAGTTAATAACTCCCAAACATATTTTCTGAAAGAAAAGACCCTGGAGAATAAAATAGGGCCAATGCCAATTTTTTATATCGCACAATATTAGCGCGATGGTTTATCGAGCGCCAGTTTTCATCAACAAATACACTAAAGTTCATTTTAGGGCAGCCAGATTCAATATGTTACCCAATTGTTGTGTAAAATATTAAGAGGAAGCTGGGAGGAGTAAATAGATACCCAACATGTCAAGCATTAAAACTGTGCATGCACGTGAAATGACTACAAACTTGGGTACCAAAAATTTTCCATAGGGTATGATTAGAATTGGAGTGGCTCATATTAAAAAAAGGATAACAATGGCCTTGTGGATCTTTTCTTTGTATAGCCCTTCTGAACACAACCCCATAGGAACCCATCCACAACATAATAAGAAAAATTCAACCCAGGGGTATAACATGATACCTATACCACCAGAGACTCAAACTATACATACAGTATCTCACAAAAGTGAGTACACCCCTCACATTTTTGTAAATATTATTTTATATCTTTTCATGTGACAACACTGAATAAATTACATATTACACTTTGCTACAATGTAAAGTAGTGAGTGTACAGCTTGTATAACAGTGTAAATGTGGTGTCCCCTCAAAATAACACAGCCATTAATGTTTAAACCGCTGGCAACAAAATTGAGTACACCCCTAAGTGAAAATGTCCAAATTGGGCCCAAAGTGTCAATATTTTGTGTGGCCACCATTATTTTCCAGCACTGCCTTAACCCTCTCTTGGGCATGGAGTTAACCAGAGCTTCACAGGCTGCCACTGGAGTCCTCTTCCCCTCCTCCATGATGACATCACGGAACTGGTGGACGTTAGAGACCTTGCACTCCTCCACCTTCCATTTGAGGATACCCCACAGGGTGCTCAATAGGGTTTAGGTCTGGAGACATGCTTGGCCAGTCCATCACCTTTACCCTCAGCTTCTTTAGCAAGGCAGTGGTCGTCTTGGAGGTGTGTTTGGGGTCGTTATGTTAGAATATTGCCCTGCGGCCCAGTCTCTGAAGGGAGGGGATCATGCTCTGCTTCAGTATGTCACAGTACATGTTGGCATTCATGATTCCCTCAATGAACTGTAGCTCCCCAGTGCTGGCAGCACTCATGCAGTCCCAGACCATGACACTCCCACCACCATGCTTGACTAAAGGCAAGACACACTTGTCTTTGTACTCCCTCACCTGGTTGCTGCCACACACGCTTGACACCATCTGAACCAAATAAGTTCATCTTGGTCTCATCAGACCACAGGACATGGTTCCAGTAATCCATGTCCTTAGTCGGCTTGTCTTCAGCAAACTGTTTTGCTTTCTTGTGCATCATCTTTAGAAGTGGTTTCCTTCTGAGACGACAGCCATGCAGACCAATTTGATGCAGTGTGCGGCGTATGGTCTGAGCACTGACAGACTGACCCCCCACCCCTTCAACCTCTGCAACAATGCTGGCAGCACTCATACGTCTATTTCCCAAAGACAACCTCTGGATATGACGCTGAGCACGTGCACTCAACTGCTTTGGTCGACCATGGTGAGGCCTGCTCTGAGTGGAACCTGTCCTGTTAAACCACTGTATGGTCTTGGCCACCGTGCTGCAGCTCAGTTTCAGGGTCTTGGCAATCCTCTTATAGCCTAGGCTGTCTTCATGTACAGCAACAATTCTTTTTTAGATCATCAGAGAGTTCTTTGCCATGAGGTGCCATGTTGAACTTCCAGTGACCAGTATGAGAGAGTGAGAGTGATAACACCAAATTTAACACACCTGCTCCCCATTCACACCTGAGACACTAACGAGACACATGATGCCGAGGAGGGAAAATGGCTAATTGGGCCCAATTTGGACATTTTCACTTAGGGGTGTACTCACTTTTGTTGCCAGCGGTTTAGACAAGAATGACTGTGTTGAGTTATTTTGAGGGGACAAATTTACACTGTTATACAAGCTGTACACTCACTACTTTACATTGTAGCAAAGTGTAATTTCTTCAGTGTTGTCACATGAAAAGATATAATAAAATATTTACAAAAATGTGAGGGGTGTACTCACGTTTGTAAAATGCTGTATATCATGCAAGGGTATTTATTGGTTTAGCAAACACAATGTAGGCAGTGGAAGTTTTCAATATTCAACGCGTTTCGCTTCATACTTTACGAAAGGGTTATTCTACAATAAAAATGTATTTGTATGGAAATTTCTTTGAGAGATAATCCACCTAAAATATTCCATACATTTTCTATTCTACTCCTTTTCATTAGGAGGGGTAAGATACTGGTCATTGTATTGGGGATGCAGTGGTAAAAAAAGCATTATTGTACCCATGACATTGGAGTATCTAATTAAATCGGGCTGATTTATCACATAGTAACTCCGGCTCTAATGTGCTTCTAAAAAAAAAAAAAAAAAAAAAAAAAAAAAAAAAAAGACCCATTGGAATCCATGCGTCCGGCGCCCTCCTTATAGATTAGGGGCCAGGCACATGGATTAAGGGGGCGGCGCCCCTGCGCCCTGTATGCATGGGCCACCACTGATCAGTACAGAGAACCCTGCTATAACAGCCTAAGAGCTGGGAAAAAACTGACAGGCGGATCTGAACGGTCCGCCTGTGTGAAAGGGTCCATACATATAAAGACCAAAGTGCATTTCCTTAGTGCAAATTCATATACAGTACTCTATTCAAAGCATATATATGCATTATTCATACAAATATGAAAAATATGCCGCAATATTTTGTGGCAAAAAAACGCTGTAAAAAATTGCGTGACTTTGAGGTCGCAAAAGTGTGAAAGGGGCCTTCAGTAATCAAGGTATAGTGTGCCTCCTTCAATGCAGAGTGACCAGCGTGCCCCCTTTCAATGCAGAGAGACCAGCGTGCCCCCTTTCAAAGCAGAGAGACCAGCGTGCCCCCTTTCAATGCAGAGAGACCAGCGTGCCCCCTTTCAATGCAGAGAGATTAGCGTGCCCCTTTCAATGCAGAGATATCAGCGTGCCCCCTTTCAATGCACAGTGACCAGCGTGCCTCTTTCAATGCAGAATGACCAGCGTGCCCCCTTTCAATGCAGAATGATCAGCGTGCCCCCTTTCAATGCAGAGAGATCAGTGTGCCCCTTTCAATGCAGAGAGATCAGCGTGCCCCCATTCAATGCAGAGAGATCAGCGTGCCCCCATTCAATGCAGAGAGATCAGTGTGCCCCCTTTCAATGCAGAGAGATCAGTGTGCCCCCATTCAATGCAGAGAGATCAGTGTGCCCCCTTTCAATGCAGAGAGATCAATAGGCCCCCTTTCAATGCAGAGAGATCAGTGTGCCCCCTTTCAATGCAGAGAGATCAGTGTGCCCCCTTTCAATGCAGAAAGAGAGATCAGTGTGCCCCCTTCAATGCAGAGTGACCAGCATGCCGTGATCCCCCCCCCCCCGGAGATCAGTGCACTTACCTGCAGCAGCGGCGGCTTCTCCTCGAGTCCTCCCACCTCCTCCTCGGCCAATGGCATGG
>NC_138778.1:13582110-13878016 GCF_965119305.1 Pelophylax lessonae | reverse complement strand
AGAGAGAGAGAGAGAGAGAAAGAGAGAGAACGGGGGGGGGGGGGGTGAGAGAGAGGGAGAAGGGGGGGGGAGAGATATAGATAAGGAAGGAAAGATAGAGAAGAAGAGAAAGAAGGAGGAGAATGAAGTAAAAGAGGAGATTTGTTCACTATTCATTACATGGTATATAAATACAGAATGACATCACTAATAATCATTAGCTGGATTATTCAGAGTACAGATCTTCCATTCTACTGCTCATCCTCCATTCACAGAACGCTTTTCATTGCTGGACTCTATAGAACAGCTTCTATGAAAGCCTTGTATTAACCCACACAGCACCAGAAGTTTACAACTGCGGGGGTATGATTTGGGAGGGGGGATTAATAAACAAAGCCATCAGCCACAGACACAAGGTAAACTTTTCATTCAATGTAAGAACGGTCCCTTGTGCGGATTTAAAAAAAATATATTTTACTAGACTTAGGCTTTAAATACTACATTCTACATTGTAGAGAATACAATAATTAAGAATTAAGGAGGATTTAGGATGTAATTAGTCACCATTCCGTCTGAAGAAGTTTCTGCTCAACACCTTTTAGAATAATAAAGTGGATTTACTCATTCATAAACATTTTTCCAAACTAAAAGCAAATAAATAAAAAAAAAAAAAAAAGAAAGGAAAAAAGAAAAGAAATGCTCAAATTGTGGAAACGTACATAGAGATTTAGAAAAACCCACACAATAAAATCCAGAGCCCAAAGTCATTCAAGGTCAAAAAATAATTGGGCTTTGGGTTGAAAGCTTTTTTTAATTTTTTTTTATTATGACCGCTGTTTTGTCATTGGCAGACCTAGCGGCAGGTTATAGGCGTTCTGTCGATAGACTGAGATTGAGAGAGCGATACTTTATCCCCAATGAGCAGGACCTCATACTTCCTGATGCATAGAAGATGCAAGATGAAATGAGCAGGACCCTCATTCCTCCTGCTCCCTATTAGATGTAAGCTGCAATGAGCAGAGCCTTAAAACCTTGTATTCCCTGTTAAAATGTTGCAGGTCACTCCACACCCCCCTAAGGGTGGAGCTTGTGCACACTTTGCATTGCTTTATTTACCCTAGAAGATGATCCCCCTCTTTGGTATGACAGCTTTGGAGAGGTCACCTCTGCATATGTTGAAATGACAATACGCAAAAAAATAAAAATCTGGTTTTCCATATGTTGTATTATTATTTAATGTAAAGCTCACATGTAAACAGACGGAACTCTTCATACAAAAAAAATAAAAAATAATGAGCAAGGACGTAAGAGAGTGTCTGTTCATGAGGACCTGTCAGAGCGCGCATCTGGCCATTCCATTCACACTGGGACTTGTTTACATTTGTGGTCAGGGGGGAGTTTACATTTTTTCGTTATTTAAAGTGTACCTAAATCTAAACAATAAGACCCCGTTCACACTGGGGCGACCTGTCAGGCGACCTGGTCGCCTGACAGGTCGCCGTAGGTCGCCTGCCATAGAGAAGCTGTGGACCCGTTCTAATAGGAGCGACACAAGTCGCTCCGACTTAGAAAAAGGGTCCGGAGCTTCTTTGGGGCGACCCAGAGCGATCTGCATTGACTTCAATGTTATGAAGTCCGTGCCGGCCGCTCCGAGGTCGCGGTGTGAGCTGCGCACTGCGACCTGTGAGGTCGCCCCTGCAAGTAGCGTCGCCCCAGTGTGAACGGGGTCTAAACGTCTCTTATTTAGAGCCCATTCACACTAGCACGACTTGTGAGGCGACTTGTGTCGCCCCAAGTCGCTTGACATAACAAAAGCAATGTTAATCAATCAGTGCCGTCTTAATTGGCACTACTGAAGTCGCTCCGACTTCAGAAAAGGGTCCTGTACTACTTTGAGGCGACTTGTGATCCGACTTGTCCCATATACTTCAATGGGAGTCGCCTCCTTATCTTAATTGAAGCGACTTGTGATCCGACTTTCCATAAAAATGGTCCTGAACAAGAAAAAAAAAAAGAGCATTTTTCTTATAATTTTTATTAGAACAGGAATATGGCTCCTCTCCACCTGGCCGTTTTTCTTGCAGGCATTTATCGGGCATTTTTGGAGGCAGGCATGACTTTTTTTGGATTTAGTGTCTGGGGGGTCCAAAAAGTGTCCCTGTGAGGTTTCATTTCTGTAGCATGTCCAGAACCAGAAAAAAAAGAGCATTTTTCTTATAATTTTTATTAGAACAGGAATATGGCTTCTCTACACCTGGCTGTTTTTCTTGCAGGCATTTATCGGGCATTTTTGGAGGCAGGCATGAATTTTTTTGGATTTAGTGTCTGGGGGGTCCAAAAAGTGTCCCTGTGAAGTTTCATCTCTGTAGCATGTCCAGAACCAGAAAAAAAAAGAGCATTTTTCTTATAATTATTAATACAGCATTGTGGCGGCTTCTCTACACCTTGCATTTTTTATTGCAGGCATTTATCGGGCATTTTTTTTGGCGTCTCTGGAGGCAGGCATGGCTTTTTTGGATTTAATGTCTGGGGTGTCAAAAAAGTGTACCTGTGAAGTTTCAGCTCTGTAGCATGTCCAGAACCCACACTGCTGTATTAATAATTATAAGACACTCACAGATGTATATAGAGGGATAAACCAAACAACATCGACAGTGTAAAACTGTATGGACAATTTATTAAGGATAAAGAAATACAATTACAAACTTCCACAGAAATAACGCAGTCAGTGCACAGGATGACACTTGTGACGCTGACGCGTTTCTCCCCCGGTCTAAGAGTGCATCCACTGATCCATATGGCAGTCTGATGGAGACACCTGAGCAAAGGGGTTACTCTGATGAAGACACCTGAAGAAAAGGGTCATTCTTAAGGGGACACCCGAGGAAAGGGGTCACTCTGATGGGGACACCTGAGGAAAGCGATAGGAGAGACCTAAGCTGAAGATCAGGAATGATTTATTTTTTCCCTTAAACTGCCATTTTTGGCTGCATGTGGTGAGGATGGTCATATCTAGGACGCAGAACAGATTGAACTTGACTTTCTTGGTAGTCACGGGTGGAATATTTAAAAGAAAAATGTTTATCAGTTAGATTGTACTCCCACGACAAAGCGCCAATGGAAAGCCAATGGCAATTTTTTATTGCGCGGTACTGTAAAAAGCGGATCTTTGTTATAAACTGCTCTCAGCGGTCCATTTGTCTCCTGACTCTTTAAAAGACCCTCTTTGGTTTTACGTCCAGCTGTCAGCTCGGCTATAACCATTCATAAATGTTTTTTGTGTAATAAGATCTGCTCGCTAGCGCATTTCACGAAGCCAGGCGATTTAATTTTTTTTAATACGTGAACCGCAAGCTGCAGCTCGCAGTCATCCGTCGTGAGTTTACATGAGATTGGAAAGATTAACAAGCGTGTGCAAATGCTGCTGTCATCCTGACCTTTGTCTTAACACGCTTCAGACGGCTTCAAAGATCGTGTCGCGTTACCGCCGGGCCTGGTAGCAGAAAGGAGCCAATGCAAAGACCTGGAAATCAGAGGGTCTCTCCCTCATCAATTCAAAAACCCATTTCCATACATTTTCTAATAGTGCCCTTATCCCCAATCATCCGTTACCTGAAGAACCACTCATAGCGTTCACATTGAGAGGTCTCACAAGAACGAGAGAGAACGAGAGGGAGCGAACAAGAGAGAGAGAGAGAGCGAGAGAGCGAGCGAGCACGAGAGAGAGAGAGGAGAGAGAGAGAGAGAACGAGAGAGAGAGAACGAGAGAGAGAGAGCGATAGAGAACTAGAGAGAACGAGAGAGAACTAGAGAGAGAGAGAGAGAGCGAGAGAGAACGAGAGAGCGAGAACGAGAACGAGAGAGAGATAGAGAACTAGAGAGAGTGAGAGAGAGAGAGAGAGACAGAGAAACAGAGAGAGAGAGACAGAGAGAGAGAACAAGAATGAGAACGAGAGAGAGAGAGAAAGAGAAAATGAGAGAGCGCGAGAGAGAGAGAGCGAGAGAGAGAGAGAGCGAGAGAGAGAGCGAGAGAACGAGAGAGAGAACGAGAGAACGAGAGAGAGAACGAGAGAATGAGAGAGAGAACGAGAGAACGAGAGAGAGAACGAGAGAGAGAACGAGAGAACGAGAGAGAGAACGAGAGAACGAGAGAGAGAACAAGAGAGAGAGAGAACGAGAGAGAGAGAGAGCGAGAGAGAGAGAGCGAGAGAGAGAGAGAGCGAGAGAGAGAGAGCGAGAGAGAGAGAGAGCGAGAGATTGAGAGAACGAGAGAGAGAGAGAACGAGAGAGAGAGAGAACGAGAGAGAGAGAGAACGAGAGAGAGAGAGAACGAGAGAGAGAGAGAACGAGAGAGAGAGAGAACGAGAGAGAGAGAACGAGAGAGAGAGAACGAGAGAGAGAGAACGAGAGAGAGAGAACGAGAGAGAGAATGAGAGAGAGAGAGAGAGAGAACGAGAGAGAACGAGAGAGAGAGGGAGAGCACGAGAGAGAGAGCACGAGAGAGAGAATGAGAGAGAGAGAGAGAGAGAGAGAGAGCGAGAGAGAGAGAGAACGAGAGAGAGAGAGAACGAGAGAGACAGAGCTGTCAGAGCCCCGCTGCTCTCTATGGGGGAATGTACAGGTGGTTTGTTCTCATCCAATCCCATCCGCTGGGCAGATGGAAAATAGGGTTTCCATCTGTCCGGATTTCACGGACAGGATCGGAATCGGATAGCAGCAGGTGTCAGCGGACATGTCTCCGCTGACATCCGCTGCCCTATAGGGATGCATGGAGGATCCGATCAGGTCCGCCTAAAAAACTGACAGGCTGATCTGATCGGATCGTTCGCGTGAAAGGACCCATAGGCCGCCATTACATCAGGTGTGATCAATTTTCAATGATTGGTACCATAGCTTGTAGACTCTATAACCTTCACAAAGACAAAATAATATATACTTATTTGGGTTATTTTTAACAAAGATCTGTGGCAGTATAACTTTTGGCCTAAATTTACAAAGAAAAATTACTACATATGTAAAATTTCGAAACGAAGAAAAATGCATTTTTTTTTTTTTACAAAACTTTCGGTCATTTTTCCTTTATAGCGCAAAAAAAAAAAAACCCAATGATGATTAAATACCACCAAAAGAAAGCTCTATTTGTGTGAAAAAAAGGACGACAATTTCATATGGGTACAGTGTTGCATGACTGAGTAATTGTCATTCAAAATGTGAGAGCACTGAAAGCTGAAAATTGGTCTGGTTAGGAAGGGAGAGTGCCTAGTGGGTAAGTGGTTAAGGTTAAACCGCTTCTCTTCTAATTTTAGTGAATGGCCGTGTGTTTTTTTTTTTAATTCCCTTTCACTGAATAGTTTATTCCCTATGCTAGGGTCGCCAGTATGGTATTTGTACATTGATATCATATCCCCTCTCAAGAGACTTCTCTCAAGAGAGAATAAGGGCGCTTTCACACTAGCACTTTTGGTGCGCACCCGGGTTCGATTGACGTCAAAATTCGGTTCTTTTTGATGATGTGAACACTGTCTTTGAACTTGGGTGCGCATGCGCGAACCGTACCCCAGTCCACTTAAAAACAGTGGTCTGGGGTACGGTTCAGGTGAACTCCAGTACGGTTCGCTGCTGATGAGAACGCAATCGTACCAAAGCGAAGAACTCTATCCATTTTGGCACCTTCTCATTTACAGTGGTTGCCAAGCAACATGAGTACACGCCGGCTGCAGCTTGATGACGCAAGCGTACCGCGGTTTGAATACAAAAATAAAATGTGAACACAGTCCATCGGGGGGCAGGGGGGAGCAATCGAACTTGGGTTTGGACCAGGCAATCGCACCAAGTGTGAAAACACCCTAAGTTTAATGCTTGTAGCCTTTTCCCATAGCTGAGATCCTCCAGGACCTTTATTAGCTCAGTTGCCCTTCTCTGGACTCTCTCCAGTTCCAGCACATCCTTCCTGAGGACCGGTGCCCAGAACTGGACAGCATACTCCAGATGTGGCCGGACCAGAGTCTTGTAGAGTGGGAGAATTATCGTTTTATCTCTGGAGTGAATCCCCTTTTGAATACATGCCAATATTTTGCTGTCTTTGCTTGCAGCAGCTTGGCAATGGATGCCATTGCTGAGCCTGTCATCTACTAGGAGCCCCCAGGTCCTTTTCCATCTTGGATTCCCCCAGAGGTTCTCCCCTCTAGCGTGTAACTTGCGTTCGCATTTTTGGCACCCAAATGCATTACTTTACATTTTTCAACATTAAACCTCATTTGCCATGTAGTTGCCCACCCCATTATTTTGTTCAGGTCTTCTTGTAAAGCTTCCACATCCTGTGTAGCCGTAGAAGTTAATATTAGCTTTGTATCATCCGCAATTACTGAGATTGAGCAGTTTATTCCATCTTCTAGATTATTTATGAATAAATTAAACTGAATTAGTCCCAGGACTGATCCCGAGGGACCCCACTTTCCACACCCGCCCATTCCGAGTACTCGCTATTTATCACCACCCTTTGGACAGCTTTCAACCATACGGTCCATGCCTACGTACCTTAGTTTGTACAGTAAACGTTTGTGGGGAACTGTATGAAATGCCTTTGCAAAATCCAGATACACCACACCTACAGGCCTTCCTTTATCTAGATGGCAGCTCACTTCTTCAAAGAATGATAACGAATTGGTCTGGAAAGAACGATTCTTGATGAATCCCTGCTGATTACTACTAATCATAGGTGTGTGTGCAGCCCATTGCATTAGGGTGTGCACCCCAAAGCTCAAAACACACATGCCTTTCTCTGCAGCCTCAGCTGCACCGGACAGTGAATGAACGAGATAGTGCTCTGCGCTGAGCGGCTTACTTGTTCATTTGCAAACAGAAGCATAGTAAACACAGTTTATTTCAGTTATGAATGAACACAGCGAGTGAGTGTGTGTTTCCTGTGTTCATTTAAAGGAGGGGACCGGTAAATGACATTAACTAGCCCCTTCCTCCACTCTCCATTCTTATAGTTGCATAGTAGTTGAGGTTGAATAAAGACGATAGTCCATCCAGTTCAACCTGTGTAGGAGTGTGTGGACGTAATCATTTCCCATACCCCTGAATGTTTTGATCTTTAAAATGTACGTCCAAGAGTCTTTTAAAAGTAGCCATACTCCCCGCAGTTACTACCCTTGCTCACACCTATGCTACTAATGATACTGTATATTCATTACTAAAGTCTTATATATACACCGTATATACTCGAGTATAAGCCGACACGAGTATAAGCCGAGGCCCCTACTTTTACCACAAAAAGATGGGAAAAATCATTGACTCGAGTATAAGCCTAGGGTGAGAATGCAGGGCGGCGGGCATGGTACAGGAGAATGCAGGGTGACTGGCATGGTGCAGGAGAATGCAGGGTACTGGCATGGTTCCTGGAGAATGCAGGGTACTGGCATGGTGCAGGAGAATGCAGGGTACTGGCATGGTGCAGGAGAATGCAGGGCGGCGGGCATGGTGCAGGAGAATGCAGGGCGGCGGGCATGGTGCAGGAGAATGCAGGGCGGCGGGCATGGTGCAGGAGAATGCAGGGTACTGGCATGGTGCAGGAGAATGCAGGGCAGCGGGCATGGTGCAGGAGAATGCAGGGTGACTGGCATGGTGCAGGAGAATGCAGGGTGACTGGCATGGTGCAGGAGAATGCAGGGTACTGGCATGGTACAAGAGGATCCGGGGTTGTGGGCATACTACAGGAGATGCAGTGCTGTGGGCATGGTACAGGTGGACCATGCCCGCAGCACTGCATCCCTTGTAGTGTGCCCGCAGCCCTGCATAATGGCAGGTAGTGAAGCTGTTTCACTTACCTGTTCCAGAGGCGCCTTCATTTTAAAAATGGCGCCGCCCGGCGCCGACACGTCATTGGGAAAAAAATGGCGCCGCCGCTCGGGAGAGGCCGGGAATAGCCGAAATTACACGAGCGGCGGCGGCGCAGGCGCGGTGACATGTATGCGATGGGCGGCGCCATTTTTAAAGCTTAAGCCCGTCGGAGCGGACATGGAATTTTTTTTTTTTCCTTGACTCGAGTATAAGCCGAGGGGGACGTTTTCAGCACAAAAAAATGTGCTGAAAAACTCGGCTTATACTCGAGTATATACGGTAGTCCCTTATCATCCCCTCCAATAGTTTGCAGACTATTGATGTTAGGCTTACTGGCCTGTAGTTCCCAGGGATATATCTATTCTCCGGTCTTGGGTAGATATTGGTGCCACATTGCTTTTCTCTAATCAGCTGGTACCATTCCAGTCAGTAAACTGTCCATAAAAATTGGGAACAATGGTCTAGCTATCACCTGACTGAGTTCCTTAAGGACCCTTGGGTGCAAGCCATCTGGTCCTGGTGACTTTTTTATGTTAGGTTTTTTTCGAGCCTTCTAGCTCTCTTCTCTGCATTATAACAGGGGTGTCAAACTCAATTTCATTGCGGGCCGAATCAGTATTATGGTGGCGCTGAAAGGGCCGGTTGTGTCTGCAAGACTAGATGTCCAAAGCACCCAAACCATCCTCACATCAGATGTCAAGAGCCCCCCCCCCCCCATCAGAAGTGAAGAGTCCCTCACCCCCCCCCTTTAATCACAGTGCTGCTGCTGCCGGAAAGAAGCTGGGATCGAGCTGGGAAGCAAAAAGTGCAGAAGAGTCTGGAGGAGGACCAGAAGGGGGCTGGAGCCTAATGAATGCTTAGAACAGGGGAGGTGGAGAGGAAGTGTGCTTCGGCTGCACAGAGAGGTACAGGATCTGTAGGAGGAGTTCTGTCTTCCTCTTTGTTGCATACTGCTAAAATGGGGAGGGGGGGTAAATATGAGCCCCTCTGTGGCTGCATGGAGAAGTGCAGGATCTGATGGAGGAGTTCTGTCCTTCTCTCTGCTGCTGACTGCTGAGACAAGGTGGGGGCAACAATGAAGGGGTTGCCACTGCTGCAGGAGAGGTGCAAGGGCCACATAAAATGGCCTGGGGGGCCAGATTCGGCCCTGGGGCCTTGTGTTTGACACGTGTGCATCAGAATAAAAAACATTCTGTGTGCAGCAGCCCCCTAATACTTACCTGAGCCCATCTAAATCCAGTGATGTTGCAGGAGAGTCTCTGCTGTCAGGGATGGTGCCATTGGCTCCTGCTGCTGTCAAAGTCAATGAGCCAATGAGGCGAGAGAAGGGGCGGGGCCAAACCACGGCTCCACGTCTGAATGGACACACAAAGCGGTCGCTCGGCTCAGGTGCCTCCATAGCAAGTTGCTTGTAGGGGCCAGGAGTGCCAGCGAGGGACCCGAGAAGAGGAGGATCGGGGCTGCTCTGTGCAAAACCAACTGCACAGAGGTGGAAAGTGTAACATATTTGTTTTTGTTTTTTTTTTAGAGGAAAATAAATCTGAAATTCCTGCTCTAAGTGGATGATCTAACCACTTGCCAGCCAGCCTCCGTGGTTATACAGCGACAGATCGGCTCTGTTACGCAAAACGACATACATGTACGTCGCTTTGTGTAGCAGTTAGTTTGGGCACGCACATGCGCAGATTGGCTAGAGGGGGAGCCAATCAGCGGGTCTGGCAGCCATGATGTCTGCCGGGCACCCGTGATCGCTTCCCCATGGAGACAGAACGGCGGTCTGCTGTTCTGTCAGTGATGAACACAGGGATTCTGTGTTCCTCCTATTTATGAACATAAGTCTCTGTGTTCATCCAGTGAGCCCATCCCCCACACAGTTAGAAAGCACCCCCCAAGGCACACATTTAGCCCTTTGATCGCCCCTGGTGTTAACCCCCTTCCCTGCCAGTGTCATTAGTACAGCAACAGTGCATATATTTAGCACTAATTATTGTAGCATTGTCATTGGTCCCCCTAAAAGTGTCAAAATGTCAGTTAGGGGTCCGATCTGTTTGCCACAATGCCGCAGCCCCGCTAAAAATCGCAGATCAACGCCATAACTAGTAAAAAAATAATAAAAAAAATAAAAATGACCCAAATCTTTCCCCTAGTTTGTAGACACGATACTTTTGCGCAAACCAATCACTAATTGTTTTACCAAAAATATGTAGTAGAATATATATTGGCCTAAATTGATGAAAAAATTTGATTTTTTTTAATGACCTGAGATCCTGCTCTCTGGTAGGCAGAGAACAATATAGATTTACCTGCCGCCCCTCTGGTAAGCAGACAGAGCTCAAAAGTATGATTTCTCACTTGCACCTACCTAGGAGGGTGCTACAATAGTATCATAATCCTCCATTATGTCAGTGATGGATGGAGCCCGGTCACCTGCCCAGACCAATTCATTTGGGACTCCAAACCAAAAGAAATATTCCATCTGGAATTCTGCAAGCACCTTCTCAAAGTCCATCAAAGCACCTCTAGCAATGCTTGCGGTACCGATTCCCTTTACTGGTCTCCGCAAGGAGGGGGACACTATCATACTGGGACCACCTTCAAAACAGCGGTGCCAACTCATACCACCGTAAAGCCTTACCCACCAACAAGGACCAAGTCAAATCATGCGGTCTGCAACAACTCATCAGCACCTTGTCCAGTGGCGGCTGGTGCATGATAATTTGCACAAATATCGGCAAATACACCCCCCCCCCAGCGGGAAAGCTGGACAGCCAGCATTCTTACCTCCTCCGGCCGTGGGCCTCCTCCCTCTTCCTGGCCAATTGCCAGGAAAAAAGGCTTCTCTTTTCAGCCAATCAGGAAAGGGGTCTCACAACCCACTTCCTGATTGGCTGGGAGGAGAATCAGTATAATAATAGCGAATATTCATTCGCTATTGTCATACAACTGGGTGGGCTCAGGGCGCAGTGCTCCCACCCTTTTTGAAGCCTACTAGAGCCCCTGGCTCTAATCAGGTGCTTAAAAAAAAATTAAAAAAACCTTATTGGAATCCATGCATCTGGTGCCCTGCATGTAGATTAGGGGGCCGGATGCATGGATGGGGGGGGCAGCCACTGACCTTGTCCATTCCAAACTCCCAACAATTTGGCCTGACAATCGAAAAGACCATAGAGAAGGATTCAATAGAAAAAAGGTCTCTTGCATGTGGCCATACATCATACAAGCATGTATGTCTGTGTCCGGGGGTCATACAGCAAGCCTGTACAAATCTATGACAAGCCAGCTAAGATCACGTCTGTGCGGGTATATAGGAAAATCCCATTGCTCATTGCATTGTGAAACTGTAGCCAAGAGTTGTGTTGTGTGGCCTGGCTGCATGCTGGACTGCATGTGTTCTACATGTACAGCCACGCAATTGGGGGGGGGGGGGGGAGAGAAGCAGAGCGGAAACAAATCATCCTAAATACGTTGTACCCGTTTATCTGCAGTATTCTCTTCTCTACATCTGTTCCAAAAACTCAATGTATACAGCTTGTCTGAGAGTTCAGAAAAAAGGGGGTGGAGAACTGAAATTACACACTGTGAAGCTCAGGGAGGGGAGCTCTGAGAGCTGATTGGAGATAAGGAACACACCCTCCTCCATACAGCACAGAGGAACAGAGCAGAAGCCGTTAATCAGCTGGAGCACCCTACCCTGTCACCATTTTTCTCTTGGTGTCAAGAAAACTTGTCAAAAGTGATTCATGCTGATAGCAGTGAAACAAAGCAGCAGAGAGAAATTACAATTAGGGGGGGGGGGGGAGATTTACTAAAACCAGTGCATCCAGAATCTGGTGCAACTGTGCATAGTAACCAATCAGCTTCCAGGATTTATTGCTTAAGAACCACCCGACGTACATATACTGCGGCAGGGCGGCCCTTAAGCACAAAATCCCGTACCTGTACGTGACTTTTATTTTCTTCGCCTCGGGGGCGTGTGCCGCCGGAGCTCTGCTTTCACTGTGATTGGATATAGTGGGAGCCAATCAGCGGACCTGATGTCCGCTGAAAACCCTGGCGATCGTTCTGAGAGAGGCAGAACGGCGTTCTGCCTACGTAAACAAGACAGATCACTGTTCTGCTAGTAAGGAGGATAGAGATCTTGTGTTTCTGCCAAGCAGGAACATGGATCTCTGTCTTCCTTCACGTAAATCATCCCCCACACAGTAAGAAAGCACTCCCAGGGAACACATTTAACCCTTTAATAGCCCCTGATATTAACCCCTTTCCTGCCACTGTCATTAGTACAGTGACGGTGCATATTTTTAGCACTGATCACTGTATTGGGGTCAAAAAGTTTTAAAAATGTCAGTTAGTGTCTGATTTGTCTACCGCAGGGTCGCAGTTCCGCTAAAAATCTCTGATCGCCGCCATTACTAGTAAAAAAAAAAAAAAAAAAAATACATGAATCGATCCCAGAGTTTGTAGACAGGATACATTTTGCACAAACCAATCAATCAATCTACGCTTATTGGGATTTAGTTTTTTTTTTTTTTTTTTAAGAAAAAGTAAACGCTTCCTTTTTTTTTCCCCCTTTCTTTTTTCCCCCCTGCAAAGTAAATGCATCATGTGCTAGTATGCATCGCATACTAGCACATTATGTGACACTTCCCTGCAATGAAGCCGCCCGATGTCCCCACTGCCGGCCGCATCCATCTTCGCCTGCCTTCCTTCCGAGTCTGCGGACTTCGGCTGTATTACTGCCCGGAGCCGCGTGAAGTCACTCCCGCGCATGCGCGCGGGAGCCGCGTGACGTCACGTCACTCCGGTCACGGCACAGGGCTCTGAAGAAATGGCACGGGTGGCCGTTTCTTCAGAGCGCATGCGCCGATGACGTCATAGGCTGCATGCAATTTAAATATCTCTTAAACAGTGCAAGTTTAGGACAGATTTACAGCACCTAATAGGTAAGCCTTATTATAGGCTTACCAATAGGTTTTAAGTCACCAAAGTCGGTTTACAACCACTTTAACCAAAAACATGTAGCAGAATACATATTGGCCTAAAACTGATGAAGAAAGTCGATTTTTTTTTTCATTTTTTATTGGATGTGTTTTATAGCAGGAAGTAGAAAATATTGTTTTTCAAAATTGTCCGTTTTTTTTTTTTTGTTTATAGCCCAAAAAATAAAAAAAAAAAAACGCAGGAGGCGATTAAATACCACCAAAAGAAAGCTTTATTTGTGGGGACAAAAATGAAATTTTTATACTAAAATACTTATTTTCACCTTTAACCTTTTTTTGCATCTTGGTGCTACCGGTCTCCTGCAGCCTATTTACAGCCATTTGTCTGCATGCATGCCAGATGGCTTCATGGCATTTTTCAGAGTGGCTTTGCTGACAGTGACAGATCGGACCCCTAAGGGCTCTTTCACACGGGCGATCCGATCAGATCCGCCTGTCAGTTTTTTAGGCGGATCTGATTGGATCCTCCATGCAGCTCTATGGGGCAGCGGGTGTCAGTGGAGACACCTCCGCTGACACCCGCTGCCATCCGTATCCGATCCTGTGCGTGAAATCTGGACGGATGGAAACCCTATTTTTCCATCCGTTCAGTAATCGGAGCGGATCGGATCGGGTGAGAGCGGACAGGCGGTCCGCTCTCATCCGATCCCCCATAGAGGGCAGCGGGGGCTGAGACACCTCCCTCTCTGCTCTGCAAGCTGTCATCCGCCGGCTCAGCGGGGATCGCGGATCGATCCCCGCTGAGCAACACGGATCCGCCTACGGATGTGAAAGAGCCCTAACTGACATTTATGACACTTTTGGGGGGACCAATGACCAGTGTTGGGGTAGTTACTCAAAAAATGTAACTAGTTACTTCTGTAAATTGTAACGAGATTACTTTACTAGTTACTGCATTTGAAAAGTAACTTCACTACTTATTACTTTACTTTCCTCTTTCTTAACCACTTAAGCCCCGGAGGATTTGGCTGCTGAAAGATCAGGGGGTATTTTGCGATTCGGCACTGCGTGATTTTAACGGACAATTGCGCGGTCGTGCGAAGCTGTACCTAAACGAATTTGACGTCCTTTTTTTCCCACAAACAGGGCTTTCGTTTGGTGGTATTTGATCACCTGTGCGATTTTTTGATCATGCGCTATAAACAAAAAAAGAGTGTCAATTTTGCAAAAATAACAATATTTTTCACATTTTTTTTATATGAAATTCCCCAAAAAAAAAAAAAAAATGTAAAAATCTAAATTTTTTTAACATTTTCAGCCAATTTGTTTTATGCTACATATGTTTGGTATGAAAAAAAAAAACGCAAAAAGCGTATTTTGATTGGTTTGCGCAAAAGTTATCGCGTTTACTAACAAAGGGAACGATTTTTGTTGTTTTTTTTAACGCGTAATGGCGGCGATCTGCGATTTTTTTTGCGGTACTGCGACATTGCGGCGAACAGATCGGACCCTTGACTGACATTTTTGACACTTTTGGGGCTACCAGTGCTATACATATGCACTGTTACTGCAAAATTACACTGGCAGTGAAGGGATTAACTTTATTTGAGAGGGAGGGGCTGTATGTGTCCCTAGGGGCGTGATTCTAACTGTGATTGGCTGTGGCTTGAGCTGTAGGAACAATGATCAACGGTCCTACATAGTAGAACCGTATGATCATTGTTTTTACACAGGGGAGAATGACAGGCGGCTTGTTTACATTAGCCGCCTGCCTTTCTCCCTCTCCCCCGACGATCGCCGAGTGACCGGCGAACATCGGGTCCGCCGGTCACACGCGCGCGGGGGGGGGTCCGTGACCGCGCAGGAGCGCGCCGCCGGCGGCGCACGCTCGCTCCCCAGAGCCTCACAGGCTAGTGACGTACCGATACGTGAGGGGCTGACCGCCGCAGTATATGTACTTGCGGCGGTCGGCAAGCCGTTAATTGACCGTGTAGAAGAAGATACATGACACTCTTTCTGCATAGAGTTTATTGTATAAACACAGGCTTTGGGAAACATGAGAACAAAACCTGAAAAAACAGAATAAAACATAAAGTGCAACAAAAAGTCATAAACTTCATCCCTCTCTATTCTTCGAAATAACGATTGTATCACACGGCTTGGGTAACGCAGGAAAGCGCGTTCCTATAGCCTAGTAAAGTAGTGTAGTTACCTCCTATAGCCTAGTAAAGTAGTGTAGTTACCTCCTATAGCCTAGTAAAGTAGTGTAGTTACCAATATTAGTATTGTAACTAGTTACATTACTTCGTTACCAAAAAAAGTTATGTAGTTACTGTAATCAGTTACTTTGTAACTAGTTACCCCCAACACTGCCAGTGACATTACTGCAGTAATCAGTGCTAAACATATGAACGGTTACTGCAGTAATGACACTGGCAGGGAAGGGGGGTTAACACCAGAGGCGATCAAAGGGTTAAATGTGTGCCCAGTAGGGTGCTTTCTAACTGTGTGGGGGAGGGGCTTGCTGGATGAACACGGAGACCTGTGTAACTAAATAGGTGGAACGCAGGATGCCTGTGTTCATTACTGACAGAACAGCGGTCTGCCATGGCAGACCGCCGTTCTGTCTCCACGGGGAGAGATCGCGGGTCCCCAGCGGAAATCGTGGCGGCTGGACCCGCTGATTGGCTCCCCGTGGCCAATCGGCGCGTGCGCACCCCCACTAGCTATCAATGCAAGACAACGTACAGGTACGTCGTTTTGTGGGACACAGCCAACCTGCCTCAGTATAGCTACGGTGGCTGGTCCGCAAGTGGTTCAATCGCCCACGTAGAGCAGGAATTTCAAGTGATACAAATTTTTATTTTTTTTCCTCTCTAAAAATAACAAACATGTTACACTTCCCTCCTCTGTGCAGTTGGTTTTGCATAGAGCAGCCCCAATCCCCTTCTTCTCGGGTCCCTCGCTGGCACTTCTTGCCCCTCCCCTCTGCTGAGTGCCCCCATAGCAAACGCAGCTTGCTATGGAGGCACCTGAGCTGAGCCGCGCGTGCGCACCCCCTTGCTAGCTGTCCCGCGAAACGACGTTCAGGTACGTCGTTCTGCGGGACAGAGCCGACCTGCCACAGTATAAGTACGGCGGCTGGTCAGCAAGTGGTTAAAGGGTCCCTAGACACCATCCAAATATCTGCAGAACCCCTCCCCCTCCCTGCGAAGTCCTTGTCAGAAAATGCAGCAGATGCGCCAGCAGTAGCCGCAGGCCGTACAGTCACCAGAGCGGTAGGGGAGAGTCGGCTCGCTCTTGAATAATGTTCTCTCGTCAGGCGGCGGTGGGGAGTGTGCAGAAATGAATGGGATTATTTAACGGCCCCCGGGCAGATGTGCAACATTAACCTACAAAGCCCGGCGGTCCCTTCTGTCAGAATACCAATTCCTTACTGGAGGGAAAAATAATAATAATAATAATAATAATATCATCATTTTTTATCATTATCATTATTATTTATTATCATTTTTATTATCATCATCATCAATAATAATAATAATAATAATAATAATAATAATAATAATAATAATAAAAAATAAGAATGATAATAACATTAAAAAGGAGAAAACTGAGGAAATTCTAAACCTGTCTAACCAGGAAAACCAACATTTCCCAGTTTTTACCAGATGTTCATGGCGTCCTCGCTTCATAGCGTCATGCTTTCCATGACCATCTTGCATGGATAGATTGCTAGCTCCTTCGCCACAGGGTCACTTCCAGGCCTCAGGCTCTGATCACATCCAGGTGTTTTTGGGCGATTTTCTGCCTCAGCTCTAAAAACGCCCAACAAGACAAATCCCATTCATTTCAATGGCCCCCAGTTCACATCGGAGCGTTCTGTCGTCTGTCGCCTTAACCACTTGCCGACCAGCCGCCGACTATATACAGCGGCAGGTCCTCGCAAATCGCCGTACCTGTATGGCGGATCGCAGGAGCAATCCTGGGGGCGTGCGCCCGCCCATTTGCCAGCGGAGAGGCTAAGGCACGGGGCCGGCGGCCACGATTGCCGCCGGGCACCCGCGATCGATCCCCATAGAGACAGAATGGCGGTCTGCTGTTGTAAACACGGCGCACCATTGTTCTCTCAGTAATCATCTCATTTCGGATGTCAGGTCCCTGTGATGATTTCATAAGCCCACCCCGCCCCCCACACAGTTAGAAAACACCCCCTAGGCATACATTTAACCCTTTGATTGCCACTGGGTTAACCCCTTCCCTGCCAGTGTCATTAATACAGTAACAGTGTATATATTTAGTACTGATTACTGTAGTGATGTCACTGATCCCCCCCAAAAAAGTGGCAAAAATGTCAGTTAGGGGTTTGATCTGTCCGCCGAAATCCCGCAAAAAAAAAAAAAAAGATCGCTGCCATTACCAGTAAAGAAAAAATATATAATATATATATATATATATATATATATTTTTTTTTTTTTTTTTTCTTTTTTTTTTTTCTTTCTTTCTTTACTAGTAATGGCGGTGATCACATCAGACAGTGCAATCAGCGTGGGTGCTGAACGATCGTTTAGTGCATTTTTAAAGCAGATGTAAACTAACTGAATGGCACTTAGCCCCCATTCCCACCTGAGTTGAGTAGACACGTGCATTGGTGAAAAAATTTTTTAATCTAGTTATTTTGTTTAGTTAAATTCAGTTGATTCATTCATTAAATTCCTATTTGGAATTCATTTTATGTTATTTCTTTGAATTCACAGATTTTTTTCCGATTTGAAATGTTCCAATCAATACATTTTGAATTGGTTGAAATGAAAATAAGATTTTTTGTTTTTTTTTTTATTCGAATGAGGCAAACTAAACAAAAAAAAAAAAAAAAAAACAATATCAAATGATTACAATGACTGTTTAAATCACCTTTGGCTTAACAAAAACAGCATTACTTCAAAATGGTACACTAATAACACACAGCCTTTGATTTCAAAAATAGGTTTACAGTTCGAATTCGAATGGAATTCGTTGTAAAATTCAATTTGAATTTCAATTCCAATTCCAGAAATTGGAATGAATTTCGTTTCGTTATTTGGAGCTTTCAATAAATGTTGTTTATACTGTAATTTGGGTATTAGTAACTGACCATGATGTGCTATTATGCTTAGTGTGGTCAGTTTTTTTTTTTTTTTTTTTGTTTTTTTTTAGGAAAGCAGAGGGACTGGCAGTAACACCAGGGATTTAAAGGACGCAATATAAAAAGAACAGGATATTTTCTCATACAAGTACATGGTACAGCAGGCACATATCAGGAACATGGTGATTGGGTAACAAACTCTTTAACAGGTGATATTACCACCTCCTAAATGAATATTTTTTGGTTGTCATTTTGGCAGATCTGGATTTTTCAATGCAAATGCTGCAATTAAGCAGGTGCAGTTAGTTAGTCTGTCACTAGGTGGCTCTGTCCAAGAGTAGTGTGTGGTGACAGAGAATAATGTAATCAGGTGCTAGGTCCCTTTTAGCTAGAGCCCTCCTGTAGTGATGTAATGGGAGAGTCATTGATCACATATGAGCTAGTTTGGGAGGAGCCATAGTGCAGATGGGGCATGGGAGTCAGGGACTGCAACATTCAGCACAGCATGTAGCCAGCAAGTGCAGGCCATGAACAAGGCTGGAGGGCAGGGAGAGGTAGATCTGCATGCAGAAGAGCTGGCTGTAGACTTCCTCAGCCTTATGGTGGTGGAGGCTAGGGAAGGGAAGGTTGCAAAAGGGCTTTTAGGTCAGGCCAAGTGTTTTCTGATGTGTGTCTATGCCCCTGGAGGACCTGGGAAAGCTGTACTGGAGTTGGAGGTGTAGCTGCAGTGATCCTGTCTCTGGAACACAAGCAGGGAATTGTGAGCTGGACACAGATAGCCTAAGGCAGTGGTCTTCAAACTTTGGCTTGGAGGCTGAATGTGCCTCCAAGCCAAACTTTGCTTGCTTTTATCCGGCTCCTGGGGCACTATTCCTCCCACTGGCACCAACGATGGGGCACTATTCCTCCCACTGACACCAATGATGGGGCACTATTCCTCCCACTGGCACCAACGATGGGGCACTATTCCTCCCACTGACACCAATGATGGGGCACTATTCCTCCCACTGGCACCAACGATGGGGCACTATTCCTCCCACTGACACCAATGATGGGGCACTATTCCTCCCACTGGCACCAACGATGGGGCACTATTCCTCCCACTGACACCAATGATGGGGCACTATTCCTCCCACTGACACCAACGATGAGCCACTATTCCTCCCACTGACACCAACGATGAGCCACTATTCCTCCCGCTGACATCAATGATGGGGCACTATTCCTCCCACTGATACCAATGATGGGGCACTATTCCTCCCACTGGCACCAACGATGGGGCACTATTCCTCCCACTGACACCAATGATGGGGCACTATTCCTCCCACTGACACCAACGATGAGCCACTATTCCTCCCACTGACACCAACGATGAGCCACTATTCCTCCCGCTGACATCAATGATGGGGCACTATTCCTCCCACTGATACCAATGATGGGGCACTATTCCTCCCACTGGCACCAACGATGGGGCACTATTCCTCCCACTGACACCAATGATGGGGCACTATTCCTCCCACTGACACCAACGATGAGCCACTATTCCTCCCACTGACACCAACGATGAGCCACTATTCCTCCCGCTGACATCAATGATGGGGCACTATTCCTCCCACTGACACCAATGATGGGGCACTATTCCTCCCACTGATACCAATGATGGGGCACTATTCCTCCCACTGACACCAATGATGGGGCACTATTCCTCCCACTGATACCAATGATGGGGCACTATTCCTCCCACAGATACCAATGATGGGGCACTATTCCTCCCACTGATACTAATGATGGGGCACTATTCCTCCCACTGACACCAATGATGGGACACTATTCCTCCCACTGACACCAATAATGGGGCACTATTAATCCCACTGATGCCAATGATGGGGCACTATTCCTCCCACTGACACCAATGATGGGACACTATTCCTCCCACTGACACCAATGATGGGGCACTATTCTTCCCACTGACACCAATGATGGGGCACTATTCCTTCCACTGACACCAATGATGGGGCACTATTCCTCCCACAGACACCAACGAAGTGGTGCTATTCCTCCCACTGACACCAATGATGGGGCACTATTCCTCCCACTGACACCAATGATGGGGCACTATTCCTCCCACTGACACCAATGATGGGACATGTTTACTACCACTGATGCTGTGACCACTGCCCATGGTCAGGCCCCCAAAAGTCTTAAGCACAGTAAACTGACCCTCTGTTTAAAAAGTTTGGCGACCCCTGGCCTAAGGGAAGGCCAAAGCTCTCTAAATGAGTACTAATGCCCCAGGGAGAAAGAGAAACTGAGTAAAAGGGAAGATGGCTGAAGAATTAATTTTTCTATGCTGCTTTCACATGTGACTGCTGCGGAGCATCCACTATACTGTATGTCATTGACAAAATACTGTCAAGTGACCAAGGATAGTATGTCTATGTGATTTCCAATTTTACCACACATTCAGAGCATGAGCAGTGACGTAACGCGTTGGTGCGAACAGGTTGCTGCATTAATAAGCATGTGTTGATTTAAGGTGGTCTATTCACTCAACAAGGATAAATGCGCACAAAAATCCCACACCTGCACCTCCTCTGGGCATTGCAGCGAAATACAGTCACCTCTGGTGCACCAAAAAATGAATTGCGCACAGCGGTGTGAGGAGAGCCTAAGGCTTGTATATAAATGATAGGGCTGTGTCATGTAGCGCTGTACATATCAATATCACCCGCTGAAGCTGTAAGAATATATAAAAGGATTAGATATCAATGAATTTTAAATCCTGTTTTATAAAGAAGCAGAATTGGATATCGCAGGATCACACTATAATATGTGAGAATACAAAACCAGGAGGACCAAGAGAAGTGGTACTGTGCAGAGTCCATACAGAATAGGAACACAGATACCGAGAATTACACACGGAATACAGGACAGGAGAAGTAGTACTGTGCACATACACAGAGAATAGGAACAGATACCAAGAATATAACCCAGCATACAGGACAAGAGAAGTAGTACTGTGCAGAGTCCATACATACAGAATAAGAACAGATACCAAGAATTACACCCGGCATACAGGACAAGAGAAGCGGTACTGCGCAGAGTCCATACACAGAGAACAAGAACAGATACCGAGAATTACACTTCAAGTGGTACTGTGCAGAGTCCATACATGCAGAATAAGAACAGATACCGAGAATTACAACCGGCATACAGGACAAGAGAAGTGGTACTGTGCAGAGCCCATATATACCGAATAAGAAAAGATACCTTTGGCCTGTTTCTTGGTTACCCTCGTCTGCCTGTTGCCCCGACCTCGGCTTACCCATCACTACCCCTTGTGTCCTGAGTGGCTGCTTCCCCTCTCTCCCTACAGAGCGTGACCCGGGGGACCCCAGAGGCCACGACCTGGGTCCAGTTGCAGCGAAGTCCATCCTCACCACTAGAGGCTCTGGTGAACACCTGCTGGGCCTTAGACTCCGCGCCATGGGGAATCTTGGGCTCACGTTTCCTGTCCATCCGCAGCAGTCAGCTATTGGGTTCACTACCTTGCGGTGCACCCCTGTCCCCAACAGGGCGCAGCTGTCCCCTGGCCACAGGTGACCTGACAGAATTACACCCGGCATATAGGACAAGAGAAGTGGTACTGTGCAGAGTCCATACATACAGAATAAGAACAGATACTGAGAATTACACCGGCATACAATAAAAGAGAAGTGGTACTGTGCACAGTCCATACATACCAAATAAGAAAAAATATTGAGAATTACACCCAGCATACAGGACAAGAGAAGTGGTACTGTGCAGAGTCCATACATACAGAATAAGAACAGATACTGAGAATTAAACTCCGCACACAAAAATAAAAATTTTTGTTTTATTTTTATAAATACTTTTGTCTAAATATTTGCAGCAAATAAAATCACACATGACCATCCAGCCCTAGTATAGTCCTAATGTAATGGACATTGCACAGCACCCACTCCATGAAGTTTCTCTTTATCGCCACCTTGTGGCACCAGCAGTCCTGCAAATTAACCCTTAATCAGCTTCCCTGTCAGATCATTGCTGTGAAAAAGTCCATACAGTACAAGATTGACAATTAGTTTTGTTTAATAAATGAATTATTATTTTACAATAAATTATTTATAGAACAGCGAGTTAGAATTTATTTGGAATGTGTGCAAGAGAATCATTTTGCATCTAGAACACGGACATACACAGGGGAAGACAAGAGGGGGGGGGTGGTCATTTATTTCCAAAAAATTCAGTAGCATGGCAAAAGAATATATCATTGTCTTTGAATGTCTCAGAAAACTGAATGAAGTGAATGTGCAGTTGTGGTTTAGCCCTTCACACGTGTTGCCTACCCTACCGTTAGTTTTTTTTTTTTTTTTTGCAGCTGGAAGATGTACACACTTTGTCGCCCTTAGGAATAAAATAATTGATATATATTGCCGATACGGTGTCACAGTGCAATGCCGGTAGAGCGCTATAGAATATTCTGCAGATCTCATCTCCCCTTATGCAATCCTCTGTGTTATTTGCCACGTTCACATCTTGCAGTTGCTATGGCAAGTTGCAGCGGAAAAGCCCCAGCCCTCGCTGCGAATAATGATAATTTAAACTTATTAAACAGTGCGCATTATCATAATTAGGAGCTGGTTTCTCTATACATTCTCATACAGCAGATAATTGCCAGCAGCCATCAGGAGGAAGCTGCCTATTTATCAGAATTGTACAGAATGTTAATTGGCCAGGAATTTCACTTTTGTGTGGATGGGTCCTTCCTTAATTAACCATCAAGCCTTCCCTAGCTTCCCTTATCACAGTGCCAGATGGTTTCCGAGGGCCGCCAGCAAGGCTGGGTGTGAAAAGATGCTTTGGCCCAAAAGGAAAACTTGCCTTGGGCAACAGTTGGGTAGGGGCACCATGCTTTCTGTGAACATTCATGTTTTTGGTTTCCTGTTTTATTAACCATTTTGAGTAGAAAAGTAACATTGGATTGTCAATTTGTTATTTTTTTTATTCAGGGTGAAACTTGCTGGCCACTATCCACACCAGTTAGGTGGTCACACCCCCAACTGTTACCATCATTACTCCATTTCAAGTTGGCCAACAGTTTTTGGTACATCTTACCAACTCCCAATGTTCTGGTCATACAAAAAGATGAAAATCTGTATAATGGAGGTGGATACATTGGGTTCTAACCATCTTGAGTAGAGAGGCAACATTGGATTGTTTACTTATTGAGGGTGATCTTTTCTTGCCCCTATCCACACCAACCAACCTAATTGTGACCACCATCACTCCAACTGTTACCATCATCACTCCATTTCGAGTTGGCCAACAGTTTTTGGTACATCTTACCAACTCCCAAAGGTTCTTGTCATACAAAAAGGAGAAAATCTATTTAATGGAGGTGGATACATTGATTCTAACCATCTTGAGTAGAGGCAACATTGGATTGTTTACTTATTTAGGGCAATCTTCTCTTGCAACTATCCACACCAGCCAACCTAATTGTGACTACCATCACTCCATTTGGAGTTCGCAAACACCCCAATTGTTACCATCATCACTCCATTTCGAGTTGGCCAACAGTTTTCGGTACAGCTTACCAACTCCCAAGGTTCTTGTCATACAAAAAGATGAAAATCTATTTAATGGAGTTAGATACATTGGGTTCTAACCATCTTGAGTAGAGAGGCAACATTGGATTGTTTACTTATTCAGGGTGATCTTTTCTTGCCCCTATCCACACCAACTAACCTAATTGTGTAATTGTGACCACCATCACTCCATTTGGAGCTCGCCAACACCCCAACTGTTACCATCATCACTCCATTTCGAGTTGGCCAACAGTTTTTGGTACATCTTACCAAATCCCAAGGCTCTTGTCATACAAAAATGTGAAAATCTATTTAATGAAGGTGGATACATTGGTTCTAACCATCTTGAGTAGAGAGGCAACATTGAATTGTTTGTTTGTTTACTTATTCAGGGTGATCTTTTCTTGCCACAATCCACACCAACCAATCTAATTGCAACCACCATCACTCCATTTGGAGTTCGCCAACTGACCAAATCTCAATGTTCTTGGCAAATAAAAAGGTGAAAATCTCATAAAATGGGAGGTAGATACATTGGAGAGGCAACATTGGATTGTTCATTTACTCATTCAGGGGGAACATTGCTTACCACGGTCCACACCAACCAACCTAATTGTGACCACCATCACTACATTTGGAGTTTGCCAACTGACCAACTCTCAATGTTCTGGTCTTGAGTAGAGAGGCAACATTGGATTGTTCATTTACTCATTCAGGGTGAACATTGCTTGCCACAGTCCACACCAACCAACCCAATTGTGACCATCATCACTCCATTTAGAGTTGGCCATTGGCCAACTGTTTTTTGTCCATCTGACTAACTCCCAATGTTCTTGTCATACAAAAGGTGAAAATATCTTAAATGGAGGTAGATTCATTGGTTTCCACAATCTAGAGTAGAGAGGCAACAGTGGATTGTTCATTTACTTATTCAGGGTGAACCTTCCTGGCCATTTTCCACCCCAACCGAACTAACCGTGACCACCATTAGTCCGTTTGGAAATGGCCAACTGTTTTTTTTCCATATGACCAACTTCCAATGTTCTCTTCCTACAAAAGGTGAAAATCTCCCAAATGGAGGTGGATACCTTGGTCTCCAACATCTTGAGTAGAGAGGTAACACTGGATTGTTCGTTTACATATTCAGGGTGATCTTTGCTGGCTATTTTCCACCCCAACTGACCAAACTATGACCATCATCACTCCATTTGGAAATAGCCAACAGTTTTTGGCCCATATGGCCAACTTCCAATTTTTTTATCCTAAAAAAAAGGGTGAAAATCCCCCTTTAATAGGAGGTAAATACATTGCCCCGTTAGTACTGAAAGGCTGAATCACTTGGAATGCGTTCAAAGAGGATATCTTGGATGACGTAACTCGATGACATCTCAAGCATTGGCTTCCAACTGGCATAGCAAAGCTGGAAATGTTCTTTCCATGGAAAGAATTAGAATGGAATTTCGGAGGACCAGCCGTGTGTGGGAGGAACATAATGCCATCCGAAGACACGTCTGTGCAACTAGTACAAGTGCTCTTCAATATGTTACTTAGGCTTTTATTTAGTCATGCAGAGCCATGGTTTTCATTCTCCAGCACTAACCAATATTGTTGCTTCCAGCACATGGAAGGCAAAAATGAACCTGTTCAGTAAGAAACATAAAAGATGACATTACCGGCTTCTCTCTGAAATTCCAAATTGCCTGCTTGTCGTTCTAGCACAATGCTTTCGTAATCACTGACCTGGAACAAGCATGCAGCAAGGAAATTCAGAAGTCCCGATCTGAACAATTGTTCCTGGTCAATGAATAGGAAACTATCGATTGTGTCAGCAAGTTTAAAAGGTGGCCTATTTTTTCTTTAACAAGAACCTTCAACTAGTGGGATTCCAAGGTTTGGTCATCAATGAAAGGACAAACTTAAAAGACAATTCTACAGCCAATCATTAGGATCTCCAGGGTGATAATGACCTGGAACAAGCATGCAGCAAGTGAAAACAGAAGTTCTGATCTAAAAAAATGTTCTGGGTCAATGACTTTGATTGTGGCAGCAAGTTAACACAAGGTAGCCTATTTATTTCCTTAAAAATCATCTGGCAAAGAATCTTCAACTGGTAGGATTCCAGGGTTTGGTCATCTAGGAAAGGGCAGAACCAAGTATAATCATGCAACCAATTATTATGTTTTCTAAAGTGATAGTGACCTGGACCAAGCATGCAGAAAGTTAAATCAGAAGGATTGTATCAGCAAGTTAACAAAAGATGGCTTCTTTCTTTCTTTATGAGCCACCTGGCCAAGAACCTTTAATTGGTGGGATACAAGGGGTTGGTCATCAAGAAAAGGACAGAATAAGACAATTCTACAGCCAATCATTATGCTTTCCAAGATGGTAATTACCGGGAACAAGCATGCAGCCAGGGAAATCAAAAGTCTTATCTGAACAACTGTTCTGGGTCGAGGAGTAGGAAACTGAGGATTGTTTCAGTAAGTTCACAAAAGATGGCTTTAATTGGTGGGACTGCTGACCAAGAACCAAGAACCTTTAATTGGTAGGATTCCAAGGGTTGATCATCAAGAAAAAGGACAGAATAAAGCCCCGTACAACAGATTGTTGGCCAACCGATCGGCCGTCTTTTGCCCAGTGTTGTTTGTTGGTTGAAATGTGCTCTAGACTTGCACTGGACTTTTGTTGGCCAACAAAAACCAACTTCAGAAGTGATGTCATGTGATGGTTGACTTTCCCTGTGTTTTTTCTTCTCTGAGCATGCCCAGTCTTGCTCATCTGATTTTTGTCTGCCGAAATCTGTACTGACTGAGGAACAATCGGCCGTTCTTTGTTGGCCAACAAAAATTTTATAGCATGCACACCAGATTTTATTCGGCTGAAAATTTGCAGTTGGTTGTCGGAGGCATCATACTAACAAGCCTACAATCAGCAGATAGGACGTTGGCCGACAATTTACGGCCAACAATCTGTGCGTGTGTACGGGGCTTAAGACAACTCTACAGCCAATCATTATGCTTTCTAAGGTGGCAATGAGGGCATAGAAGAACCATTTGTTGGCTATCTACTCCCTATCAAGTCCTTCTATACAGCTTATCAATGTTTTGCTACCGATGACCAGATAATTATTATAGATTCCCCCTATCCTTGCCCCACATCAACATTTTTTTCATTGAAAAGTCTTGTTCCTCAACCGTTGGCAAACTTCATTATCACACTCGCTGGAGGAACATTATGAATTAGATTTCTTGATAGAAACCCCGCTGAGACCTTGTCATCTCTTTGTAGAAGACATGGTGTTAATGACAGGAGTTACTTATCTTCAACCTGTTAAAAAATGCAACAGCCATTTATTTTTGTGTGAACAAGGCTAGCCTGTCAGATCTGTTTTGAAGAAGCATTAATGGATTGGCACGGCTCTAAATCCCATGAGTAAAGTTAATAAAATAGAAGAATGCTGGGGACCACAGATGTGCCCTAGCAGGCGAAAAAAAAAGGAGGTGAAAATACAGGGCAACAAATTGGGATGGTCTTGGCCTTGATAGATATTTTGGAATTAATCTCTAAAGAGAATAAAAAGCTTCTAAAAAATAAAATAAATAATATATATATATAAAATGATAAAATATATTAAATGAATAATAATATAAAAAATAGAAGAAATAAAATATTAATATATATATATATATATATATATATATATATATATATATATATATATATATAAATAATAATAATAATAATAATAATAATAATAAAGTCTAGCAGGCTATTACAAGAGAGTTCAGGGACAAGGGAACGTAAAGCTTATAAAAAAAAAAGAAAAGGAAAGCTTAAATAATTGTAGAGCTTACGTTGAAAAATTAAGCAACCATTGACTAGAAAGTCCACAGAAATACCATCAAGTAGAGAGCATCAAATTATATGGTGGATTAAACACTGGGTTTTTGTCATCTAAGGATCAAAATGAGTGGAGCAACAAAATGCAGCTTATCTCACAAATTGGCAAAGCAATGACTTTGAAGTAATGAAAAAGGACTTGCAATGAGAGGAACAGTGCTGGCCAATCATGGGTAAGGTTAGACAAATCCTCATAAGCCAGATAGAGAACAAATCTCAGGAGCCTAACAGCCAAATTAGTTTGAGCTTTAATTTCAGTCAGTGGAGGCAAATACCTTTGGTGCATGGTGTCTTCAGATTGCTTCTTGGCTCCTGATTTGGACTGACTGGCTTTTGAGTCAAGTTAAGTAAAAAAAAATAAATAAATAAATTGTCCAGCCTTGGTTATGGATGATAGATTGGGTACTAAAACTCTAGTCCAGTCTTTCTCAACCTTTTTTCCCCAGAGGAACCCCTAATACAATTTTCAGTTCTTGGGGAGCTCTTACTAAAACCCACTCATCTGGGATGAATAGGAAAAATGCCCCCTACGTCAATGGTCAGTAGGAGGATTAAACCCCCTCAGTTGCGGTTAGAACTCCACCCTTACAGGCTGGCTCTACAAAATGGCATTGGCCCTGGAACTATGGAGGCACCATTAAATAGAAGGTCAGAAAGCAAAAGCTCAAGGAACCCCTAGCAGTAGCTGAAGGAACCCTAGGGTTCCACAGAACCCTGGTTCAGAATCCCTGCTCTAGTCAAACCACAAAACATCAACTTTGACGTCAACTGACCAACGTACCTGTGTATGTTCATTTCCCGAGGTGGGCGTCTTGCTTTGTCGTAAGCCACTTTAGCAACAACTCCCACGATAAAGATGAAGGTGATAACCCCACAGGTGATGTAGACGGTGGTGTTGGTTTTGTCGTTGAGCGGGTCGTAAGCGTCCACCTCCACCATAACATTGTTTGGTCTGGTGGTCACAACCCAGATCCACTTCTTGCAAGCGATCTGATCCAGTCTTTTGCTTCGCTGTTCACAGCAGTACCGTAAAGAACATGTCCCGCAGCAGTACGGATGGGTGGTGTGGTTACAGTCAAACTCTTTGTCCCACTGCCCACTGACGTCATAATAGCCTAAACATCTGTCATATGGCAGTGCGACAGGTATCTTCACCTTCCTGGTGGTGACCGGTAGGGGCACAGCCGTCGTGTTGAGTTCCTTCACTTTGGGGGGGTTTTGCTTTTTGGCTGGACCTTGAGTTTTGTTACCTTTTGCCTTTGCCGCGGCTTGGCATTGATAAACGAGGCCAAGGGGATCTAAGTAGACCACCAAAAGAAGTATGTGTTGCCACCTCATGTTTAATTAATATCCAACCTTGAACCTTGGCAAGAAGGCGAGGCAGCAGATGTCCTTTCGGAGGTGTAGGGGCAATCTTTCAGTGTCTTTTTATTTCCACATTAAGCGTCCCCTCCAACCTGACATTGTCCCTAATTTCATCCCTTCCACCTTCATTCGGCCATTCCAGTTGGGTTGACGGCCAGCAAAGTCTCACAAGTTGCCCCGGCAGGCGTGCTCTTCAGATTGTCAAACTGCAGCTGGACTTCTGGATACATCCCAGAGAGCGATTTTCACATGAGCCAGAGCCACCGACCACCCGATGGTCCTCTCAATGTATCATGTACGAGGCAATTCCCTGGAGACAAAAAACAAACACCTTTGAGCTGTGATGGATATAGAGCACCCCCCTTCGAGCAGGCAGAGGGGCAAGCCAAACATTAGGCAACCAATGGTGCCTTGTTGCATGTATGGTCCAGGTTAACCGCTAGCTTGGTCTCTTGGTATTAATTCAAAGAAGGGGGCATCCTATTGATTTTCAAAGCTTTCTTTTCCTCCTTTGTCAGTGTGTAAAAAGGGACGGGAGAATTTATTGTAGACGGCAGAGCTTTGCATCCCCTGGAGAAGGCGTTCAGAAGGCTCGAGCAGCAGCTACAGGAAATTTTTTCCTGCCCAGACTCAAGTCCCAGTCCACTTATCTGAACACACTGACAAGCTGTCAATACGGCTATTTCTAAAAGACTATACTCTAGGAAGCATTTTTTTTTTTTTTGAATCTCCACTGTCAACCCCCTCTCCCCCCCCCCCCCCAAATCACCTCCATCCTCTGCTTTCCACAGCACAATTCTTACATCATTAGACTCCTAACTCATATATCCTTATCCCCGAGACCCCAGCTGCACAGCGCGCATCTGCCTCGCTACAAAGCCACGGATCTTCTAATCCCTGGAAATAAGAAGGCGCATTTTAAAGGAGAAACCAAAAAAAAAAAAAAATAAAAAAAAGAAATAAAAAAAAAAAAAAGGAAATTGGGGAAAAGCAAGAAGACAATTTCTAAGCAAAACCAAAAAAAAAGGGTGGTTGCGATGCTAAGAGGTGGATGGACTCTACTCACCCTCGTTCCTCTTACTGCAGATGTTGGGAGCTGCTGCTAAATGGATAGAGCGGCTCCTGACTGCACTACTAAGACAAGAGGAGGGGGATGATCCCATTGTAAGTCCGCCCACATCCATCGGAGGGCTCAGGCTTAGCTCTGCATCATGCTAGAACAGGCATCACCGGGGTGCTTGTTAAAGGGCATGCTTACCCTGGGACATGGGAGGATGGAGAACGTTCAGCGATGGATGGAGAAGGGAACCGTTCTTGGTGGCCTCTTCAATCGTTGGGAGGAGGGGGGGGTTGGTTAGGTTTAGGCTTATGTAAGCACAGGCAACGAGGTGGGGGGGGGGGGAAATAATTTTGCCTTTTATGTTGGAATTAGCAGAAAGCACAGATGTGAAGGCATGGATCCATTCCAGCCTGTGCATGGAGGCGGATGTATCCCAGCCTGATGATTTCTCTTTGCAGGAAAAAAAAAAAATCCAAACTCTTTAGAGGGAACGTTCTGAAGGGCTCCCCCTCCCGTACATGTCACAGCTCATGGCATCTGCAGGCACAGGAGGAAGCTGGGCTGCAGCCATAAATGGGGCTGGGGCACAGAGCTGGCAATCTAATGCCAACCATGGATTTAGAATTTTTTTAGGGAGGATTGGTGATTGTAAGCTCCATGAGCAGAGCCCTCCTTTTCCTTCTGTATTGAACTGTATTCAAACCGTACCGTCTCCCTTTATACTCACCGGCCACTTTATTAGGTACACCTGTTCAATTGCTTGGTAACACAAATTGCTAATCAGCAGCATGGCAGCAAGTCAATGCATTTAGGCATCTGGATGTGGTGAAGACGACGCGCTGAAGTTCAAACCGAGCATCAGAATGGGGAAGAAAGGGGATTTAAGTGACTTTGAACGTGGCATGGTTGTTGGTGCCAGACCACATATCCACTCTTTCTGGTCAATCTTTTTTCTTTGTTGCTCATCTGACACTTTTTCTCATGCAATTGGTTAAATCATTTTGCATATTCTATTTGTTTCCTCACCAATGACTGTATAATCATCTTTAACCACTTAACCCCCGGAAGATTTTACCCCCATTCCGACCAGGGGGTATTTTGCGATTCGGCACTGTGTGACTTTAACGGACAATTGCGCAGTCGTGCGACGCTGTACCTAAAAAAAGGTCGTCCTTTTTTTCCCCACGAACAGAGCTTTATTTTGGTGGTATTTGATCCCCTGTGCGATTTTTTGATCATGCGAAATAAGCAAAAAAAAAAAAAAAAAAAGAGCGAAAATTTTGCAAAAATAACAATATTTTTCACATTTTTTAATATGAAATTCCCCCCCAAAAAAATGTAAAAATCTAAATTTTTTAACATTTTTGGCCAATTTGTCTTCTGCTACATATGCTTGGTAAAAAAAAAAAAAAAAAAAAAAAAAAAAAAAAAAAAAAAAAAAATCACAATAAGCGTATTTTGATTTGGTTTGCGCAAAAGTTATTGCGTTTACTAAGGGAAAGATTTTTGTCATTTTTGTTGTTTTTTTTTTTTAACGAGTAATGGCGGCGATCTGCGTTTTTTTTTTTTTTGCGGGACTGCGACATTGCGGCGGACAGATCGGACCCTTGACTGACATTTTTGACACTTTTGGGGGTACCAGTGACATTTCTACAGTAATCAGTGCTATAAATATGCACTGTTACTGTAAAAATGACACTGGCAGGGAAGGGGTTAATTTTATTGGGGAAGGAGGGGTTAAGTATGTCCCTGGGGGCGTGTTTCTAACTGTCATTTGACATGGCTATGGTGTAAGAACAGAGATCAACGGTCCTACATAGTAGAACCGTTTGATCTCCATTTTTACACAGGGGAGAATGACAGGCGGCTTTGTTTACATTAGCCGCCTGCTTTTCTCCCTTCACGGAGCACGATCGCGAGTGACTGGCGGACATCGGGTCCGCCGGTCACACGCACTGACTTCTTAGGGAACGAGCTGGGGTGGGCACGCGCCTCTGCGGGCGTGCGCTCGCCCGCTATTGGCTCACAAGCCAGTGACAGGCTAGTGACGTACCCATACGTCACTTTGCCTGGCCTGACCGCCGCAGTATATGTACTTGCGGCGGTTGGCAACCGGTTAATATGGTTTCCCAGTCCATTACCCTATAATTAATATACTTTTGTCAACCCTTTTTAATTTATAGAGGCTTGGACATTATTCCCTGCTCTCTTTATGGGACAATACACATCTGCTGCTGACTTAAGCCCGGTCCAGTGCTCAGCATTTTGGAGACATATGGCTCTTTGTCATATCTGACTTGGGCCAGTTCACTTCATGTGGCTCTCACCTCAGGGCCCTGTCACTGTCAATGGACATACCTATTATTTTAAGCAATTGGTAAGCAAAATTTAATGTATACCTACTATATATGGGAGCTGTTGCCACTATACATATATGGTTTGTCCGTGGTTATTGATCCCTGTAATGTTTAACCAATTGACTCTATTGTCTTACTGTTTAGAACCACAAAACAGGCCACCAATACCATTGGTCCCTGAAGAAGCCAACTATATCGACGAAACATGTAGGACCTTGCTGACCTTTTCCTATGTGGATTATTGGTTCTTATATATTTTGTATTTGGCGATTTTTATTTTTTGATGTATATTTTGCATTAGTGCTTTTAACACTTTGTTATAGGATTTTCAAATAAAATTGATATTTTATCTTATATTGGGCCAAATTCTACATAGGTCTTCCACCATATGTCTCTGCCTTCAAAGTCCCAATCCATTTGGTGGGGTCATGCATGCACATCTTCTTTCTAGCCTCTGAGCATGATTGAGATTGGTGGCATCCCCATACCCAATTTGTTCTATATTTGTCTAGGGATGTGGCAGTGACAGGTGGCTCTATGTGAACCAGTGTTTGCTGTACCTTTTCCACTTTATTAGGTACACCTGTTCCATTGCTTGGTAACACAAATTGCTAATCAGCCAATCACATGGCAGCAACTCAATGCATTTAGGCATCTAGACGTTGTGAAGACGACGTGCTGAAGTTCAAACTGAGCAACAGAATGGGAAAGAAAGGGGATTTAGGTGACTTTGAGCGTGGCATGGTTGTTGGTGCCAGACGGGTTGGTCCGAGTATTTCAAAAACTGCTGATCTACTGGGATTTTCACACACAACCATCTCTCGGGTTTACAGAGAATGATCTCAAAAAGAGAAAATATCCAGTGAGTGGCAGTTGTGTGGAGGGGAGGAAAATGCCTTGTTGATGTCAGAGGTCATGGGCAGACTGGTTCCAGATGATAGAAAGGCAACAGTAACTCAAATATTCTGTTTTAATTTTCTGTTTTTTGATTTATGATACATTATACTAGTTGTACATTGCACACAGAGCAGTGCCAAAACCTAATTTTTTCATAGATTTTAACACAACTTGTGACAGGTCACTATACTCCAATGGCCTCCACACTCACCATATCCAGTCACTGTCCTCCACACTCACCATATCCAGTCACTGTACTCCAATGGCCTCCACACTCACCATATCCAGTCACTGTACTCCAATGGCCTCCACACTCACCATATCCAGTCACTGTACTCCAATGGCCTCCACACTCACCATATCCAGTCACTGTACTCCAATGGACTCCACACTCACCATATCCAGTCACTGTCCTCCAATTGCCTCCACACTCACCATATCCAGTCACTGTCCTCCAATGGCCTCCACACTCACCATATCCAGTCACTGTACTCCAATGGCCTCCACACTCACCATATCCAGTCACTGTCCTCCAATTGCCTCCACACTCACCATATCCAGTCACTGTCCTCCAATGGCCTCCACACTCACCATATCCAGTCACTGTACTTCAATGGCCTCCACACTCACCATAACCAGTCACTGTACTCCAATGGACTCCACACATCTCATCCAATAGAGCACCTTTGGGAGTTGTACATTGCACACAGAGCAGTGCCTAAACCCAATTTTTTCATAGATTTTAACACAAATTGTGACAGGTCACTGTACTCCAATGGACTCCACACTCACCATATCCAGTCACTGTCCTCCAATGGCCTCCACACTCACCATATCCAGTCACTGTACTCCAATGGCCTCCACACTCACCATATCCAGTCACTGTACTCCAATGGCCTCCACACTCACCATATCCAGTCACTGTCCTCCAATGGCCTCCACACTCACCATATCCAGTCACTGTACTCCAATGGACTCCACACTCACCATATCCAGTCACTGTACTCCAATGGACTCCACACTCACCATATCCAGTCACTGTACTCCAATGGCCTCCACACTCACCATATCCGGTCACTGTCCTCTAATGGCCTCCACACTCACCATATCCAGTCACTGTCCTCCAATGGCCTCCACACTCACCATATCCAGTCACTGTCCTCCAATGGCCTCCACACTCACCATATCCAGTCACTGTCCTCCAATGGCCTCCACACTCACCATATCCAGTCACTGTACTCCAATGGCCTCCACACTCACCATATCCAGTCACTGTCCTCCAATGGTCTCCACACTCACCATATCCAGTCACTGTCCTCTAATGGCCTCCACACTCACCATATCCAGTCACTGTACTCCAATGGCCTCCACACTCACCATATCCAGTCACTGTCCTCTAATGGCCTCCACACTCACCATATCCAGTCACTGTCCTCCAATTGCCTCCACACTCACCATATCCAGTCACTGTCCTCCAATGGCCTCCACACTCACCATATCCAGTCACTGTCCTCCAATGGCCTCCACACTCACCATATCCAGTCACTGTACTCCAATGGACTCCATACTCACCATATCCAGTCACTGTCCTCCAATGGCCTCCACACTCACCATATCCAGTCACTGTCCTCTAATGGCCTCCACACTCACCATATCCAGTCACTGTCCTCCAATTGCCTCCACACTCACCATATCCAGTCACTGTCCTCCAATGGCCTCCACACTCACCATATCCGGTCACTGTCCTCCACACTCACCATATCCAGTCACTGTCCTCCAATGGCCTCCACACTCACTATATCCAGTCACTGTACTCCAATGGACTCCATACTCAACATATCCAGTCACTGTACTCCAATGGCCTCCACACTCACCATATCCAGTCACTGTCCTCTAATGGCCTCCACACTCACCAGGTCAGGTCACTGTACTCCAATGGCCTCCACACTCACCATATCCAGTCACTGTCCTCCAATGGCCTCTACACTCACCATATCCAGTCACTGTCCTCTAATGGCCTCCACACTCACCATATCCAGTCACTGTACTCCAATGGCCTCCACACTCACCATATCCAGTCCCTGTCCTCTAATGGCCTCCACACTCACCATATGGCCTCTCCTTTTGTCCAATCGGGAAACGGGTCTCAGGACCCACTTCCTGATTGGCTGGGAGGAGAATCAGTATGATAATAGCGAATATTCATTCGCTATTGTCACACAACTGCGCCCCGAGCCCACCCCTTTTTTTTAAGCCTATTAACGCCTCTGACTCAAATCACATGCTTAAAAAAAAAAAACCCCAGTGGAATCCATGCGTCCGGCGCCCTGCATGTAGATTAGGGGGCCGGACGCATGGATAGGGGGGGGCGGCGCCCCTGCACCCCCAATGGACGGGCCGCCACTGGTGGGGTGGGAGGGTTTTAAAGGGGCATTAGCCACTTCTGGACTGAAAGGTTTTCCCCCTTAATGACCAGGCCATCTTTTTGCGATTCGGCATTGCGTTACTTTAAATGACAATTGCGCATTCGTGCGATGCTGCACCCAAAAAAAATGTATGTCAGTTTTTCCCACAAATAGAGCTTTTTTTGGTGGTATTTGATTACCTCTGCGATTTTTATTTTTTGCGCTATAAAAAAAAAAAATATTTTTCAATTTCTGCTATATAACATTCCCAATAAAAAAAAAAAAAAAATTAACCACATGCCGACCGCCGCACGACTATCTACGTCGGCGGTCAGCCCCTCACAGGCAAACTAACGTAGGTCTACGTTGCTTGCTTGTGAGGGTCTAGGGAGCGAGCGCGCGCTCCCGCTCCCGCGTGGTCACGGACCCCCCCGCGCGTGTGACCGGCGGACCCGATGTCCGCCGGTCACTCGGCGATCGGCGGGGGAGAGGGAGAATGTCAGGCAGCTTGTGTAAACAAGCCACCTGTCATTCTCCTTGCTGTTAGGATACTGATCACTCGGATCTAGTATGTAGATCCGTTGATCAGTGTCCATACAGCTCAAGCCCCAGCCAATCACAGTTAGAATCACGCCCCTAAGGACACACACAGCCCCTCCCTCCCAAATAAAGTTAACCCCTTCACTACCAGTGTATTTTTACAGTAACAGTGCATATATATAGCACTGATTACTGTAGAAATGTCACTGGTAACCCCAAAAGTGTCAAAAATGTCAGTCAAGGGTCCATCTGTCCGCCCCAATGTCGCAGTACCGCAAAAAAAAAAAAAAAAAAAAAAAAAAAAAAAAAAAAAAAAAAAAAAAATCGCAGATCGCCGCCATTACACGTTAAAAAAAAAAAAACAACAAAAATGACAGAAATCTTTCCCTTTGTTAGTAAACGCGATAACTTTTGCGCAAACCAATCAAAATACGCTTTTTGCGATTTTTTTTTTACCAAACATAGGTAGCATAAAACAAATTGGCCGAAAAAGTAAAAAAATTTTGATTTTTACATTTTTTTTTTGGGGAATTTCATATAAAAAAATGTGAAAAATATTGCTATTTTTGCAAAATTGACGCTCTTTTTTTGTTTATAGCGCGTGATCAAAAAAATCGCACAGGTGATCAAATACCACCAAAAGAAAGCTCTGTTTGTGGGAAAAAAAGGACGCCAAATTCGTTTAGGTACAGCGTCGCACGACCGCGCAATTGTCCGTTAAAGTCACGCAGTGCCGAATCGCAAAATACCCCCTGGTCGGAATGGGGGTAAAATCTTCCGGGGCTTAAGTGGTTAAAAATATATATTTTTTTATCATTTTAGGCCAATTAATATTCTGCTACTAAATTTGCACCGAATCCACTCTCAATTCACACAGAACCCATATTTTAGCCCCGGTTCACATTTATGCGATGCGGAAAATGCAGCGAATTTCCCGCACTGCATTGCAGTCGCACGGCGTCCATGCGATCTGCTGCGGGTGTCAATGTTCGATTAACAAGACCCCAAAACAAATCGCAAAACGCAGTGAGATTGCCAGAATCGCATCAAATGTGTGCACAATTTTGGTGTGGATGCGATTTGAGCCACACAAAATAGATTGCTCAAATTGCACTGCACAGACATCGCATGTGATGTGCACAGGAATGTGACGCGATTCCTGTGCGAATCACATGTGGTGTCTGCATCGCACCAGTGTGAACCTAAGCTTAACCGGAACAAATTTGCACTGCATATATGTGAACGGCCTTCATTGGAAATAATTCTTTTTTTTAGATGACATGCAAATCTATGCTTTTCAGATCGCATCTGATTCGGTTCGGTTCACATCTGTGTGTTTTTTTAATGCTTTTTTCAGAAATGCATTTTTGCTTTTTTTCCAGGCGCTGCGTTTTTGGAAAGGGTCAGGGACTTTAATCGGTTCCCGACCGGCTGCCGCCTTTTTACTGCGGGAGGGTGGCTCTCCTGCGCGAATCAACCTAGGTCTACATCGGTCGCGAGCAAGCAGCCAGGGGGGGGGGGGGGGGGGGGGGTGGGGGGGGGTTTTGGAGCATGCATCGGTGGCGGCGCGCCCCCGCCCCCACTCGGCAGCGGGGAAGCCGATGCACGGGAGAGGTGGCTCCGATTGCTGCCTGACACCCGCGATCGCTCCCCGCTGAGAGAGAAGAACGGTCGGATGTTGTAAACACAGCTGACCGTCCTTCTCCCTGGAATGATCACAGAGCGCCTGTGATCCTTCTATATAGGATCACATGTCTCTATGGTCATTTCAGAAGCCCCTCCCCCTCACAGTTAGAATCACTCCCCTAGGCTCACATTTAAACCCTTGATCACCTACAATGTTAACCCCTTCCCTGTCATTATTACAGTAACAGTGCATATTTTTTTAGCACAGATTACTTTAGTAATGTCACTGGTCCCCCCAAAAGTGTCAAAAATGTCAGTTAGGGGTCCGATCTGTCCGCTGCAATGTTGCAGTAAAAATGGGGGGGGGGGGGGGTAGACTCCCAGGAATTGCCGCTGGGTAGGGGTTCCTGATTGATGGCAGGAAAAATAGTTAAGACCCCTCGCAAAGTCCCAGTCCCGCTAAAAATCGCAAATCGCCGTCATTACTAGTTAAAAAAAAAAAAAAAAAAAAAGAAATCTTTCCCGCTGCAGCAGGGAGCTGTTCAGTGTCAGACATTTGTGAACACCATAACAAAAAAATAATAAAAATAATATAATAAATATCAGGCACCAGGATGCACATGACTGTCATCTTCAACTACTTGCCGCCTGCCCACCGTCAAGTGACAGCGGGGCAGCTCTCGGTCTGGGAGGACGTCGCATATGACGGCACCCCAGAACGGGGGAGCACGTGGCGATCTCGGCCGTGGCATGCTCCTAGGATACGGCGCGATCCCGATCTTGGTAAAGAGCCAATGATGTGGCTCTTTACCCATGTAAAGATCGGCTGTGTCCAATCACTGTGAACAGACTCCTAATTGCATTACTTTAATGCACAATACAAAATGTGATATATTGTGGTTGCAATCAGTTTGGCAACAATAAATTGTATAAATATTAATAAATAATATAAAATTATTATTATTATTATTATTAATATTTTAAATAAATGTATAAAATGTATTAATAAATTCATATTATTAAGTTTTATTATTTTTAGGTCTTATCTTATATTATTAATAATAATAACAATACTTAAATTATTAATAATAATAATAATAATAATAATAATAATAATAATATGAATGGATTTATTATTAATAATATTAATAATACATTTAACACATAATACATTAAAATATTATAAATAATAATAATACTTACATAAAACGAATAATAATACATTTTATAAGCACATAAATTAAAATATTATAAATAATAATAATAATTATACATTTGATAAACAATAATAATTAAAATATAAATATTATTATTATTATAATAATTATACATTTGATAAACACAATAATAATTAAAATATAATTATTATTATATTATTATTATTATTATTATTAATACATTTTATAAACCCATAATAATAAAATATTATAAATAATAATAATAATAATAATAATAATAATAATAATACTTAAATAAAACTTATAATAATACATTTTATAAACACAATAACAATAATAATAAATACAAATATAAATGATAATAATAATAATAATAATAATAATAATAATACTGCAACACGCCAGTGCACCGCACCGCACCCAACAGATACAAAACAGCAATGCATTGAGAAAAATTCTACAAGTACACAGAACTCATTCACTCCATGTCTGTTGAGCTGCATTGATTTGCGCTACCAAACGCAAGGACGCATGCTCCCTGTTCACACCATGCAGGTGTGTTGCAATAAAATTGCTGCAGGTACATTAAATCTTGCAACATGTAACCTGAACAACCAGCTTAACCTCAACACACATGGAAAGCGCTGCAGCGTCATGAATCTGACCTGTTATAACCCTCCATTGTAGCTGCGCAGAAACAAGCTCCTCCCATTTAGGGTGGAGCAGTGAGGACTCACCTTTTACGCGGTCAGCCAGGATTGGAAAATCTCCATCCCAACCGATCTCCTCCTGTGTCTGGGCCTTCTGGCATCTTCCATTACCTCCACACTCTGCTGGCTGCAGATTCATACTGGCCCAGCTGGGGCAATCAGGGCCAGGGGGAGGCAAAACCTGGACTGGTGGAAGGACAGACACAACCGGATCCACCAACCCAATTTTATTACTGGGGCAAACAACGCAGCCCCGGACCGGCCTCGGCGCCTCTTTATTGTCTTTCTGTATTTGTAAATCAGCCCCAAAGTGCCACCATTAATAAAGCTGTATTAAAACCAGACACCTCATATATTGCAGCTCACCAATCATTAGATGTGGCGGCTGCATTAGTCTTCTTTTTTTTTTAGGCTTTTTTCCCCTCTGTTTTCATCTGGTGATCTGGCCAGTAGCACACCTCCTGTATCAGAGCGTCATCACTCTGCATGAAGGAGCACAGGGGGCACAGCAGAGAGCAGCAATGACAGTCTAGGGGGGGAGGGGAGTGTTCTATAGACTAGCAGGTTTAGATACACTAACACATTGAGGGCAAGCTCCAGCTCACACTTTATAATCAGTTACAGTTTAGTTTGTTTTGGGATAAAGGTTTTACATGCATAAATAAAAGCTGATCATTATAAGCACCCCTGTCAGTGGTAAATGGTTTGTCTCAGCCCTCTAACAGTTACATCTGCAGGACAGCTTGTTCTGTTAAAAAACAAGGAAGGAAGAAAGGAAGCAAAAGAGGAAGGAAGAAAAGAAAGTAAGGAAAGAAAGAAAGGAAGGAAGGAAGGAAGGAAGGAAGGAAGGAAGGAAGCGAGAAAGCAAGGAAAGAAGGAAGGAAGGAAAGAAAGAAAGGAAGGAAGGAATGGAGAAAGGAAGGAAAGAATGAAGGAAGGAAAGAAAAGAAAGAAGGAAAGAAAGAAGGAAAGAAGGAAAGAAGGAAGGAAAGAAAAAGAAAGAAAGAAAGAAAGAAAGAAAGAAAGAAAGAAAGAAAGAAAGAAAGAAAGAAAGAAAGAAAGAAAGAAAGAAAGAAAGAAAGAAAGAAAGAAAGAAAGAAAGAAAGAAAGAAAGAAAGGAAGGAAGGAAGGAAGGAAGAAAAGAAGGAAGGAAGGAATGGAGGAAGGGAAAGGAAGGAAGTATGAAGGGAAGGAAGGGAGGTAGGGAGAAAGGAAACAAGAAAGGAAGGAAGAAAGAAAAAATGAAGGGAGAATTGAAGGAAAGGAGGAAGAAAGGAAATAAGGGGAAAGGAAGTAAGGAAGGGAGAAAAGAAGGGAGGAAGGCAGAAATGAAGGAGGAAAGGAAGGAGAGGAGAAGGAAAGGAGGAAGGAAGGGAGAAAAGAAGGCAGTGAGGAAGGAAGGCAGGAAGGAAGGGCGAAAGAAAGGAAGGAATTGAGGAAAGGATAAAAGAAGTAAAAAAAGGGAGAAAAGAAGGGAGGGAGGAAGGCAGGAAGGAAGGAGGAAAGGAAGGAAGGGAGAAGGAAAGAAAAAGAGGAAGGAAGAGAGAAAAGAAGGGATCGAGGAAGGAAGGCAGGAAGGAAGGGGAAAGGAAGGAAGGCAGAAGGAAAGAAGGGGGAAAGGAAGGAAGGCAGAAGGAAAGAAGGGGGAAAGGAAGGAAGGCAGGAAGGAAGGGGGAAAGGAAGGAAGGCAGGAAGGAAGGGGGAAAAGAAGGAAGGAAGGAAGGAAGGAAGGAAGGAAGGAAGGAAGGAAGGAAGGAAGGAAGGAAGGAAGGAAGGGAGAAAAGAAGTGAAGGAGGAAGGCAGGAAGGAAGGAGGAAAGGAAGGAAAGGAGAAGGGAAGGAAAGGAGGAAGAAAGGGAGAAAAGAAGGGATCGAGGAAGGAAGGCAGGAAGGAAGGTGGGAAAGGAAGGAAGACAGGAAGGAAGGGGGAAAGGAAGGAAGGAAGGGAGAAAAGAAGGAAGGAAGGGAGAAAAGAAGGGGAGTGGGAGGGAGGAAGGCAGGAAGGAAGGGAGAAAAGAAGGGATTGAGGAAGGAAGGAAGGGAGGAAGGAAAGAAGGAATGATGGAAGGAAGGAAGGAAGAAAGGAAGGGAAAAAGGAAGGAAGGAAGGAAGTGAGGAAGGAAGGAAGTAAAGGAAAGGAAGGAAGGAAGGAAGGAAGGAAGGAAGGAAGGAAGGAAGGAAGGAAGGAAGGAAGGAAGGCAAGGGAGAAAAGAAGGGAAGGAAGGGAGAAAAGAAGGGGAGTGGGAGGAGGAAGGCAGGAAGGAAGGGAGAAAAGAAGGGATTGAGGAAGGAAGGAAGGGAGGAAGGAAAGAAGGAATGATGGATGGAAGGAAGGAAGGAAGGAAGAAAGGAAGGGAAAAAGGAAGGAAGGAGAGGGGAGGAAGGAAGTAAAGGAAAGGAAGGAGGTAAGGAAGGAAGGAAGGAAGGAAGGAAGGAAGGAAGGGAAGGAAGGAAGGACCGCAATAAATAAATGTTTGCTTTTGTAACTACTTTACCAGGAAAACATAAAGTGGAGCTCCAGACAAAACGTTTGTATTTTGTAGTTTTGGATGGAGTGTGGAAAGGGGAGGAGTTCTGTAGGCCAGTTTAATGCCATCCCCCACAGCTTCTTATACTACAGGAGTTTTCCCCTCCCATTTTCAACTGCTGAGAATGATGGGACTGTGGGGCACAGGTGCACTTAAAAACTTCAAAAATGCATGTCACGTTTTTAATGCGTTCCGTTAAAAATTTAACGCAATGCATATATGACTTAGATGTGTTTTGCACACTTTTTTTTATCTTTAGTCACCTGCGAAAAAAATTGACACATGACTAAAAAAAACGCACCAAAAATGCACTGCGATGCGACTAAAAACGCAGCCTACGTGGAGCGCAGCGACGTGAACAGATGGACAGAATTTAAAGGGTGCTATTGTTCGTGTGCTTTTGTCACCCTGGAAAAGTGCCTTTTAGCACAGCAAAGGCACACCAGCGTGTCTTCGTTCACACAGATGGCAACGATAAAAATGTGAATTAACTGCCTATTTTTAATGCCCCCTCCAAGTGCCTACCCACAAATGAACATGGCCCCTGGTCAGATTTGTTCACATTGTCGTGGCCACGATGTCTCACTTCATGATGTGGTGCATTTAAGTTGACTTGTGCCGCTTGCCAAATATAAGAATACGGCATATTACAAAGTGACCTGAGGCATCGTGACATCACGGAGAGATCTGTGTGCCGCTATTAGGAGATTGGAGAACAGGCTACAGTATATGAGCTACACACTCATGCTGTCTGCCGACAGTCCAATCAGAATAAATAGGATGCCTTCTGCAGAATGCAAAAATGAATGAACTGCAACAGTGTGTTGTATTGTAAATAAGCCCCAAAGATGCCATGGCAGGACCTCCGTGTATCAGTACTGTTCAGGCCTAATGAAGGGGGACGTTTCCAAAAGAAGTCCTGCATAGAGATGAGCGAAACTGGGAAATTTCGGAAAAAAAAATCAGGACATTTCAGTTCCCAAACCATCCTACCACCAGTATATCCCGGGGTCAAAACACCATCCTCGTTAGTATATCCCAGGTGCATTACACCATCCTACCAGTATATCCCAGACCCAATACACCAATCATCCAGTATATCCCAGGTCCATTTCACCATCCTACCAGTATATCCCAGGTGCATTACACTATCCTACCAGTATATCTCAGGTCCATTACACCATCCTACCAGTATATCCCAGGTGCATTACACTATCCTACCAGTATATCCCAGACCCAATACACCAATCATCCAGTATATCCCAGGTCCATTACACCATCCTACCAGTATATCCCAGACCCAATACACCAATCATCCAGTATATCCCAGGTCCATTACACCATCCTGCCAATATATCCCAGGTAAAAAAACACCATCCCACAAGTATATCCCAGGTGCATTACAACATCCTACCAGTATATCCCAGACCCAATATACCATCTTCCCAGTACAGTGTAAATCCCAGGTCCAAAATACCATCCGACTAGTATCCCAGGCTCCTGCCAGTATATCCAGGTCCAATATAACATCCTACTGGTGTATCCCAGGTCCCATACATTATCCTGCCAGTATATCCAGGCCCAACACACTATCCTGCCAGTATGTACCCTGGGTCCAATACACCATCATCCCAGTATATTGTGGGTCTAATACACCATCCTCCCAGTATATCCCAGTAAAAAAACACCATCCCACCAGTATATCCCAGGCCTGATACACCATTTTATCGGTATTTTACAGGCCCAATATACCTTCTTACCTGTATATCCCAGGCCCAGTAAACCATCCTAACAGCATATGCCAGGTACAGTACACCATCCTTCTACTATATGTAAGGACTAGTACTCTATCCTACCAGTATATCCCAGGCCGAGTACACCATCCTACCAGTATATGCCATGTGCAGTACACCATCCTACCAATATATCCCAGGCCCAGTACCCCATCCTACCAGTATGTGCCATGTGCAGTATACCATCCTACCAGTATATCCCAGGCCCAGTACCCCATCCTACCAGTATGTGCCATGTGCAGTATACTATCCTACCAGTATATGCCATGGGCAGTACACCATTCTACCAGTATATGGCATTTGCAGTACACCATCCTACCAGTATATGCAAGGTCCGTCCAGTACCCCATCCTACAGTATATGCCTGGCCCAGTATACCCCATCCTACCAGCAAATGCCATGTGCAGTACACCATCCTACCAGTATATGCTATGTGAAGCACACCTTTCTACCAGTATATGCCATGTGCAGCACACCATCCTACCAGTATATCCCAGGCCCAGTACCCCATGCAACCAGTATATGCCAGGTGCAGTACACCATCCTACCAGTATAGACTTGGTGCAGTACACCATCCTACCAGTATATCCCAGGCCCAGTACACCATTCTACCAGTATAACCCAAACCCGATACATTGTCCTACCAGTATAACCTAGACCTAATACACTGTTCTACCAATAAAACCCACACCTAATACACCATTCTGACCAGTATAACCCAGACCTATTACACTGTCCTACCAGTACATCCCAGGTACAATTCTGTCCTCTACAGTGGCCCCTCTCCCCACTACCCTCTTTCCGTCCCATTCTCTAACACTTAGCTTCTCATTGCCAAGTTTAATGAACCTTAAAAAATCCATCAAAAGGACTCTTCCATCAGATGCAGAAGAAGAACTGGCCTGTGGCATCTGCGAAATTGTTCAAATCTACTAAAGACCGTTTTCAATTTCCGGAGTCAAGATTGCTACTTGCTAGCAGACATCCTGAATGTGAGGAAAAAATGATGACTTTCATAGAGGAAAGCCACCTTATTAAGGCTCTTAGAGGAAGACCTTTCAAATGCATAACCAAATTTTACTGACATCTCCATGACTTCAAGACATGCAAATGGATGAATGGCAAAGTATATTTAAGTTTCAGATTTGAAAAGAATTCCAAGTGCAACTGACTGCGATATAGAATACTTAACAACTCCCATGAAACTGCACCAACTCAAATATAAAAGAGAGTGCAAAATCTTCAGGGATTAGAAAAGTCTCTGTGATGTCACTGGTCTCTAGTGATGGATAGGCTACCTTCTCATGAATATGAAGGGTCTCGGTGATGTCACTGGTCTCTAGTGAATTGATAGGCTGTGTTCTTGGGTCTCGGAGATGTCACTGGTCTCTAGTGATGGATAGGCTGTGTTCTCATGAACATGAAGGGTCTCAGTGATGTCACTGGTCTCTAGTGATGGTGATGGATACTATGTTTTCACGAATACGAAGGGCCCCGGTGATGTCACTGGTTTTTAGTGATGGACAGGCTGCATTCTCATTAATAGGAAGGGTCTCGGTAATGTCACTGGTCTCTAGTAATGGACAGGCTGTGTCCTTATGAATATGAAGAGTCTCGGGGATGTCACTGGTCTCTAGTAATGGATAGGCTATGGTCTCAAGATTATAAAGAATCTCGGTGATGTCACTGGTCTCTAGTGATGGATACTACGTTCTAATGAATATGAAGGATCTTGGTGATGTCACTGGTCTCTAGTGATGGACAGGCTGTGTTCTTATGAATATGAAGAGTCTGGGTAAAATCACTGTTTTTTAGGCTGCATTCTCATGAATATGAAGGGTCTTGGTAATGTCACTGGTCTCTAGAGATTGGATAGGCTATGTTCTCATTAATAGGAAGAGTCTCGGTGATGCTTCTGGTCTCTAGTAATGGACAGGCTGTGTCCTCATGAATATGAAGAGTCTCAGGGATGTCACTGGTCTCTAGTAAATTGATAGGCTGTGTTCCTATGAATATAAAGGGTCTCGGTGATGTCACTGGTCTCTAGTAATGGATAGGCTATGTTCTCCTGAATATAAAGAATCTCAGTGATGTCACTGGTCTCTAGTGATGGATAGGCTGTGTTCTTATGAATATGAAGAGTCTGGGTAAAATCACTGTTTTTTAGGCTGCATTCTCATGAACATGAAGGGTCTCGGTGATGTCACTGGTCTCTAGTGATGGATAGGCTACGTTCTCATGAACATGAAGGGTCTCGGTGATGTCACTGGTCTCTAGTGATAGATACTACATTCTCATGAATACGAAGGGTCTCGTGATGTCACTGGTCTCTAGAGATTGGAAAGGCTATGTTCTCATGAATACAACGGGTCTTAGTGTTGTCACTGGTCTCTAGCGATCGGATAGGCTACGTTCTTGTAAATATGAAGAGTCTCGGGATATCACCGGTCTCAGGTTGCATTCTCATGTATATGAAGAATCTCAATGATGTCACTGGTCTCTCTCTGGTCACTGGTGATTAATAAGGCTACGTTCTCATGAATACGAAGAGCCTCTGGGATGTTACTGGTCTCTAGTAAATGTATAGGCTGTGTTCTCATGAACATAAAGGGTCTTGGTGATGTCACTGGTTTCTAGTGAATAGATAGGCTGCATTCTCATGAATATGAAGGGTTTCGATGATGTCACTAGTGTCTAGTGAATGGATAGGCTGTGTTCTCATGAATATGAAGGGTTTCGATGATGTCACTGGTCTTTAGTGTACTGAGCTATTCAACTCATTTCATCTATGCAATCTTGGCAATTAGGGAGCGCATGGCTCATATTTGAAATGTTTCCCCTTTTGTTTCTTCTTGTCCTTCTGTTGTGAATTTAGAAATATGATCATATTCTCCATTTGATACATCAAAAATATTGAACAAATTGTAACCAAAGTATCCCATGTGGAGGCGCCGTACACCGACAGCTCAATGTATATCAAATAGTGAAGAGTGGCCTCCTGAAACCACGCCCCCTGACTAGTTTTTGCCTTGGCCCCATCACTAGGGGTGGGATCTGATGTGGGGCGAAATGCGTCAGTTCTCCACTATTTGATATACATTGAGCTGTTGGTGTTCAGCGCCTCCACATGGGATACTTTGTACAGGCTGCTGGGATAAGTATTTAGATGCCAGCACCCCTTTTGGTGGATCACCTGAGCAAATCTTCTTAGTACTTAGAGTGGCTGAAAGTTTTTACAGGTCGCAAATTGTATCCAATGATCAAACTCTTATTTTGTTTCTGTAAAATGCACAAAAACCTTTTTCCTTGAAATTATTTTCCTTTAACTCTAAATCAGATTTTTGGGAAGAAAAATTTTATTTTTTTCAAAATAATATTTATCCTGGCGGAAATAAAGCCAGCTTTGTCCTCAGCAGTCCCTGGGTGTGTACAATCCGCCACCATTTTACACAATAGAAAAGAGCGGATTAATTATTTCTCGATATGTCAAGGCTCTAGGCTAAAGTCCAGACAGGGGCTTAATCATGCTGCACACTACAGTGAATTCAAATAATTGCCCAAAATTAAATGTTCTTCCAGCCCATCGTTCATCAGGAGGATACGTGCGCTAATTCGGTTTATCTGGTAATGAAACGGTTACAGACCAAGAAAGTAAAATATTCCATTGTGGAGCTTTGTGAAACAACGTTACAGAGTTGTTGTATACTTTGTGTTAATATTATAATATTCGTCCCACCCCAGATCCCACCCCTATTCCTGGGGCCAAGGCAAAAACTAGTCAGGGGGCGTGGTTTCAGGAGGAGCTGAGGCTGAGGCCACTCTTCACTATTTGATATACATTGAGCTGTTGGTGTGCGGCGCCTCCACATGGGATACTTTGGTTACAATTTGTTCAATATTCAATAATAATATTATACATCTGTCCTGTAATCAGTAAGGCTTGCTGAGACTTGTGGATCCAGTAGGACTGAAGTTCAGACCGAACATTCTCAGTATGGGTATAAATATTCAAACATTTACTTCTTTGTCTGGAACCCAACGTCATGTATGTAGCACCCTCCTATGTAGGTGCTAGGTAAAAGCATCTTATGCTCCTTCTGCTTATCAGGGGAGCCTGATCTATTAGGTTGCCTGTTGCATGTTCCCAGGTGTGATTCACTGGGTCTGAGGGGTGTCCCCACTGGAGCTTGTTGGACAGTGGAGGAAACCCATCCAGTGGGAGGGCATTCTTGCAATGCATCCTGGGATTGCTCATAAAAGCTGTGGGGACATGTGACAGGGCGTCTTTGGCGGGTTGCAGAGTCCCAGGAGAAGGCAGACGGCTGAAGAAGGTGGTCATAGGTAGTCGGCCTAGTGAACCAGGTGTGGAGCTGAGCTGCAGAGGATCCAGTGAAGCTGACAGTGGAGCTGCTGGCAGAGTCTTCCAGGAAAAACAGTGTCCGTGAGTACCAGGGGACTTTCCAAAGGGTCTGCCCAGGAAGGGGGACCACTCCAGCGAAGTCAGAGGATCACAGCTCACACAGAGTGTCAGAGTAAAGGGGGTGCCGTATAGAACCCTGAAGAGTAGGCACAAAGGGGGTGCCAAGTAGGACCCTGAAAAGTGATACACAGTACAGTACGGTTCATCAAATCCTTCTTCACTTTAGTAGCAAGGTGAATCAGCGGCCTTGCCGCACTCAGCTATATTCAGAAGTAGCAGCAATTGAGTATAGTTTATCCAGTTGGAGTATCCCACTCATCCCTTCTCCTATCCCAGTTCTCAAATAAAACAACAAAAACCAAAACAACTGGACTGTTTTCTGACTGAGCCAAGCACATTGAATATGCTGTATTTGGGATGTGGTGGAACAGAAAATTAAAATCATGGATTTGCAGCCGACAAATCTGCAGCAACTGAGTGATGCTATCATGTCACTATGGACCAGGGGCTGACTGGCAACTTTCGGCCCAGGGGGCAAGTACAATCCAGAGGCCCATGGTGCAGCGACTTGGCCCCCCTCCCACTCTCCCTCTTCACAGCCTCCTTCTGACCCTCATTTTATGCTGAAGCTCTGCTCCAGGTACTCTCTACCCACCGGCCGAATCTGGGTTCTCAACTTGGCCAGCAGGGGGCGGTTGGGGTGAGCTGGAACAGCTTGGTTGGGGCTGGCCGGGGGAGAGTCTCCAGTGGGGCATGGAACTGGCTTCTGCTCAGACATAGTGTACCCAGGGATCCTCAAACTACGACCCTCCAGCTGTTGCAGAACTTCACATCCCATGAGGCATTGCACAACTCTGACATTCACAGACATGACTAGGCATGATGGGAATTCTAGTTCCTGAACAACTGGAGGGCCATAGTTTGAAGACCCCTGGTGTACACCATCCAGGGGGGAGGCTGCACTCTGTCCTTGTCTTCATCCTGCACTCAGTAGGTCAGCTGCGTGGACTTTTTACTTCTCTTCACCAGGAATAATTTAGGCATGTCTGCGGCAGAAGCAGTGCAGCCTTTTTACAGGGCACCAGAGCGGCCCAGGGGGGCAATTGCCCCCCTGACCCAATCTTCCCCTGCTATGGACCAAAATCTTCGAGGAATGTTTCCAACACCTTGTTGAATCTATTCCACGAAGAATGAAGGTAGTTATGAAGGCAAAAGGGGGTCCAACCCGGTACTAGCAAGCAGAGGCGGCTCTCTAATTAGGCAAATTAGGCGGTTGCCTAAGGCCTCGCGCTCACAGGGGCGCTCACATTCTTTCTTTCTTACTCCCTCCATTCTTTCTTTCTCCCTCCCTTGTTTCTTCCTTTCTTTCTTTCTCCCTCCCATCTTTCTTTATTTCTCCCTCCCCTTCTGTCTTTCCTTCTTTCTCCCTCCCCTCCTTTCTTTCTTTCTTTCTTTCTTTCTTTCTTTCTTTCTTTCTTTCTTTCTTTCTTTCTTTCTTTCTTTCTCCCTCCCCTTCTTTCTTTCTTTCTCCCTCCCCTCTTTCTTTCTTTCTCCCTCCCCTCCTTTCTTTCTTTCTCCCTCCCCTCCTTTCTTTCTTTCTCCCTCCCCTCCTGTCTTTCTTTCTGTCTTTCTCCCTCCCCTCCCCCTTTCTTTCTTTCTTTCTTTCTTTCTTTCTTTCTTTCTTTCTTTCTTTCTTTCTTTTTCTTTCTTTCTTTCTCTCTCCCTTCCTTTCTTTCTCCCTCTCCTCCTGTCTTTCTTTCTCCCTCCCCTCCTGTCTTTCTGTCTTTCTCCCTCCCCTCCTTTCCTTCTCCCCCCTTCTTGCTTTCTTTCGGTCTTTCTTTCTTTCTCCCTCCCTTTTTCTTTCTTTCTTTCTTTCTTTCTTTCTTTCTTTCTTTCTTTCTTTCTTTCTTTCTTTCTTTCTTTCTTTCTTTCTTTCTTTCTTTCTTTCTTTCTTTCTTTCTTTCTTTCTTTCTTTCTCCCTCCCCTCCTTTCTTTCTTTCTTTCTTTCTCCCTTCACTCCTTTATTTCTCCCTCCCCTCTTTCTTTCTTTCTTTCTTTCTTTCTTTCTTTCTTTCTTTCTTTCTTTCTTTCTTTCTTTCTTTCTTTCTTTCTTTCTTTCTTTCTTTCTTTCTCCCTTCACTCCTTTATTTCTCCCTCCCCTCTTTCTTTCTTCATCCCATGCGATTTCCACAGTACACATCCCACACACACACACAAGCAGCAGTAATTAGATGCTCAGCTTCGGGGTTCTTCCTTAACCTCTGCAAAGGGGGTGAGTGGGGCCTCATGTCTAAATTCTGCCTAAGGCCTCACAAAGCCTAGAGCCGCCTCTGCTAGCAAGGTGTACCTAATAGAGTGGCCGGTGTGTTGGTGGTCAGAGTTGAAGACCATTCTTCCAGTGGAAAGAAGATGCAGAATATGTGTTGCATGGAATTTCCCCCTGAGTGGGTAAAATGACAGGTTCTCTTTATTAAAAATATTAAAAAAAGTGTTGAGTTTGTCATAAAATGTGTCATATGACGTGGTGTCACTCCACGTTGGGGGAATCGATGGGGCTGATTCATCGTGGTGTCGGAAATAGCTCAGCGAGTGATGAATCAGCCCCCAGACGTCTCCTCTTCCCTCCTCTTGTTGTTCCTCTTGTGTTGAAGAATTATTTTTTTATTTTTTTTTTTGATGAATCTGCGGCATGCAATTAAATATTTAATATTCAGAATGCTTATGGCTGCAACAATACTCGCGCTCCGTGCTCCCTATAATTTCCCTGACTGTTTTAGTCACCGAAAAAAGCGCCTCCATTGTGTGTTTTGTACATCGGTGACGTCACCGCACGGTGCTCCCCTCTGCTTCATTCAGAAACAGGACCAAAATATCATTTAACTGTATCAGGACCGATCTATAGAAAAAATATGGCCAACCTGATTAACAAACAATGTCTGCCGCTTTAGGTCTCTCCTTCTTCCTTGGACGTTGTCATAGCCAGTGCACAGAAATTTAAAGGGTCATTCCACCCAAAAGTCACATTTTACTTTGTGCAGGGATGGTGGGAACCCCTCATAATGGGCACAGCAGGTGTACAGACCCGGGAACTCAGCACAGAGATGGTGGTAACTCCTCATAATGGGCACAACAGGTGTACAGGCATGGGAACTCAGCACAGGGATGGTGAGAACCCCTCATAATGGGCACAGCAGGTGTACAGAGTCGGGAACTCAGCACAGAGATGGTGGTAACTCCTCATAATGGGCACAGCAGGTGTACAGACCCGGGAACTCAGGACAATGATGGTGGGAACCCCTCATAATGGGCAAGGCAGGTGTACAGACCTGGGAACTCAGCACAGGGATGGTGGTAACCCCTCATAATGGGCACATCAGGTATACAGACCTGGGAACTCAGCACAGGGATGGTGGTAACCCCTCATAATGGGCACAGCAGGTGTACAGACCTGGGAACTCAGTGCATGGATGGTGGGAACCCCTCATAATGGGCACAGTGGGTATACAGAGTCAGGAAGTCAGCGCAAGGAAGGTGGGAACCCACCAAAATGGGCACACCAGGATCTCATGGAAGGGATGGTGGAAACCCCTCATAATGGGCACAGCAGGTGTACAGACCCGGGAACTCAGCACAGGGATGGTGGGAAACTGCCATTCCACTCCCTGACAGCGAGGTGTGAGGTTGCTGGTTCCTTAGCTCGTGTGCTTCCAGAAGCCAGGGGCTAGAGTTGCTTCTCTGCCCCAGGAAGGATGCTGGATCCTGGGGAGGACCCTGGCGGGGGCCCCCTGGATAGGCCTGAGACTATGGAAGACATGGAGCTCGGCCCAAGGAGGGGTGAATCCCTGCCTACCTTTAGACGGAGGACTGTTGAAAAGCTGAGGCGGATTGAGAAAGAGGAGGAGAAATTGGCAACTTTGAAAGTAGAATTTAAAAAGAAAAAGTTGTATTGTGCCAAACTGTACAGTAAGAAGAGACCGGCTCTGAGGCCTGAATTGAAGGACTTGGAGCAAGCTTTGAGGAAGCAGAAAGAGTTGGTGAGCTCTCTGAAGGAAAGCTGTGAAGCACTTCAGGAGAAATACAGGAATGAGGAGCGTTTCAGCCGTATGAGGAGAGGAGCCGTTTCCAGCATGGAGAGTGACCCAGTCAGTGAGGAGATTCAGGTACCGACAGAGTCAGCAGAGAGTGAGAAAGTGGGCCCGGAGGATGAGCCCAGCTCTTCAACACCTCAAACATCTGCTGAGCCCCCAATGGCGGAGGCCTCTGTCTCCCTCCCTCTGCAGCAGCAATGTGGAACATCTGAGCAGGAGGTTGAGGGGGGTACTGGCATGTTGGAGTTCGTCGCTGAGCTGGAATCCCCTCTGGATGGAAGAAAGTTCCATTTTTCTGCAGATTCCCCAGATGAGGAGATGGATACCGTTCCTCGCCCTATGAGAGAGAGACCTGTGGAGAGAGGAAAATTCACCATTAAGCCTGCAACATCCAGGAGGGAGTTTGATCCCGCCATTAACCATGACACTGTAGAGGTAACACAGAAAGCAGGTACAGTGTGTGTGCAAGGTGGTGATGTGAACTTTAATGACAATGTGCTTGCTGAGGGTTGTAGTGCTATGGGCTGTCAGCCCACACCCATAGACAATGTGCAGCATGCAGTGCAACCTGATACACCTGCTGAAAAAATTCCACTTTTAAATGCAAGTGGTGAGAAAATTGGAAAAAACTGTGTGTTTCTGGTTGAAGAGTCTGCAGAGAGGAGCACCACGGACATTGCAGAGGCTTTGCCTGGACCAAATACAGTGGCTGTTCCTGAGCATGGTGGAGGAGATGCTGGGAGCAGTAGTACTATAACTTTTTTGGAGTCTGCAGTAGACAAGGCTGTGATTGAACCCAGGAAAGCAGCTGAGTGCTCAGAGAAGGGGGAGGGGGTGGGTCTTGTCTCTGCTGCTCCAAAGACTGCAAGGGTTGATTCAGGCTCCTTGTCATCAGGTGTGGTTGTGTCTAAAGACAATGCTGTAATTGCTGATGTTTCTGGGAGGAAAACCTATGCTGGTGCTGCTGAAGGGTTTGGGAGGGGGGTGCAAGCAGGGAAGGAGCATGGAAATGTTTCATCTTCCTCATTATTTAAAAGGAGGAATGTGGTACAGCTCAGATGGGAAGGCGAAGGTATTCCGCCATATAGGAGAGCTGTGGTTGATAAGATTCTGCAGATGGGCTTTAAACCTGCAGATATCTTTGCCCTGATCAGTCCGACCGGCTCCTATGAGTACGATTTGTCCTTTGTCCGTCCGGAGTCTTTGGACATATTTTGGGAGAAATATGAACATGTGTATAGGAGCCTGCCGGACTGGAAAGGGCTCATCCCCAAAGTTGTGTCACGTCAGCCACTTATTAAAATGGTGACGATTCTTGTGCGCAATGAATCCATACCGCAAGGGGATTTATCTGTATGGCTGAGGAGATATGGAGACATCCTGAGCCCCTTACACAAAATTATGGATGATCGAGGAATATGGACGGGGGGATGGTCTGTGCAGCTAAAACTAAGAGTCATTGATAATGTCATCCAGCATCTGCCATCCTCAGCTTTCCTAGGGAGGGACAGACTGACCATATTCTATCCAGGCCAGCCAAAGCTGTGCAATAAGTGTGGGGATAAAGGGCACTTTGCATCCTCCTGTCCAGTAATGAAATGCTCTCTGTGTCAGGATTTAGGGCATTTGGCAAAGGATTGCAATATTATAAGGTGCAACTTGTGCAATGCAGTTGGGCATCCTTATAGTCAGTGTCCTGAGGCAGTACACAACCAGCCTGAGCTCATGAGAGAGTTTTTCCGTCTGGACATGGAGGATGCTCAGAGCTCAGCAGCTAGGGTGCCTGCGATTCCCTCCGAGACTGTACCAATACCCAGTGTGTCAGTGTCTTCCCAGTCTGTGGTGCCCCAGTCTGTGCCAATGCCCAGTGTGTCAGTGTCTTCCCAGTCTGTGGTGCCCCAGTCTGTGCCAATGCCCAGTGTGTCAGTGTCTTCCCAGTCTGTATGTAAGGTATCGGTTACTAAGAATGTGTCCAATCCTTCTGTGTCTATGTCTTCCAAAATTGCAGAGGCGGCAAGAGGTGCTGAGGCAGGGGCATCAAGTACAGTGCCAGTCCCCTCCCCTAGACATTGCAGGGCTTCCATTAGGGACCATGGGGTGCAGAGGAGTGGGGAGAATGGTGAAGAGGCTGGCCTGGTGGTAGATAAGGTAAGGGAGAGTGGGGGTGAAGGGGAGGGTGAGAGTGGGGAAACTGTTATTTCCAATTTGTCCAAGGATGATGTGGAATGGTTGGAGGAGAAAAGAAAGAAGGGCAAAAGAAGGAAAAAAAAGTGTTCAGCTACCCACAGTCCTGAGGTTTTGCCTTTGACAAATAAGTTTGGGGTCCTGTCAGATGATGAGGATGAATGGGACTTGTTGAGTACAGAATCTTCCATGGATGATGAGTCGCAGGGTGCACTGAAGCGCACTGGTTCTCCAGGGGGAGAGAGTAGTCAGGCTAAGAAACGGCTGCCTCAATTATCTGTTAAAAGTGGCAACCAATAATGTTATCAGCTGAAAATCAGTCCTAAAATATAATTTTTCATTAAAGGCTCCATGCATGGTGAAGTTTCTTAGTCCGGCTCTCTCGTAGGGTTTATGCTGTGTGCAATTTGGTTTATTTATTATGTTCTTGTTTTGTATAGTTATATTCAATTATTTTGTAAATATGTTATTTATAATTTATTTATTATGGTTTTATTGTATATAAGTTGATTGATTGTAAGAATTTCCAATAAACAAAATTAACCCCTCATAATGGGCACAGCAGGTGTACAGACCTGGGAACTCAGTGCATGGATGGTGGGAACCCCTCATAATGGGCACAGTGGGTATACAGAGTCAGGAAGTCAGCGCAAGGAAGGTGGGAACCCACCAAAATGGGCACACCAGGATCTCATGGAAGGGATGGTGGAAACCCCTCATAATGGGCACAGCAGGTGTACAGACCCGGGAACTCAGCACAGGGATGGTGGGAAACTGCCATTCCACTCCCTGACAGCGAGGTGTGAGGTTGCTGATTCCTTAGCTCGTGTGCTTCCAGAAGCCAGGGGCTAGAGTTGTTTCTCTGCCCCAGGAGGGATGCTGGATCCTGGGGAGGACCCCGGCGGGGGCCCCCTGGATAGGCCTGAGACTAGGCCTCAGCCTATGGAAGACATGGAGCTCGGCCCAAGGAGGGGTGAATCCCTATCTACCTTTAGACGGAGGATTGTGGACAAGCTGACAAGGATTGAGAAAGAGGAGGAGAAATTGGCAGCTTTAAAAACTGAATTTAAAAAGAAAAAGTTGTATTGTGCCAAACTGTACAGTAAGAAGAGACCGGCTCTGAGGCCTGAATTAAAGGACTTGGAGCAAGCTTTGAGGAAGCAGAAAGAGTTGGTGAGCTCTCTGAAGGAAAGTAGCGGAGCTTTTAAGGAAAAATACAGGAATGAGGAACGTTTCAGCCGTATGAGGAGAGGAACCGTTTCCAGCATGGAGAGTGACCCAGCCAGTGAAGAGATGCAGGTACCGACAGAGTCAGCAGAGAGTGAGAAAGTGGGCCCGGAGGATGAGCCCAGCTCTTCAACACCTCAGACATCTGCTGAGCCCCCAATGGCGGAGGCCTCTGTCTCCCTCCCTCTGCAGCAGCAATGTGGAACATCTGAGCAGGAGGTTGAGGGGGGTACTGGCATGTTGGAGTTCATCGCTGAGCTGGAAACCCCTCTGGATGGAAGAAAGTTACATTTTTCTGCGGATTCCTCAGATGAGGATATGGATACCGTTCCTCGCCCTATGAAAGAGAGACCTGTGGAGAGAGGAAGATTCACCATTAAGCCTGCAACAACCAGGAGGGAGTTTGATCCCACCATCAGCCATGACACTGCAGAGGTAACACAGCAAGCAGGTACAGTGTGTGTGCAAAGTGGTGATATGAACTTTATTAATGACAATGTGCTTGCTGAGGGTTGTAGTGCTATGGGCTGTCAGCCCACACCCATAGACAATGTGCAGCATGCAGTGCAACCTGATGCACCTGCTAAAAAAACTTTAAATGCGATTGGTGGGAAAACTGAAAATAACTTTGAGCTTTTGGTTGAAGTGTCTGCAGAGAGGAGCACCACGGACATTGCAAAGGCTTTTCCTGACCCAGATAAAGCTGTTGTTCCTGAAAATGGTGCAGGAGATGCTGGGAGCAGTAGTGCTACAACTGTTGGGGATTCTGCAGTAAAAAAAACTGTGATTGAACCCAGGAAAGCAGCTGAGTGCTTAGAGAAGGGGGAGGGGGTGGGTCTTGTCTCTGCTGCTCCAAAGACTGCAAGGGTTGATTCAGGCTCCTTGTCAGCAGGTGTGGTTGTGTCTAAGGACAATGCTGTAATTACTGGTATGTCTGGGAGGAAAACCTATGCTGGTGCTGCTACAGGATCTGGTAGGGGGGAGCATGGAAATGGTTTATCTTCCTCACTATTTAAAAGGAGGAATGTGGTTCAGCTCAGATGGGAAGGCGAAGGTATTCCCCCATATAGGAGAGCTGTGGTTGATAAGATTCTGCAGATGGGGTTTAGACCCGAAGATATCTTCGCCCTGATCAGTCCGACCGGCTCCTATGAGTATGATTTGTCCTTTATCCGTCCGGAGTCTTTGGACATATTTTGGGAGAAATATGAGCATGTGTGTAGGAGCCTGCCGGACTGGAGAGGGCTCATCCCCAAAGTTGTGTCACGTCAGCCACTTATTAAAATGGTGACGATTCTTGTGCGCAATGAGTCCATACCACAAGGGGATTTATCTGTATGGCTGAGGAGATATGGAGACATCCTGAGCCCCTTACACAAAATTATGGATGACCGAGGAATATGGACGGGGGGATGGTCTGTGCAGCTAAAACTGAGGGTTATTGATAATGTCATCCAGCATCTGCCATCCTCAGCTTTCCTGGGAAGGGACAGGCTGACCATCTTTTATCCAGGCCAGCCAAAACTGTGTAATAAATGTGGGGATAAAGGGCACTTTGCATCCTCCTGTCCAGTGATGAAATGCTCTCTGTGTCAGGATTTAGGGCATTTGGCAAAGGATTGCAACATTATAAGGTGCAACTTGTGCAATTCGGTTGGGCATCCTTATAGCCAGTGTCCCGAGGCAATGCATAACCAGCCTGAGCTCATGAGAGAGTTCTTCCGCCTGGACATGGAGGATGCTCAGAGCTCAGCAGCTAGGGTGCCTGCGATTCCCTCTGAGTCTGTGCCAATGCCCAGTGTGCATGTGTCTTCCCAGTCTGTGCGTTTGCCTAGTGTGCCTGTGTCTTCCCAGTCTGTGATTTCCCAGTCTGTGCCAATTCCCAGTGTGTCAGTGTCTTCCAAATCTGTGGTGCCCCAGTCTGTGCGTTTGCATGTATCAGTTACCGAGAATGTGTCCAATCCTTCTGTGTCTATGTCCTCCAAAATTGCAGAGGCCGCAAGAGGTGCTGATGCAGGGGCATCAAGTGCAGTGCCAGTCCCACCCCCTCGACATTTCAGGGCTTCTATTGGGGACCAGGGGATGCAGAGGAGTGGGGAAAATGGTGAAGAGGCTGGCCTGGTGGCAGATAAGGTAAGGGAGAGTGGGGGTGAAGGGGAGGCTAAGAGTGGGGAGACTGTAATTTGCAGTTTGTCCAAGGATGATGTGGAATGGTTGGAGGAGAAAAGGAAGAAGGGCAAAAGAAAAAAAAAAAGGTGTTCAGTTGCCCAAAGTCCTAAGGTTTTGCCCTTGAAAAATAAGTTTGGGGTCCTGTCAGATGATGACGATGAATGGGACTCGTTGAGTACGGCGTCTTCTATGGATGATGAGTCCCAGGGTGCATTGAAGCGCACTGGTTCTCCAGGAAGAGAGAGTAGTCAGGCTAAGAAACGGCTGCCTCAATTATCCTAATGGCAGTTCCCACTCCGTTAAAAGTGGCAACCATTAATGTTGCCAGCTTAAAATCAGTGAGTGCTCGTCATATGGCCTTATTTTTGCTCAGCGAGTTTGATGCTGACATTTTGTTTTTGCAAGAGACCCATCTCAGTAATCTGGCTGATATACATCTGGCAAAGAAGGAGTGGAAGCGTGGTCCCTCCTTTTGGTCTCTTGCGGCCGAGCCTTACAGCGGGGTTGCGGTCTTTTTTTCTGGTATGGTAACATGCCGACGGGTAATTGAGGTAGAGATTGGGAGATGCATGATTTTGGATGTCTCTGTGAGGGGGCAGGACCTGCGCCTGATTAACATCTATGGTCCCCAGACAAAATGGGACAGGAAATGCCTCTTTACAAAGATTAAGCCTTTTCTTTTTACGGCTCAGCAGGTTATCTTTGGAGGTGACTTCAACACCATTACTAGGCCTAAAGACAGGAGAGGTTTCAGAGATAAGCTGGGCTATGACAGCCTTTTCCTGAATGCAATGGTTAGGGAAGCAGGTCTGGTAGATGTGCACATTAAGCGCTGCCCAGACAGCACGGGGTTCACTTTTCAGCGAGGTAATAGTCAGAGTAGGATAGATAGGTTTTTTTTAAAGGAGGACTCTGCTTTTTCGGCACCTGTTTGTCGGGCAGTGGAGTTTTCTGATCACTGTATTCTATATTTGACTCTGAATGCCTCAGGCGTGCCACCTAGGGGGAGGGGTATCTGGAGATTGAATTCGGCCCTCCTGGATGACGAGGAAGTAAGACAATCCTTTGAGGAATTTTTTCAGGCACAGGTAACTATCCTAGACTTTTGCAACAGTAAGTCAGAATGGTGGGAGCTTATAAAACAGCGGACTGTTAGGCTTTTCAAGGCCATAGGGAGAAAGAGACAGCAAGATAAGTATATCACCTACCAGCGTTTGCGGAGGAAACTTGACCGCCTTGTATCGAATGGAGGAGATTCTGGGGCGATCTCTGAGGTGAAGCTCCTCCTGAGGACCCATCAATATGACCGGCACGCCTCTTTGGTTCAGGAAAGGGACTATGGGAAATACCATTCGCCTGACCCTTACCAGAATTGTAAACAGAGCGTAGCAGTTAAGACGGTCAATGGCCTGAAGGACAGTACGGGCTCTCTGACGAAGTCTAGGTCAGGGATCCTGGAGGTCGTCAGGTCATACTATGCTGATCTCCTGGGAGGAAAGAACCTTGATCGGACAGGGATGTTGAGTTTTTTGGACTCTACGCCAGGTCTGGAAAATATTGTTCCTTTGATGAATTTGACAGATGAAATCACTGCAGATGAGGTGATCCAGGCTATTGATAAACTAGCCATCAGGAAAACGCCAGGGCCAGATGGTTTGACAGCCGAATTTTATAAATGTTTTAAGAAGATCCTGGCTTCACACCTTGCGGAGGTTTTTAATGGCTGTTTGCATGAGGGTTCTCTCCCTCCTTCCATGAGGCAATCTGCAGTGGTTCTTCTGTCAAAGGGCAAAGATCCTTCGATGATTGAGAATTGGCGCCCCATTAGCCTTCTTAATGTCGATAGAAAGATACTGGCAAAGATTTTTTTTCTGGCGATTATCATCAGTGGCAGGCGATTTGTTATCCCATCACCAGCACTGCGCAATCCAGGGTAGAAGCACTTTCTCAGCTGTGTTAGCTGTCCGGGAGGCCTTGGAGCGTTGTAGGGCTGCTGGTTGGGGTAAATATCTGCTGACATTGGATCAGGCTAAGGCCTTTGATAGGGTTAATCATGAGTACCTATGGCTCCTTCTTGGCAAGTATGGCCTGGAGGGGGGTTTCATTGATTGGCTCAAGATTTTGTACAAAGGGGCTGAAAGCTTTCCTCTGGTTAATGGTTGGGTTGGGCAGCCCTTTGTGGTTGGCTCAGGTGTGCGTCAGGGGTGTCCTTTGAGTCCTCTGCTATATGCGTTTGCAATCGACCCCTTCATTAGAAGGCTAGAGAGTGGACCATTGTGTGGGGTACCTTTGGGCATCGCTGGTGAGCCTCCTTTGAAGGTTGTGGCTTATGCTGATGACGTTTCTGTTTTTGTCTCTGGGACTGGGGAAGCGCAGGAGGTGGTCTCAGTGACAAGGCAGTATGCGGAAGCATCAGGTTCAAAGGTCAACCAGGACAAGTGTGAAGCTTTCTGGATGGGCGTGGAAGGTGAGAGCTTTGTTCTCCCGGATGACTTCCCGGAGCCCCAACAAAAAATTAGAGTTCTAGGCATTGAATTTGGCCCAGGTGACTATGGTCATGCAAATTGGGTGAGCAGGCTGGAGAATGCCAATGCCAAGGTGGCGAGCTGGAAAAGTTGGCGGTTTTCCTTAAGGGAAAAGGTTGATCTGATCAAAGGTTACCTGATTCCAATTTTTCTGTATGTCAGTTTTGTCTGCATTTTGCCAGTGTCTCTCTATACCAGGATCTATAGTTGTTTCTTCCAGCTGTTATGGGGAAACAGAATAAACCTTGTCAAAAGGAGTGTGACTTATCTTCCTAGGCGGGAGGGTGGTCTAGGAATGATCAACCCTGTAGTCTTTTTCTCTCTGATGTTTGTAAAGTACAACCTTGGTAACATGTTGGCAGAGAGACCGCCTGGGTGGGTTGGTATTTTCCAGTCCTGGTTTAGGCCCTTTCTGCGAAACTGGGAAAATGGTGGGCCAGTGAAAAGCCTGAGGGTCAAGCATGATAAGCTCCCGACTTATGTTGCCCCGTGTTTGAAAATACTTCGGCAGTGGCAAGTAACGGCAGGGGAGATCAGATCTCTTCCAAGGAAACTTCTTGAGAAGCGGATCATGAGCTCTGTTTTTTGCGAACCACTGGCCTTAAGGGATTGCCCAAGCCTAGTTTTGGGGGAGGGTTTGCGTTTGATTAATTTGGAGAGAATCCCAATGAAGTTTAGGGATCAGGCTTGGCTCGCTTTCCATGGAAAACTATATGTGAAGGGCAACCTGAAGTTTCTCTCTGTGAGTGATCGTGGCTGCCCGAGAGTAGAGTGTGGAGGTGCGGTGGAGTCCATGGATCATTTTTTGCTTCAGTGCCCTTTTAATATAGAGGTGTACAAGAGGGTAGGGAGGGCTCTGAGTGTACCCTTCCTCCCCCATATGAGTTATGCAGAGTGGGTGTATGGGGCATTCCAGACTCGCCGGGATTATGATTTGGAAACACTTTTTTTAGTTAGTGTAGTAGTCCGTTATTTCACGTGGAGTGCACGGTGCCAGGTATCCTTACGGAGTAAAATCCTCCCTGTTGAGGTGGTGGTGCAGAACATTCTGGGTGAGGTTGGGAAGATTCGAGGTCTTGAGAAAGACAGGTGGCAGCAGGAGGCCTGGATAAAGGCGTGGAGGAATATCAGGACTCTGTAGCTGCTGCCTGTTGATCTCGGGGTGTGCGGCTTTTCTTTCTGTCCTTGCTTCACTCCCCTAGATTTTCAGATAAAATATATTTTTGATAAAAGGCTACATGCATGGTGACGGTGATGTTCCTTAGTCTGGCTCTCTCATAGGGTTTATGCTGTGCGCAATTTGGTTTATTTATTATGTTCTTGTTTGGTTTTTGGTTTTGTATAGTTATATTTAATTATTTTGTAAATATGTTATTTATTAATTTATTTATTATGGTTTTATTGTATATAAGTTGTTGTTTGTAAGATTTTTCAATAAACAAAATTAACCCCTCATAATGGCCACAGCAGGTATACAGGCCCGGGAACTCAGCACAGGGATGATGGGAACCCCTCATAATGGGCACAGCAGGTGTACAGACTCGGGAACTCAGCACAGGGATGGTGGGAACCCCTCATAATGGGCACAGCAGGTGTACAGACCCGGGAACTCAGGACAAGGATGGTGGCAGCACCTCATAATGGGCACAGCCGGTGTACAGACCCAGAAACTCAGCACAGGGATGGTGGTAACTCCTCATAATGGGCACAGCAGGTGTACATAGTCTGGAAGTCAGTGCAAGGATGGTGGGAACCCCTCATCATGGGCATAGCACGTGTACAGACCCGGGAACTCAGCACAGGGATGGTGGGAACCCCTCATAATGGGCATAGCAGGTGTACAGAGTCAGGAAGTCAGTTCAAGGATGGTGGGAACCCACCAAAATGGGCACACCAGGATCTCAGGGAAGGGATGGTGAGAACCCCTCAAAATGGGCACATCAGGTGTTCAGACCTGGGAACTCAGCACAGGGATGGTGAGAACCCCTCATAATGGGCACAGCAGGTGTTCAGACCTGGGAACTCAGCACAGGGATGGTGGGAACCCCTCATAGTGGGCACAGCAGGTGTACAGACCCGGGAACTCAGCACAGGGATGGTGGGATCCCCTCATAATGGGCACAGCAGGTGTACAGACACGGAAACTCAGCACAGGGATGGCTTCTCCCTTCTGCCTGTAAAAAACTGAAATAATCTCAGTCCAATCAGAATCATTCTCTGGGACATTTCTGTGTGCAATAAAAGGTGGAGCTTCTCAAAAAAGTGATAACTGCTGCTGTTTATTATAACATGTTGCAAATTCTATTCTTGCTGACTTGAAAGTTCTTGACGGGTCAAATTGAGGTTTGTCCCTGGTCTTCAAAGCTCAGCATACCTTTTTTCTTTGGATGGAAGCAGTGGTCTCTCTGCAGAGATACCAACACGCTTCCCTGCTCCGTCAGAGTCAGAGCTCTGCAACCCTCAGGGATTATGAGCTTCACTCACTAGAGAGCTCAACAGCAGGCATGTTGGACCTCTGCAGAAAGGCCGCTGCTTCCACAAGGGTCCTTCTCCGCAGCATGCTGGCAGGACGCTGGCTTTTCTACTCCAGCTGTGGCTGCACACCATTTGTTTAGATGCACCTGGAATGTATTTAGTAATTTAAAGATTGTTCAGGTTTGGTTCTTCCTATGAAATGTTATGAACGGTAATTATTTCGCCGTCCTTGACTCTGTTCTGAGCGCCTTGTACCCACCAGGCGATGAGCGCCCCCCCGAGAGTAACTATCGATGTTTCCTGTCAGCCGGTTACAGACGATGACGCTTGCTGACAGTTCATAAAATAGAAGCAGATCATTTTAACTGGTAGATTGTCAATCATCTGTAATAACAGGGTTCCCGGCGCCATTGTCTGGCAGCGCGCTTCTTCTAAATCTCAGGTTTTTTACGTTGCTGTAAATTTGTGCAGCGCCAGCAAACGCCATGCGCCCGTCTTTTATTCTACCTGGCCGGATTCTGCACTGACGTCATAATCCAACCGCAGGAAAGTCGATAGATTGGTAAGAGTATGGCACACTGAATGATCTTTTCGATCTAGCGATCGTATTTTTCTCCTGCACAGTAAATTGATTAACAATACGATTATTTCTAAAATAGTTCCATGTATGACCACAATTATACCTACAGTGCCTTGAAATAGTATTCATACCCCTTGAGATTTTCCACATTTTGTCATGTTACAACCAAAAACGTAAATATATTTTATTGGGATTTTATGTGATAGACCAACACAAAGTGGCACATAATTGTAAAGTGGAAGGAAAATGATAAATGGTTTTCAACATTTTGTACAAATAAATTTGTGAAAAGTGTGGCGTGCATTTGTATTCACCCCCCTTTACTCTGATACCCCTAACTAAAGTCTAGTGGAACCAATTGCCTTCATAAGTCACCTGATTAGTAAATAGAGTCCACCTGTGTGTCATTTCATCTCAGTATAAATACAGCTGTTCTGTGAAGCCCTCAGAGGTTTGTAAGAGAACCTTAGTGAACAAACAGCATCCTGAAGGCCAAGGAACACACCAGACAGGTCAGGGATAAAGTTATGGAGAAGTTTAAAGCAGGGTTAGATTGTAAAAAAATATCCCAAGCTTTGAACATCTCACGGAGCGCTGTTCAATCCATCATCCGAAAACGGAAAGAGTATGGCACAACTGCAACTCTACCAAGACATGGCCGTCCACCTAAACTGACCGGCCAGACAAGGAGAGCTCTCTAAACCCCCTCTCTATCTCACTCCCCTTCTATCTCCCCCACCTCTCCCCCCTCTCTAAACCCACCTCTCTCTCTCACTCCCCTTCTCTCTCCTCCACCTCTCCCCCCTCTCTCTCTCTCACTCACCTTCTCTCTCCCTCACCTCTACCCCCCTCTCTAAACCCCCCTCTCTCTCACTCCCCTTCTATCTCCCCCACCTCTCCCCCTCTCTAAACCCCCCTCTCTCTCTCACTCACCTTTTCTCTCCCTCACCTCTACCCCCCTCTCTTAACCCCCTCTCTCTCTCACTCCCCTTCTCTCTTACCCCACCTCTGCCCCCTCTCTAAATCCCCCTCTCTCTCTCACTCCCCCTTCTCTCTCCCCCCCCCCACCTTCCCCCCTCTCTCTCACTCCCCTTCTCTCTCCCCCCACCTCCCCCCCTCTCACTCCCCTTCTCTCTTCCCCCACCTCTCCCCCCTCTCTAAACCCCCCCCTCTCTCTCACTCCCCCTTCTCTCTCCCCCCTCTCTCTCTCACTCACCTTCTCTCTCCCCCCACCTCTCCACCCTCTCTCTCTCACTCCCCTTCTCTCTCCCCCCACCTCTCCCCCCCCTCTCTCTCACTCCCCTTCTCTCTCCCCCCACCTCTCCCCCCTCTCTCTCTCACTCCCTTCTCTCTCCCCACCTCTCTCTCCAACCCCCTCTCTCTTTCTTACTCACTCCCCTTCTCTCTCTCTCCCTCCCCCCACCTCTTCACCCCCTCTCTCTCTCACTCCCCTTCTTCTCCCCGTCACCCCCCTCTCTCTCTCACTCCCCCTTCTCTCCCCCCCTCTCTCTTTCTTACTCACTCACTCCCCTTAACTCTCTCTCCCCTAACCTCTTCACCCCCTCTCTCTCTCACTCCCCTTCTTCCCCCCGTCACCCCTCTCTCTCTCACTCCCCCTTCTCTCTCCCCCACCTCTCCCCCCCGTTCTCCCACCCCCTCTCTCTTTTTCTCTCTCTCCCCTTCTCTTTCTCTCCCCTAACCTCTTCACCCCCTCTCTCGGCTGATTCAGTCCTGCACAGTTGTACCGACTTCTCTCCTGGACTGAAATGTCTTCCTCTGATTTCCCTGCACACTGTGAGCTTCTCACAATGTGCATTAGAAGCTGCAGCAAGTCAGATAGAGCCCCGTCTCATTACCTGGCTGGAGGATGTCCAGCTGAGTGCTCAACCTGCGGCCCTCTAGCTGTTGCGGAACTGCAAGTCCCATCATGCCTCTGCCTTTGGGAGCCATGCTTGTAATTGTCAGCGGCTTGCAATGTCTCATGGGAGTTGTAGTTCCTCAACAGTTGGAGGGCCATAGGTTAAACACTCATGCCCCCCCTCCCCCCCTCAAGCCTGACTCCCCCTGGCCCACCTCTTTCATGCATTGGATTTCAGTTCTTGCGAACATGAAAGCTCAACATCACATGTAGGCATTGCCATGCAAATGTAGCCTGCCTAGAAACGCCCACTTTTCCCCATCAATGCATTTTGATATTTGCATAACTCCTCCCAAGAGCCAGCCTACTGCTTGCATCAGGACTGGGGGCTTTTGGGAGGAGTACTGAGGCTGGCCCCTCCCAACAGCCCTGATCTGCCTGCAGTGCATAGAGAAGCACAGAGACATCATGAGGGGGGTAAAACAAGGTGTGTAATAAAAATGTAACATTTATTTTTAGCATGTTGATGGTGGAAAAAAGAAGCAGGCTGTAGAAACGCAGCAGTGGATGAGCTCCTGTTGACAATGACAAGGGCTGTGTTCGATGATTTGGATCGGCCTGAGCGCCTCTTCCAGCGGGAGCTTCTTATTATCCGCCGTGTTAATTCCTGGCGATGGAGCGCGGGTAGAGCTGACAAACCGCTACCTGTGATGTGACTAAGTGGAGAGCTTTCTCAGCAAGGCGACTGTCAGCTCACCCCCCCCCCCCCTCCCGCGCTCTCAATAAACTCCAACTCCACCAAGAAGCCATGAAATGACTGTAAGTGATGCCAGGTGGCTCATCCTGTCTGCACACAGTGAGCAGAACCAGGATCTGATCACACGAGGCTGCCGCAGACCGTCACAGCCACATTCATTATGGGGAAAGATCAGGGGGAGGGCACACAGGGCCCCTGTCTAGGGCAGCCACGTTTCGGGGGGTGGGTGTCTTCAGAAGTCAAATCAATCAGTAAGGCCCCATTCACAGCTCAGCGTTTTGTAGCTTAAAGCTCCGAAACGCTGGAGGAGAAAAAAAATCAATTATTCTTTATGGAGTTGGTTCACATCTCCACTACAAGTCACCTGAAGCCAAACGCCTGAAGCTCAAAAAAGTTCTGGAGCTTTTTTTGTAGCTCGAATCAAACAGGTTGGTGCCTTTTTAACCGTTTTTTTTTTTTTTTTAAGTCCATAGAAATGCACGGAAACGCTTGATTTGAATTTTTTTTTTTATAACCATTTTAGTGCATTTTGTTGTGTGTTTTTGAGCGTTTTACTGCTCAAATGCTATAATTAAATCAAAATAAATAAATACATAATAATAGTAATAATAATAAATTACAAAATAATATTCATAAATAAATAAAAAAATCTATAATAATAAAAATAAATAAATAAACAATAATAAAAAGAAATTAGCAACAATAATAATAATAATAATAATAATAATAATAATAATAATATTACACAAATAAAAATAACCATAAATAAATAACAAAATAATAATACAAATAAATACATACAATAACCCTAACCCTAATATTATCCCATAATATTAAACCCTAATCCTAAACCCTAACCCCTAAATCTAACCCTATTATTAACCCATAACCCTAATCCTAGACGCTAACCCCAATAATATTCCCAAACCTAAATCCCAGACCCTAACCCTAATATTAACCACTTAACCTCTAACTCGAATACAAATATTAACCACTAATCCTAACCCCCTAACTCTAACTCTAATATGAACCCCTAACCCTAGATGCTAACCCTAATATTAATAGCTAATCTTAATGCTAACACTTAACTCTAACCCTAATATTAACCCTCACCCTAATTCTAGACCCTAGCCCTTATATTTAGCCCTAATATTAACCCCTAATCCTAGACCCTAATCCTAATATTCACTCCTAACCCTAATATTACCCTAATCTTAGATGCTAACCCTAATATTAAACCCAGACTCTAAACCTAGACCCTAACCCTAATAATAACCCCTAACCCTAATTATAGACATTGACCCTAATATAATCTCGAACCCTAAACCTAGATGCTAACCCTAATAATAACTTATATCTGGAGAGCGGTGTGTCACTCCTGTAATATATATCTTATATCTGGAGAGCGGTGATGTCACTCCTGTATAATATATCTTATATCTGGAGAGCGGTGATGTCACTCCTGTATAATATAACTTATATCTGGAGAGCGGTGATGTCACTCCCATAAAATATATCTTATTGGCACTCTTTCCCGGTCTTTATATTGAAAGGATATTTCCCTCCCCTACACATCTCAAGCTCCCTGCGTACATAGTCAGTTGCAGTTGCACCGTGTTCTGAGTATGGAGTCGGTTGCAGTTGCACCGTGTTTCTGTGTATGGAGTTGTTGCAGTTCCACTGTGTTCTGTGTATGGAACCGGTTGCAGTTGCACCGTGTTCTGTGTATGGAACTGGCTGCAGTTGCACCGTGTTCTGTGTACGGAGCCGGCTGCAGTTGCACCGTGTTCTGTGTATGGAGTTGGTTGCAGTTGCACCATGTTCTGTGTATGGAGCCGGTTGCAGTTGCATCGTGTTCTGCGTATGGAGTTGTTGCAATTGCTCCATGTTCTGTGTATGGAGTCGGTTGCAGTTGCACTGTGTTCTGTGTATGGAGCCGGTTGCAGTTGCACCATGTTCTGTGTATGGAGCCAGTTGCAGTTGCACTGTGTTCTGTGTATGGAGTCGGTTGCAGTTGCACCCTGTTCTGTGTATAGAGTCGGTTGCAGTTGCACCATGTTCTGTGTATGGAGCCAGTTGCAGTTGCACTGTGTTCTGTGTATGGAGTCGGTTGCAGTTGCACCCTGTTCTGTGTATAGAGCCAGTTGCAGTTGCATCGTGTTCTGTGTATGGAGTCAGTTGGAGTTGCACCGTGTTGGGTGTATGGAGTCGGTTGCAGTTGCATCGTGTTCTGTGTATGGAGCCAGTTGCAGTTGCACCGTGTTCTGTGTATGGAGCCGGTTGCAGTTGCACCGTGTTCTGTGTATGGAGTCGGTTGCGGTTGCATCGTGTTCTGTGTATGGAGCCGGTTGCAGTTGCACCGTGTTCTGTGTATGGAACCGGTTGCAGTTGCACCGTGTTCTGTGTATGGAGTCAGTTGGAGTTGCACCGTGTTGGGTGTATGGAGTCGGTTGCAGTTGCATCGTGTTCTGTGTATGGAGCCGGTTGCAGTTGCACCGTGTTCTGTGTATGGAGCCGGTTGCAGTTGCACCGTGTTCTGTGTATGGAGCCGGTTGCAGTTGCACCGTGTTCTGTGTATGGAGTCAGTTGGAGTTGCACCGTGTTGCGTGTATGGAGTCGGTTGCAGTTGCACCGTGTTCTGTGTATGGAGCCGGCTGCAGTTGCACCGTGTTCTGTGCATGGAGTCGGTTGCGGTTGCATCGTGTTCTGTGTATGGAGCCGGTTGCAGTTGCACCGTGTTCTGTGTATGGAGCCGGTTGCAGTTGCACCGTGTTCTGTGTATGGAGTCGGTTGCAGTTGCACCGTGTTCTGTGTATGGAGTCGGTTGCAGTTGCACCGTGTTCTGTGTATGGAGTCAGTTGGAGTTGCACCGTGTTGAGTGTATGGAGTCGGTTGCAGTTGCACCCTGTTCTGTGTATGGTGCCAGTTGCAGTTGCACCGTGTTCTGTGTATGGAGTCGGTTGCAGTTGCACCCTGTTCTGTGTATGGTGCCAGTTGCAGTTGCACCGTGTTCTGTGTATGGAGCCGGTTGGTTGCTCTGTGTGGGTGGTCACCAATATCGGCCTCTCTCAGGGGATGCATTATAGGTGATATTATATGCAATCCTAAATTCATCTTCAATTACTGTACATCCCGGATATGCCTTCAATTATCTATATGCGGGATTCATTCTGAGATTCTCTTCCAATTTGATTAAATATACATTAGCCCGGAGTTATAAAATTGGATTGAAAATCGGGACAGCGCTCAGCTAGTGATTGGATTGGTCCAATACTGCATTGCAGAAACCGCGCAAAGTACATTAAACTGAAGAAGGTTTATAAGAGTCATGATGGACCGTCTCTGGGCCCCTGTGTGCTCCCCCGGTCCCCCCCCCCCCACTGTGCTCCCTCCTCTCTCCTGCCGGCTGCTTCAGGGGATGTGTCACAATAGAGAACCAGGAAGGGGGTCAGTAAATATGTAATTTACCAGCTCCTTCCTTTTCTGAATGGACAGAGTCATAGTCAGTGACATTGTAAAAAAATAAAAAAAGAATGACAAAAAATAATATAATTAAAGTACCAAAACATAAAAACTACTGACACCAGTGGGTGAACTTCCAGAATTGCAAAGGTCACACTTGGGACCGGGCCCTGGCATTCCACCTCTGTGGGGAGACCCCAAGATGGCAGGAAGGGGGCCCACTGCAGAACTTGCGAAAGGGTCCAGCTGCCGGACCATAATAAAGGGCCCCTCAATGAGAGTAAAGGGCCCCAGGATCAGTGGGAAGAGCCCTAGGCTTGAAGGGAAGGGCCCCGGCCAGGAGTCCGGGGGGACCTTCAGGGTTTCTTGCACCGGGAGCCTGAAGGTTTTAGTTACACCTCTAGGTATCCCTTCATATGCAGCACTACAAAACAACGAATAGAGGGCACACCAGCCTGGCGCATTACCATATTATACCTCAAGCAAATCAAAGAACCACCACCGAGTGTCTCCAGATCAACATGTCCAATGACACAGTAACACCTCTTTAGCGTCCAATAAGGTGTATGTGTTTCAAGGGGCAACCCCTCTTCTTCAGAGGAAAAAGGCTCTGAAGAAAAGGGGTTGCCCCTGGAAACATGTAAGCCTCAACAGACACTAATAGAGTCTTCCTTTGCAGCGGTGTCGCTATAGGGGTGCGGACTGCACCCGGGTGACACTCGCCAGAGGGGTGACACACAAGCCGCAGCGCCGCTGTCATTCTTTCCTGCAGGAGCCATCTGCAGAAGGGGGAACAGCTGAGGATAGAGGGCGGGGCTGCCTGAGTTCACAGCTGGTGATTGGTTGTTTGGATGCAGGGCGGTGCCTTCAACCAATCACCTGATTAAAGCTCCCGCCCTCTGTCCAGCACCTGCTGTGTCTCCAGCCCTCCAGACTGTCTAGGTAAGACAGGAGGAGGAGCGAAGAGGGGGTGATTTGTGAGTGGAGGGATGCAGCTGAGGACAGTAATGGGCGCTGTGAGGGGGGCTGAAGACAGTAATGGGGGGCGGGGGGGACTGAGGACAGTAATGCCACGCTGTGAGGGGGGGGGGGGGGGTGAGGACAGCAATGGGGAAGGAGTGCTGAGGATAATAATGGGCATTGTGCAGTGGGCTGAAGACAGTAATGGGGGGCAGGCGGGGAGCTGAGGACACTAACGGAGTGCTGAGAGAGGGGGCTGAAGACAGTAATGGGGCACTGTGAGGGGGGGGGGGGGTGAGGGGAATCTGAGGACAGTAATGGGGGGGGGGGGGGAGCTAAGGACAGTAATAGGGCACCGTGGGGAGAGGGGGGGGGGCTGAGGACAATAACGGAGCGCTGAGAGAGGGGGCCGAAGACAGCAATGGGGCTGTCAGATACCTTGGTTGAGGCCGAAGTGCTGAGAGGGCTTCCCTTGCAGCTCGGTGTGGATCACCCCTGGAAGTGGTACAGGAGATGACACGTCCCAAGGAGCACTGGTTGCTTGTGCAGTACAGGTGGGTGGGTTAGGTAGACACCCAGGACAGCTTCCAGGAACTCTGATGGTATCCAGTAATACAGGTGAAAAAGTAAGGGCCAAGCCAAAGGTCATACACGGGTAATCAGTCCTGATGCAAGCAAGCAGATAATCAAGCAAGCCAGGGCCAGTGGTAGCAGGAGGGATAAACAGGAGCCAGTCCGTTTGAAGTAAGCCAAGGTCGGTACACAGGAGATCAAGCAGAAGTGCAGTGGGAACAAGGGTGGTCAGGCAAGCCGACTAGCCGAGGTCAATCACAGGAGAGGAAGCAGACAGGTCCAAGGGTAAGCCGGGTCACAATAGGAAAGCAAGGTAATTCACAGGATACGGCACATGGAGCTGACTATAAACCAGCGTTGGAGTAAGCCAGGAGAGAGCCTTATATAGGGGCAGGGCTGATGTGTTGTGCGTCATGACGCACGCGCTCCGTGCCGGCACGCATGCGTGTATGCGCCGGGGCGCTCCCGCGCATGCGCACCTGCCCGAGTAGTTCTGTCGTCCGGCGATTACGTCCTTGACAGGGGCACTGTGGGGGGGGGGGGTGAGGGGAATCTGAGGACAGTAATGGGGGGGGGGAGCTGAGGACAGTAATAGGGCACTGTGGGGAGAGGGGGGGGGAGCTGAGGACAGTAATTGGGCTTAGGGAGGGGGGCAGCTGAGGACAGCAATGAAGAGCTGGGGGAGGAGAGGGGGGGGGCTGAGGACAGTAATGGGGCACTGTAGGGGGTGGGGGAGGCTGAGGACAGTAGTGGGAGGGGGGTGGGGAAGAGCTGAGGACAGTAATGGGGGGTGGGGAAGAGCTGAGGGCGGTATTAGTGAGCTGTGGGGGGCAGGGGGGGAGCAGAGCCTGCTTAGTGCCCTACTGAGCATGTTTTACAGCACCGGGTGACACCACTGTTCCTGTCTTTGGACATGCATAATTTTGTCTGACAGGTGACACCTTGGCCAATCACATGCATTAAAGAAGAATGATCTAGTGTCAGCTGACATGCTCAGAATGATACAGTGTAACAGAAGTTCACTGAGAAAAGGGGAGGGGCTATAGCTTAGCAATAATTTATTTTATTTTTTTACAAAGTAACACATGGGGCAGCCAATGATGTGTAAGGAAGATGGGCGTGCTCATGTCTGACTCTATATGTTTGCTGTCCATGCTGTAGTTTTCTCCTCCTCAGTGCAGATCAGTACAATGCAGTATCTAGGAGTAAAAGCCATCTGAAATGTTTTCCTGCAGAACCAAAAATTCACAAACCCAACATTTTATAGAGCTTAATATAATAAAAGAATAAAATCTATACTGGGAAAGATATCCCAAAGAGTGAAAACGACAGCTAAAACCTGAGGTGTGCAGGTAAGTGCTGGGGTAAAAAAGGAAAAAAGGAAAAGTATAGGAAAGGAAGGGAAAAAAGAGAAGAGGGGAGCAGGGGGAGGGGAAAGGGAAGGGAAAAGCAAGGAAGAGAAAGTGAAAGAAAAGGGACTGGGGAAGGGGACTGGAAAGGACAAGAAATGGGGAAGGATGGGACAGGGAAAGAAAAGGGACTGGGGAAGGGAACTGGAAAGGACAAGAAATGGGGAAGGATAGGACAGGGAACTGTAAGACAAAGGAGGTAGGAAGAGAAATGAGAGGGCTGGTGGGACTTTTTAGGTACCAGGTAATTCAAAATGGTAAAGACATGATTAAAAACTAGAAATGTTTATTGACATAACATCTTTAAAATCAAAGACCAACAGTGTAACATAGATACATATATTTTGACATATACAAATACAAAAGGAACAAATACATAAGACATAAGGCAGTAAATAAATGATGAGGATGAATGCGTCCAATGATGAACATCAGACCAATCCCGACATGTTTCACGGGCAACAATGCTCCGTTTCTTCAGGGGAGTAAGAATATATCAATATACAGTGCCTGTATGATACAACAACAGTAAACGTTTGTTATTGGCTCAAATGCATATATAAATGTAACGACAAATATAAGTTGCATGCCACCATAAAATATTGAGATGCATCCGAGACCACCACCAAGGAAAGACCCACTCACAGACCAGTCGGATAGAAGCACTCCCCAAGGAAAACGTCTCACCAGCGGATGTGGAGGGGCATATGGAGCAGGATAAGGATATAAACTAGAAAAACCTTCACCATCAGGGAAAATGGAGGAAAGTAAAAAGAAATCTGTATATTAAGCTAATATATATACCTCATTCGATGTATACGATAGACTCGTTTGTATAGTCAAGATAGACAGGGTTAAAAGCAGGAGGGCTTGAGTATGGCGGCCATGTTGGAACCAACACGCAGGGTAATGAACTATTAAAATGAAAATACAAAAACGTATACCTGTGATTAGGAGTCTATGGAATGACTCTCCAATAGGTAATTGGGAAAAAAAGAAGGGGAGAGACAAAAGAGCAAAAAAGGGGGGGGCTTTACCTGCAAAGTAATAAATAGATAGATAGGCCCTTTCTAGTACGGTTTGTAACTAGAAGTTTGAAAGAGAGCCCAAATACTGGATTTATGTGCTGTTGTCGCTGGGTCAAGAAAGGCCAGCCGTTAGGCAGTTCTATAAAACATTATCGAAGAGATGGAAAAGTTCAAAAATTAGTGAACAATTCTGTCACCAGATAACAAAAAGCAATGTAGTACACAATTCTTACCCGCGTGGGACCGCCATACCAGCAAACGCCAACTCCTGACTGAGTAAGGCATCGAGTCCCGCTTGATATGGCCCTCAACCCGACGCCACGCTGCGCATGACGTCATACGCAACGTGGGCGGGTCAGGTCCTCAACTGTGCGCGTATCCAGGGAGGCGCGTGCGCAGTGTCGCTCTTGTCGGGCCACAAACAGCAGCCCAGAACGGCCACAACAGCGCCGAACGAAAGAGAACTTCCGGCCAGCGGTGTGTGAGAGGACCACACATCCGCTGAGACGTCTGGGGAGCACACCACCCAGTGGCCGGAGGGGAAATAACGGAGGTGGACAAGGCTCGGATGTAAATCAATTACCCAAAGGGGGCCGTAGCATGTACAACAAAACACTTAACCAGTTACAAAATACAAGAAAAACTTGATAACAAAGAACAAAAAACACCAGTTGGCATGTATGTAGAATGTAGAATTCCAATCATAACAGTGAATTGAGGTTGTAAAAGAAACTTGTAGGGAACATAGAAATCCCCCCTAGTTTCTGCGTGTTGAAACCCCTATTATGGAGTACAAGAATTTCCAATGTAGGGGAAACAAGAATCAACAAACAAATAAGAAGTATCATAATTTTAAATGCTGCAGCACTAAAGGATATAGAATCTGGGAGAGACACCAATGAAAAAACATTTTTTATAATGTAAAGAAAAGCACAACAGCAGTATTTCCAATAATTGGAATAACTGACTAACTTACCGATCTTCCAGAATCGCAGTCAGGGTGTCGCAGGAAGTGGATGGTCCGGAGACATATTGTGGGCAGCATAGAGGCATGGATGCCCGAAGATCACATGGATCGGGCTCAAGGGTATTCCCAAAGAGGCAAAAAGAATTTTTTAGGTAAGGAAGATAGGGGAGGGGGGAAAAAAAATTTTATATAGGGCTTTTCTAACCCAAAAATGGCTTATAAGTCAAAACCTCATTAATCCCGGGAGGTATGGTAGCCTCTAAGGATTCTATCCAAAACGATTCCCTTTGTAGGATTCGTTTGTCCCAATTTCCCCCGCGGGGGTCCTGGGGGATAACTTCCAAAGCAAAAAACGAAACCATAGAGTTGTCATACTTGTGGCAAAAAGCTATATGACGTGTGACGCTCGTTTGTATAGTACCTCCCTCAGAGTGATAAATGTGGTCATCTATGCGTTTGCTGAATTTCCTGATGGTCTTGCCGACATAAAATGCCCCACAGCGACAACTCATAAGGTATATGACCCCCTGAGTGTCACAGTCGGCGTAATATCTAGACTGGAGCCATTTCCCATTGGGTAGGCGGATACCTGTTCCAACTTTTACCCATGGGCATTTGTTACAGGAACCACACCGATATGTGCCTTTTTGGGAACCTGCACTGGTAGATTCTTTAATATAATGACTTTTCGTCAGACAGTCCCGAAGGGACATTGATCGTCTGAAAACCAGGCTAGGTTTGGCACTCAGATATTTGTGAAGGATAAGGTCTTGGGTAAGAATCGGCCAGTGACGTTTCAGGATATTACGCAGAACATCTTCATGTGCAGAGTACGTGGTGATAAATCTAACACTTTTATCATCTTTTTTTGAGGTGGTTTTATATAACAAATCGGCTCTCGAATTTTTGAACTTTTCCATCTCTTCGATAATGTTTTATAGAACTGCCTAACAGCTGGCCTTTCTTGACCCAGCGACAACAGCACATAAATCCAGTATTTGGGCTCTCTTTCAAACTTCTAGTTACAAACCGTACTAGAAAGGGCCTATCTATCTATTTATTACTTTGCAGGTAAAGCCCCCCCCTTTTTTGCTCTTTTGTCTCTCCCCTTCTTTTTTTCCCAATTACCTATTGGAGAGTCATTCCATAGACTCCTAATCACAGGTATACGTTTTTGTATTTTCATTTTAATAGTTCATTACCCTGCGTGTTGGTTCCAACATGGCCGCCATACTCAAGCCCTCCTGCTTTTAACCCTGTCTATCTTGACTATACAAACGAGTCTATCGTATACATCGAATGAGGTATATATATTAGCTTAATATACAGATTTCTTTTTACTTTCCTCCATTTTCCCTGATGGTGAAGGTTTTTCTAGTTTATATCCTTATCCTGCTCCATATGCCCCTCCACATCCGCGGGTGAGACGTTTTCCTTGGGGAGTGCTTCTATCCGACTGGTCTGTGAGTGGGTCTTTCCTTGGTGGTGGTCTCGGATGCATCTCAATATTTTATGGTGGCATGCAACTTATATTTGTCGTTACATTTATATATGCATTTGAGCCAATAACAAACGTTTACTGTTGTTGTATCATACAGGCACTGTATATTGATATATTCTTACTCCCCTGAAGAAACGGAGCATTGTTGCCCGTGAAACATGTCGGGATTGGTCTGATGTTCATCATTGGACGCATTCATCCTCATCATTTATTTATTGCCTTATGTCTTATGTATTTGTTCCTTTTGTATTTGTATATGTCAAAATATATGTATCTATGTTACACTGTTGGTCTTTGATTTTAAAGATGTTATGTCAATAAACATTTCTAGTTTTTAATCATGTCTTTACCATTTTGAATTACCTGGTACCTAAAAAGTCCCACCAGCCCTCTCATTTCTCTTCCTACCTCCTTTGTCTTACAGTTCCCTGTCCTATCCTTCCCCATTTCTTGTCCTTTCCAGTTCCCTTCCCCAGTCCCTTTTCTTTCCCTGTCCCATCCTTCCCCATTTCTTGTCCTTTCCAGTCCCCTTCCCCAGTCCCTTTTCTTTCCCTGTCCCATCCTTCCCCATTTCTTGTCCTTTCCAGTCCCCTTCCCCAGTCCCTTTTCTTTCACTTTCTCTTCCTTGCTTTTCCCTTCCCTTTCCCCTCCCCCTGCTCCCCTCTTCTCTTTTTTCCCTTCCTTTCCTATACTTTTCCTTTTTTCCTTTTTTACCCCAGCACTTACCTGCACACCTCAGGTTTTAGCTGTCGTTTTCACTCTTTGGGATATCTTTCCCAGTATAGATTATATACAGATTAGGGATGCGGTACCTCTATTTACCATTTTGTGCTACAAACACACTCTTTATTTGAAATAAAAGAATAAAATCAATATAACTTTTCATGCTTGTGTGCAGAATATGGTTGCTTTACACACCGCGTACCATGCAGAGCAACCTCTCCTATTCACATATGCAGAATTCTGACTCATTTCACACTTTCTCCTACAAAGCAAATACTGCTTCTTCCACATAATGATTACTACGTATGAGCCTGACCCATTTATACTATTCCCATATTATCCCATCACCAGAGGAGGTCAGGAAGGGGCAAACCAAGGACAAAGACCCCAGAGAGAGCGAGATGGGGGGGAGGGTGTACATTGAGATCAACAGAGAGCTCATAGAAATCTATCTATCTATCTATCTATCTATCTATCTATCTATCTATCTATCTATCTATCTATCTATCTATCTATCTATCTATCTATCTATCTATCTATCTATCTATCTATCTATCTATCTATCTATCTATCTATCTATCTATCTATCTATCTATCTATCCCTGTGCTGTCCATAACATGCAGAGAGGGAACAAAGTTCTCTCCACGGCGAAGCCGCAATGATCTGCTGGGCAGCTTTAACCACTTAAGCCCCAGAAGATTTTACCCCCTTCCTGACCAGGGCCTATTTTGCGATTCAGCACTGCGTGACTTTAACAGACAATTGCGCGGTCGTGTGACGCTGTACCCAAACGAAATTGACGTCCTTTTTTTCCCACAAACAGAGATTTCTTTTGGTGGTATTTGATCACCTGTGCGATTTTTTGATCATGCGCTATAAACAAAAAAAAAGCGTCAATTTTGCAAAAATAACAATATTTTTCACATTTTTTTTATATGAAATTCCCCCCAAAAAAATGTAAAAATCAAAACTTTTTAACATTTTCGGCCAATTTGTTTTATGCTACATATGTTTGTTAAAAAAAATTGCAAAAAGCGTATTTTGATTGGTTTGCGCAAAAGTTATCGTGTTTACTAACAAAGGGAAAGATTTTTGTTGTTTTTTTTTAACGCGTAATGGCGGCGATCTGCGATTTGTTTGCGGGACTGCGACATTGCGGCAGACAGATCGGACCCTTGACTGACATTTTTGACACTTTTGGGGTTACCAGTGACATTACTGCAGTAATCAGTGCTATACATATGCACTGTTACTGTAAAATTGCACTGGCAGGGAAGGGGTTAACTTTTTTTGAGAGGGAGGGGTTATCTGTGTCCCTAGGGGCGTGATTCTAACTGTGATTGGCTGTGGCTTGTGGTGTAGGAACAGTGATCAACGGTCCTACATAGCAGAACCGTATGATCACTGTTTCTACACAGGGGAGAATGACAGGCGGCTTGTTTACATCAGCCGCCTGCCTTTCTCCCTCTCCACCGACGATCGCCGAGTGACCGGCGGACATCGGGTCCGCCGGTCACACGTGCGGAGGCGTCCGTGACCACGCGGGAGCGTGCCTCTGGGGGCGCGCGCTTGCTCCCTAGACCCTCACAGGCTAGCAACATAGTACTACGTCGCTCTGCCTGTGAGGGGCTGACCGCCCCAGTAAATAGTCGTGCGGCAGTCGGCAAGTGGTTAAGGCTTCATTCACACCTTGGCATTTTATACAGCGTTTTTGAGCTTTGGCGTTTTTTTTTTTTTTATTAGCCAATAGAGAACTCTATTGTCTGCTGCATCATGTGGTGCTAGGCATTTCAGCTTTTTTAGCCTTTTATATTAGCTTCTTTTTCCTTTTTATTATTATTATTCATTTATTTATTTTTTTTCTCGTTAGTGTAAAGGGTAGGGTTAGGGGTTAGAGGTTTGGTTAGGGTTGGGGTTAGGATTAGGAGTTGGGGTTAGGGTTAGGATTAGGGGTTAGGGTTATAGATTATTATTATTTTTTTTGCTAGAGTGTTAATACTACTACTACTACTAATAATAATAATAATAAATTAATAAATAAATGTAAAATAAATACACAAATAAATAAAAATAATCATAAGTAATAATAAATACATTCAATTAATGAGTACTAAGTAATAATAAATAAATAATTAACCCCTAACCCTTAAACAATAAAATAATAATAATAATAATAATAATAAATAGCTTTTAAACACCCTAACCCTAACACAAAATTAATAAATGCATTATTATTATTATTATTATTATTATAGTAATTCATTTATTTTTGGGGTTGGGTGTTTATGTATTATTTTTTTTGTATTATTAATAATAATTTATTATTAATAATAATAATCATTTATTTATATTTTTTCTTTTTAAGGGTGGGGGTTAAATATTATTTATGTATTTCTATAGGTTATTCATTTATTTTATTTATTATTTATGATGATTTTTGATATTTCTGTATTTATTTTTTACATTAATTTATTCATATATTATTACTGTAATGTTTTACATTTTTTTCATTTGAGCAGAAAATTTAGCAAATTCGCACGTCAAAACGCACAAATGCGCACAAAAATTTTTCTATTTATTTCTTTGGAATTTACTTTAAGTCAAAACACTCAAATCTGCCCGATTCGAGCTACAAACAAAGCTCCAGAACTTTTTTGAGCTTCAGGCGTTTGGCTTCAGGCTACTTAGAGTGGAGATGTAAACCGTCTTCATAGAGAATAATTGATTTTTTCTCCTCCAGCGTTTTGGAGCTTCTAGCGTCCAGCTACAAAACGCTGAGGTGTGAATGGGGCCTAAAGGGCCACTAGCAGCAAGTGCTATCTATCTATCTGTCCATCTATCTATCTATCTATCTATCTATCTATCTATCTATCTATCTATCTATCTATCTATCTATCTATCTATCTATCTATCTATCTATCTATCTATCTATCTATCTATCTATCTATCTATCTATCTATCTATCTATCTATCTATCTATCTATCTATCTATCGATCTACTACCCCAACCACTTGGCATCTTCTCCCATCATCGCTTTCCACTTTTTGCCAAGTTGATCTTCTGCATCATGGCACAATTGCTTGTCATTTCCTGGATGTCCTCCGTCCGCCATGTTCTTCTTCCCTCTTTCCCTTTCTTTACCTTTGCCCTCTCTCCCACAGTCTTGTATAGCTCACCTTTAGGTCCCGTTCACACTGGGGCGACGCTACTTTTCCGGGCGACCTCATAGGTCGCAGCGCGCTGCTCGCCCTGCGACCTCGGAGCGGCCGGCACGGACTTCATAACATTGAAGTCTATGCAGGTCGCTCCGGGTCGCCCCAAAGAAGCTCCAGACCCTTTTTCTAAGTCGGAGCGACTTGTGTCGCTCCTATTAGAACGGGTCCGCAGCTTCTCTATGGAAGGCGACCTACGGCGACCTGTCAGGCGACCAGGTCGCCTGACAGGTCGCCCCAGTGTGAACGGGGGCTTAGCCAAATTTCTTGGGATATCTCTTCAATATTCCTTCCAACATACATGATTTTGCTTTATTGACTATTTTTAATTTATTGTTGTATTCATTTTTTTTTTTAAATAAACAATACAAAGCATAGCATGGGAGGTAACCATTGAGCATTGAACAAGTGTGGGGGGGGGGGTAGTTATGGTGGGTGGTACCTCCTCCATGTTCCCCTCCTCATTGGGTCACATAGTAGGCCTACCCTGGGGTGGGTTCTTCTGGGCTATGCTAGGCATCTTGGACACGGTCACTTCACTGCACATGGGGTACCTTTGCTTTGTGCAGTTTTCATCAATGCCCTTGGACAAGGCTGGGGCTGCCGTAGGGGAATATCTTAAGGCAGGCCTCTACTCTTAGAGATGAACTGTCACCATGTACACTTGAACTACAGCTGTTCTTTAGTTAACTCTTGGTTCCTTGTGACAATGTACACCTTTTTCTGTAGTCTGCATTTTGGGACTGACACATTGAGCCTTGTCCACATCCACCAGTCCAGAGTTTTGCACTACAATTCCCAGTAGTGGAGTGGGCCCCGCCATGCACTTAACTAAACTCTCGAACCTCTGTACAGGATGCAAATTTGCTCCTGAAGCTATGGGAGACAAACCACTGGTGGAAGGAGTGCTGACATCATCTCCATCACTGCTAAAGGCTGCGCCACCTATAGCAGGTACACACTATTGACAGGCTGCTGTAGACTCCAGGGGTATGACTCTCCAGGGGGCATGCTTGGGGGCAGAATTGCTTTGGGACTCTCCGGGGGCACTTTTGGAGGCTGAACTCCTGTGGGAATCTTTGGTGGCACTCTCAGGGGCTGCAGTCCTGTGGGACTTTCGGGGGGCACTCTCAGGGCAGAACTCTTGTATGGGACTACTGTCCCATATTTATATATCACAGGCTGAACCCAGGGAAGAACCCACCAAAATACCAAGGAACCACAAAAGGCATTAACTCCTACCCTCCCAGCCTGGTCTAACTGGCTATTTTAACCTGCTTACAAACATACTAATAAGATATAACAGAAAAAGGATTCTCCTGTAGCAATGCAATTCAAAACAGGGGATCTTCTATTATAAAGAGAGAAAATGTGTTTTGTGCCATACTTGAGAATGGACCAGACTTGCGTTTGTAGCAATTATTTTCTGGTGCTTTCAGGGAGATTGTTCCTCCCACCTCAGCTATTTATGGATTCAAAAGCTTGGTTTGGCCTTGGTGATTCCAGCTCTGCTGTCAACATCTTTCTTCTGGTTTTCAGTGCTCCATGTCTGAGGGTTATGGAAGTTCATTACTTTCTATATTCTTTTATTTTCAAGCATTAGTTTACCTTCTGTGAGTCTTTTGTTGGTTACATACATGTATTTGAATATTTGCTTGGATGTCTTATGTGCTATGTCTTTAATCAAGTGGTTGAGGTCTTCCTCAAATTCTTCAAGGAACATTGTATTGTCTGCATAGCTTGATCTTGTACTCCAACACATTCACACATACCATGAAAAACTCTGTACAGGTTCTGAATAATAGCGGAAAAAGAACACATCCGTGGCGCACGTCTCTTTCTCCTGTTGAATGTTTGCATGTGGTATCCATCTTCATGAACTCTTGGGATTTGTGATGGAAAGTGGCTGGGAGATTGACATCTTTTTCACGTATTTCTCTTTTCAAGAGTGTTTCCCATGAGGATGTCATGGCTTGACTCTATCATGATGAAGTCAATGAAGCCTAGATAGGTTTCCTGTTGCTTGTTGATTGGATTTCCTTAGAGAGCTTTCAATGTGGTGATGCTGTCAATGGTGCCAACTTTTGGTCAAAAGCCATATTGGATGAGGATCAATTTTGTATTGGAGTTTTGAATTGATGTGGTTGTAGGTTAGATATGTAGATGAAGGTTTGATAAAACCTGTATTGAGTGTGGTATTAGGGCTATCGATATCCAATGCTCTTCATGTTTGGTGGTTTTCATTTTCTTGGTATTCAAAGTAGGAATGGTGCCCCATCATTGGTGTCTGTGGGAGGAATGGTGTCCCATCATTGGTTTTTGTGGGAGGAATGGTGCCCAATCATTGGTGTCTGTGGGAGGAATAGTCTCCCACCATTGGTTTCTGTGCGAGGAATGGTGTCCCATCATTGGTGTCCGTGGAGGAATGATGCCCCATCATTGGTGTCTGTAGGAGGAATGGTGTCCCATCATTGGTGTCAGTGGGAGGAATGGTGCCCAATCATTGGTGTCTGTGGGAGAAATAGTGTCCCATCATTGGTGTCGGTGGGAGGAATTGTGCCCCATCATTGGTGTCAGTGGGAGGAATGGTGTCCCATCATTCGTGTCAGTGGATGGCACGGTGCCCCAAGGGCTGGATAAAGGCAAGCAAAGGGCCACACCAGCCTATGGGCCGCAGTTAGGAGACCACTGCTCTATAATTTGCTCCTACAATAGTAGTCAGGGTAGACGAGAACCCTTACATGGGTGGTTAGTGGAATCGGGGGATCAGTTCAGCATTGCTCACTGCTCAAGGAACATCTTGTGATCTTAGGAGGAATGCTAAGTGTCCAAATAATGCTACACGAGAATGGCTGAGATCTGCTGGGCGGCTTAAAGGTGCCAACAACAGCCAGCTCTATCTATGACATTCCTCCCTTCCCTGTGCGGTCCATCACATGAGGGAGCAAAGTTACATGCGGCTAAGGAGCAACAAGCTGCTGGGTGGCTTTAAGTGGGCGCCAGAAGATCTATCTATCTGTCTGTCTATCTATCTATCTATCTATCTATCTATCTATCTATCTATCTATCTATCTATCTATCTATCTATCTATCTATCTATCTATCTATCCCGTATCTATCTATCTATCTATCTATCTATCTATCTATCTATCTATCTATCTATCTATCTATCTATCTATCTATCTATCTATCTATCTATCTATCTATCTATCTATCTATCTATCTATCTATCTATCTATCTATCTATCTATCTATCTATCTGTCTATCTGTCTATCTGTCTATTTGTCTATCTGTCTGTCTGTCTGTCTGTCTGCATTTCTGTCTGTCTGTCTGTCTGTATGTCTGCATTTCTGTCTGTCTGTCTGTCTGTCTGTCTGTCTGTCTGTCTGTCTATCTATCTATCTATCTATCTGTCTGTCTGTCTGTCTGTTGCTGCTTTTTAACCAATGACCCCCACCAAGCTACTAATTCATTCCCTAGTTATCTCTCACCTCGACTATTGCAACTCCCTCCTAATTGGCCTACCTCTACACAGGCTAACCCCTTCAGTCTATCATGAACACTGCTGCCAGACTCATCCACTCTACCAACCATTCATTGTCCAAGTCCCGTCTTTGCCAATCCCTCCACCGGATGCCGATTGCCCAACAAATTCAGTTCAAAATACTAACAACTTACAAAGCCATTCACAATTCTGCCTAGAATTCTTACACTTTAAAAAAAGCATCTGCAAATATCCGAAGCAAAACTGTGTTGGATCCAACTTCTGTATCCTAGTTAAGAGTTAAGTTGCCTGTGGATGGTGCCAACTTCAGCAGGTGACCCTACTGTCTCTGGACAGAGTCTAAGGAGGTATGTCAATGCATTAAGCGGCATTTGAAACAGAACACATTCTTTTCCTGACAGGTTCCCTTTAAATCCTATCAACTCCCTCTAAAAGGCTTTCAGATGCAGAGTTTTTGTTCTGTTGGACCAGAGTGCACCTTTAATAAAGTTCCTTTTCTCGACCCCCGCCGCTGCGGCATTACTCTGCGGGAACCATCAGGCGTTTTGTTTTTTATAAGAGGATGCGCCGATGAACTTTAGGTAACGGCGAGCATATAATTGACATTATAAATGTTACTTATCACCAGTTAATGAATCTCTTGTGCGTGGCGTATGCGGCCCGACATCAAATGCTGACGGATAATTAATTGCTATCACCAGTTTGTTTGACGTCGTTTAAAAAGCTTTTTAATAACGATAAAAAATGCGATGATTGCTAGGCAGTCTCCATAAAATGCGGCACCTGTTTTGGCAGATGGGCAGTTTTGTTGCCGTGTTTTTGCGCATTTTGTTTGATCACATTTTTTTATGCCGGAGTGGAGGGAGGACGATCGGAACGAGAGGAACCAAAGAAGGAATGGGTCATCTAATGCTGATATTTTAATTCTTTTAAAGCTGAACTCGGGGCAGATATAAAAGACAGCTCTCCATTCATTAATACATCATCAAATGTTTTTATTTTATTAAATAACTATTTATTTAAATAATAATAATATTAATAAAAAAAATAAATTACATAAATATAATATAAAAAAATAATACATACATTATATATGTATATATATATATATATATATATATATATATATATATATATATATATATATATATATATATATATATATGTATATATATATATATATATATATATATATATATATATATATATATATATATATTAACATAAATGAATAATAAAATAAATAAATGAAAAATAAACATAAAATAAATAAAACCTCAGTATATATCTTATTTTATTTTATACCTATTCAAATATTGTATTTCAATAAAAGTGGTGTAAGCAATCTGACTTGGTATCAGCCTCTTGCAGACCCTATACAGCAGGGCTGGGGTGAGAGAGAAAGGAGCAGCAAAAAAAGCCAATCAGTTGTTCTGCATTTTTCATTTTTATTTTATAAATATTTAATTAACAACTAAGAAAATAAAATAATATTTATTGATAACATATATAAATATAATATAAAAAAATCATATATATATATATATATATATATTATATATATATATATATATATATATATATATATATATAATCAATAAATATTTTAAAAATAAAAAAATTAGATTAATAAAAGAACATAGATTGGTAGCTCGATCTAGCTTGATATATGAATATCAAAGTAAAAATATATAATACATCAAATAAAATAAATAAATAAAACAACAGATATTTTATTTTGTACATCATCAAATATTTAAATGTAAGCACTGTTTATGGTTTCAACAATTTTAACAATATAGTTGTATTGTAGTGCCAGCAGCTGTGTCAATTTTCTTAGTAAGCACAGTAGTCCTCCCATATTTGTATTATATATATATATATATATATATATATATATATATATATATATAAAATAATACAAGAAATAAAATAAATAAATAAAAAAACAGATATTTTATTTTGTACATCATCAAATATTTAAATACAAGCTGTGTAAGTATCTAAATCTGACCTAGTATCAGCCTAGTGCAGTCCCTGTACAGCAGGGCTCGGGTGTGAGAGAAAGAAGCAGCACAAGGAGCCGGTCAGTTGAGCTGCAAAGATTTATGCTGAGAAGGAGTTTCAGCAGGGTGTGAATTTTTATTGGGAGGAGGGGGAACTTATGCTTAGGGGGTAAGCATTTAGATTAGTGCTCAATTTATTTTTATTTTTTTTTTGGGGGGGGGGGGATTTTTGCTGGCAAACATTGCTCATACATCTTGGGGGGGGGGGGGGGGACAACAATTTGTGCTGAGAAGGAGTTTCAGCAGGGGGTGAATTTTTATTGGGAGGAGGTGTAATTTATGCTTAGGGGGTAAGCATTTAGATTAGTGCTCAATTTTTTTTTTTTGAGGGGGGGGGGGATTTTTGCTGACACATGACACTCATACATCTTGGAGGGGGGGCGCAATTTGATATGTCCCCCCTGGGCTCTAGATGACCTTGTCCCAGCACTGCCTGTAAGTGTTACTAAACTGCAGCAGGAAAAAATAATTTAGGTCTCCTGCCCTAAGGCTGTGCTGTATGCAGGGGCCATCTTTACTATTGATTGGACCCTGGGCAAACATTTTCTTGGGCCCTCCCGAATCCATTAATAAACTATTTGCGGGCAGTTCAGGCTCAAGGGGAAGCTGCCTTGAGCCCCACAACAATGACTGGGCCCGGGGCAGCTGCCCGTTTGGCCCTGTGATAAATCTGCAATGCAGGCAGGTCATGGCTGGTGGGAGGAGCTATGCAATCTCAAAAGCTTTCAGAGCAAGCAGTGGGAGGAGCTATGCAAATATCAAATTGCCTTGATAGGTAAGTCTCAGTCGGGAGGAGTGTGCATTCCTATGCAGACTGCTCTATGTAACGCCAACATGTGATGCCGAGCCTCCATGACTGTAAGATCTGAAATCCAGGGGCCAGGGACAGTCAGGCTGGGGAGGAAAGAGCTAAATGGTGCTAGACGTCCTCCAGCCAGGAAATGAGACGGGACTCTATCGGACTTGCTGCAGCTTCTAATGCACATGGTGAGAAGCTTGCAGTGTGCAGTGAAATCAGAGGAAGCCATTTCAGTGCAGGAGAGGAGTCGTACAACTGTGCAGGACTGAAGGGAAGGTCGGATGTCTGCTTTTTTTTTTTAGCTTTTTTTATTATTTTAGAAAAATACAGGAAAATAAGGGTTTAAATAAAGAGACATTTTCATTGTGGTGGTGGAAAGAAGATTCTATTGGGGGGGAGAAGATTCTACTGGGGGGGAGAAGATTCTACTGGGGGGGAGAAGATTCTACTGGGGGGAGAAGATTCTACTGGGGGGGGGGGGGAGAAGATTCTACTGGGGGGAGAAGATTCTACTGGGGGGGGGGGAAGATTCTATTGGGGGGAGAAGATTCTACTGGGGGGAGAAGAGAGAAGATTCTACTGGGGGGAGAAGATTCTACTGGGGAGAGAAGATTCTACTGGGGGGGAGAAGATTCTACTGGGGGGGGGGATTCTACTGGGGGGGGGAAGAAGATTCTACTGGGGGGGAAGAAGATTCTACTGGGGGGGGGAGAAGATTCTACTGGGGGGGGAGAAGATTCTACTGGGGGGAGAAGATTCTACTGGGGGGGAGAAGATTCTACTGGGGGGGAGAAGATTCTACTGGGGGGAGAAGAGAGAAGATTCTTCTGGGGGAAAAGATTCTACTGGGGGGGAGAAGATTCTACTGGGGGGGGGGATTCTACTGGGGGGAGAAGATTCTACTTGGGGGAGAAGATTCTACTGGGGAGAATATTCTACTGGGGGAGAAGATTCTATTGGGGGGAGAAGATTCTACTGGAGGGGAGAAGATTCTACTGGAGGGGAGAAGATTCTACTGGGGGGGGGAGATTCTATTGGGGGGGGGAGAAGATTCTATTGGGGGGAGAAGATTCTACTGGGGGGAGAAGATCTTACTGGGGGGGAGAAGATTCTACTTGGGGGGGGGGGAAAGATTCTACTGGGGGGGAGAAGATTCTACTGGGGGGGGAGAAAAGATTCTACTGGGGGGGAGAAGATTCTACTGGGGGGCAGAAGATTCTATTGGGGGGAAAAGATTTTACTGGGGGGGAGAAGAGAGAAGATTCTACTGGGGGAAGAAGATTCTACTGGGGGGGGGGGGGATTCTACTGGGGGGAGAAGATTCTACTTGGGGGAGAAGATTCTACTGGGGGTAGAAGATCCTACTGGGGAGAGAAGATCCTACTGGGGGGAGAAGATCCTACTGGGGGGAGAAGATTCTACTAGGGGGAGAAGATTCTACTGGGGGTAGAAGATCCTACTGGGGGGAGAAGATTCTACTAGGGGGAGAAGATTCTACTGGGGGGAGAAGATCCTACTGGGGGGGGAGAAGATCCTACTGGGGGAGAGAATATCCTACTGGGGGGGAGAAGATCCTATTGGGGGGAGAAGATTCTACTGGGGAGAGAAGATCCTACTGGGGGGAGAAGATTCTGCTGGGGGGAGAAGATCCTACTGGGGGGGGAGAAGATTCTACTGGGGGGAGAAGATCCTACTGGGGGGAGAAGATTCTACTGGGGGGAGAAGATCCTACTGGGGGGGTGAAGATTCTACTGGGGGGAGAAGATCCTACTGGGAGGAGAAGATTCTACTGGGGGGGGGGGCACAGACAGAACTCTCATAGACAACCGCCAACGTCTGCGCCCTGAAGAGACCCTTCAGATATGTGGCGGAGGACAGTGGCAGCTCCATGTCACATAATGTTATTATGTCTCGGATTTTGTGTGGCAGGACCCCTCCCCCTCCTCCTCCATCTTTCTATACAACAGCTGAGCGCCGAAAGGGAATAGCGAGTTTTTCAAGGTCGGGAAGGAGTTTCGCTGCCCGAGTTTTCCAAACCAGAAGCTGCACATGTGACCCGGATTCCATTATTCTGCTATATTACCTTTCTGGGTGGGGGACATTTTAGAAGGAGTCCTGAGGTTCGGGTCCCAAAAACATTTCATTAAAAAAAAAAAATTATCAGTAAAAAAAGAACATTTTGTAATATCGGGAAAATAAAGTCACTGTGGGGGAGACTTATTTCTGAGCCTTCAGTTTAAATCCCCTAAATATATTCCACGTGTGTCCAAACAATGTGCATAGTCTTATAAGTCCTTTACTTTAGAAAGCAGCCACAGCTTGAGTAGAAAAGCCGTCCCCTGACAACAGCTGCAGAGGAGGATTGTTGCTCCTGGTGGGGAAGCAGTGGTCTCTCTGCAGAGGCCCGGGACACTTCCTGGTGATTGGAAACCTCTATCTGTGATATATGGGGAAATCCAGGTCATCCCCAACCTCATGTTATGTACTTTTCTCCTGGTATGGAAGCAGTGGTCTCTCTGCACAGGTCTGGGACACTTCCTGGTGATTGTAAACCTCTATCTGTGATATACGGGGAAATCCAGATCCTTCCCAACTTCCTGTAATGTACTTTGCTCCTGGTGCGGAAGCAGTGGTCTCTCTACAGTGGTCTGGCATACTTCCTGGTGTTTGGAAACCTTTATAAGTGATATATGGGGAAATCCAGTCTGTTCCCAGCTTCGTGTAATGCACTTTGCTCTTGGTGTGGAAGCAGTGGTCTCTCCGCAGAGGTCTTCCACGCCTCCTGGTGATTAGAAATACCTATCTGTGATATACAGGGAAATCCAGTATGTTCCCAACTTCGTGTAATGTGGTTTGCTCCTGGTGTGGAAGCAGTGGTCTCTCTGCAAAGGTCTGACATGCTTCCTGGTGATTGGAAACTTTTATATGTGAAATATGGGCAAATCCAGTCTGTTACCAACTTCATGTAATGTACTTTGCTCTTGGTGTGGCAGCAGTGGCCTCTCTACAGAGGCCTGGAACACTTCCTGGTGATTGGAAACCTCTATCTGTGATATATGGGGAAATCCAGGTCATCCCCAACCTCATGTTATGTACTTTGCTCCTGGTGTGGAAGCAGTGGTCTCTCTGCAAAGTCTGACACGCTTCCTGGTGATTGAAAACCTCTATCTGTGTTGTATGGTGAAATCCAGGTCATTCCCAACTTCGTGTAATGTACTTTGCTCCTGGTGTGGAAGCAGTGGTCTCTCTACAGAGATCTGGCATGCTTCCTGGTGATTGGAAACTTTTATATGTGATATACGGGGAAATCCAGTCTCTTCCCAACTTCATGTAATGTACTTTGCTCTTGGTGTGGAAGCAGTGGTCTCTCTGCAGAGGTGCGTCACGCCTCCTGGTTATTGGAAACCACTACTTGTGATATATGGGGAAATCCAGTCTCTTCCCAAATTCATGTAATGTACTTGGCTCCTGGTGTGGAAGCAGTGGTCTCTCTGCAGAGGCCTGGGACACTTCCTGGTGATTGGAAACCTCTATCTGTGATATATGGGGAAATCCAGGTCATCCCCAACCTCATGTTATCTACTTTGCTCCTGGTGTGGACGCAGTAGTCTCTCCGCAAAGGTCTGACATGCTTCCTGGTGATTGGAAACCTCTATCTGTGTTGTATGGTGAAATCCAGGTCGTTCCCAACTTTATGTAATGTACTTTGCTCTTGGTGTGGAAGCAGTGGTCTCTCTACAGAGATCTGGCACGCTTCCTGGTGATTGGAAATCTTTATATGTGATATATGGGCAAATCCAGTCTCTTCCCAACTTCGTGTAATGTACTTTGCTCTTGGTGGGGAAGCAGTGGTCTCTCTGAACAGGTCTGGGGCGCTTCCTGGTGATTGGAAACCTCTATCTGTGATATACGGGGAAATCCAGTCTCTTCCCAGCTTCATGTAATGCACTTTGCTCCTGGTGTGGAAGCAGTGGTCTCTCTACAGGGATCTGGCACTCTTCCTGGTGATTGGAGACATTCATATGTGATATATGGGGAAATCCAGTCTCTTCCCAACTTCATGTAATGTACTTGGCTCTTGGTGCGGAATCAGTGGTCTCTGTGCAGAGGCCTGGGACGCTTCCTGGTGATTGGAAACCTCTATCTGTGATCTATGGGGAAATCCAGGTCCTTCCCAACTTCCTGTAATGTACTTTTCTCCTGGTGTGGAAGCAGTGGTCTCTCTACAGTGGTCTGGCATACTTCCTGGTGTTTGGAAACCTTTATATGTGATATATGGGGAAATCCAGTCTGTTCCCAGCTTTGTGTAATGCACTTTGCTCTTGGTGTGGAAGCAGTGGTCTCTCCGAAGAGGTCTTCCACATCTCCTGGTGATTGGAAATACCTATGTGTGATATACAGGGAAATCCAGTGTGTTCCCAACTTCGTGTAATGTGGTTTGCTCCTGGTGTGGAAGCAGTGGTCTCTCCTCAAAGGTCTGACATGCTTCCTGGTGATTGGAAACCTCTATCTGTGTTGTATGGTGAAATCCAGGTCGTTCCCAACTTTATGTAATGTACTTTGCTCTTGGTGTGGAAGCAGTGGTCTCTCTACAGAGATCTGGCACGCTTCCTGGTGATTGGAAATCTTTATATGTGATATATGGGCAAATCCAGTCTCTTCCCAACTTCGTGTAATGTACTTTGCTCTTGGTAGGGAAGCAGTGGTCTCTCTGCACAGGTCTGGCATACTTCCTGGTGTTTGGAAACCTTTATATGTGATATATGGGGAAATCCAGTCTGTTCCCAGCTTTGTGTAATGCACTTTGCTCTTGGTGTGGAAGCAGTGGTCTTTCCGCAGAGGTCTTCCACGCCTCCTGGTGATTGAAAATACCTATCTGTGATATACAGGGAAATCCAGTGTGTTCCCAACTTCGTGTAATGTGGTTTGCTCCTGGTGTGGAAGCAGTGGTCTCTCCGCAGAGGTCTTCCACGTCTCCTGGTGATTGGAAATAGCTATCTGTGATATACAGGGAAATCCAGTGTGTTCCCAACTTCGTGTAATGTGGTTTGCTCCTGGTGTGGAAGCAGTGGTCTCTCCGCAGAGGTCTTCCACGTCTCCTGGTGATTGGAAATACCTATCTGTGATATACAGGGAAATCCAGTGTGTTCCCAACTTCGTGTAATGTGGTTTGCTCCTGGTGTGGAAGCAGTGGTCTCTCCGCAAAGGTCTGACATGCTTCCTGGTGTTTGGAAACCTCTATCTGTGTTGTATGGTGAAATCCAGGTCGAGGAGGGGGGTACAGAGGGAGAAACCACATCACATAAGTAAACAAGCTGTAGTGGTTTGTAAACACCACTAGATGTCAGCATACTACAGAACAGTCATACCCAGTTCTATGCAACACAGAACTAACACATATCACTGGGACCTGCGGCTTGAGGAGGAGACTGAACGTTGCACCTTCCACCCAGTGATCGTAGTTGCAATGCTCTGCAGGATCCAATGCAAAAAAAAAATGAATTCACTTTTTTTTTTAATTACCTGCTTGCTGACCGCTTCACTTAAGATGCATGGTGCCAAGGCGTCTTTCCTGCACTGGATCACGTTCCTAGTACATAATCTCCAGGTAGGGGTGCCACCAGCGCCGCGACTGTGCTGTGATTAGACACAGCACAAGCCGATGAGCGGGTGCCGGCAATGGATGTCCACCGGCACATGCTGATCGGCCAGGGGAGACACAGAACAGAGCTCTGCCTATGTAAAGAAGGCAGAGCTCTGTCCTGTCAGCGGGGATGTGATGGATTTTTTTTTGAATAAAATCCATCACTTCCCGTAGAAAAAGCAGCACATAGTAAACACCAAAAACACTGGCTAGGCACACAGTTAACCCTTCGATCTTCCCTGATGTTTAACCCCTTCTCATCCAGTGTCATTAGTACAATGTATTAGTGTCACTGGTTCACATAAAGTGTCAAAAGTGCTGTATCAAAAAAAAAGGGGCTAGTCATGAAGGGAGGGGGGGGAGGGTAACCTTCTGGAGGTCAACTGGTTAACCGCTTAATGACCACCTGCCGCAGTTATACTGTGTATATATATATATACATATATATATGTATATATATATATACGTTATAGGTATACGTCGGTCGAGCGCAGGCTCCCGCAGGGAAGCCGATGCGCAGGGCAGGCGGCTCCGACTGCCGCCTGCCACCCACCATCGCTCCCCGTTGAGAGAGAAGGACGGTCGGCTGTTGACCGTTCTTCTCCCTGGAATGATCACAGAGCTCCTGTGATCCTTCTATATAGGATCACAGGACTCTGTGATCATTTCACAAGCCACGCCCCCCCACAGTTAGAAAACACGCCCCTAGGTACACATTTAACCCCTTGATAATCCACAGTGTTAATCCCTTCCCTGCCAGTGTCATTATTACAGTAACAGTGCATATTTTTAGCACTGATTACTGTCACTGGTAACCCCAAAAGTGTCAAAAATGTCAGTCAGGGGTCCGATCTGTCCGCCGCAATGTCGCAGTCCCTCAAAAAATCGCAGATCGCCGCCATTACTTGTGAAAAAAAAACTCTAAAAATGATATAAATCTTTCCCGTAGTTTGTAGACGCGATAACTTTTGTGCAAACCAATCAAAATGCGCTTATTGCGATTTTTTTTTTTTTTTTTTTTACCAAAAATATGTAGCAGAAAACAAATTGGCCTAAAATGTTAAAAAAATTTAGATTTTTTAATTTTTTATTTTTTTTTTGGAATGTTATATAGCAGAATGTGAAAAATATAGTTTTTTTTTTTTTTTTTTTTAGAATTGCCGCTCATTTTTTTGTTCATAGCGCAAAAAAATAAAAATCGCAGAGGTGATCAAATACCACCAAAAGAAATCTCTGTTTGTGGGGAAAAAAAAAAAAAGACATAAATTTGTATTTGGGTACAGCGTCGCACGACCGCGCAATTGTCCGTTAAAGTAACGCAGTGCCGAATCGCAAAATAGGGCCTGGTCATTAAGGCTGCATTCACATGTCAGCGTATAATCGCGGGCAGAACTGCCGTGGTTTCGCCCGCGATTCGGAGATTTATTGCAAATCGCGGGACGCCTATCGTTGCCCGTTGATTTGCAATAGCCCCCCAAACGCCGAGCGATGTTGCCGCGATTTACGCCCGCCGAATCGCGGCAACATCGCGCAAACAAAATCGCGGGACGCAATACGCTCCAAAGAAGCTCTTGTACTTTTTTGGAGCGTATTGCGTCCCGCGATTTTGTTTGCGCGATGTTGCCGCGATTCGGCGGGCGTAAATCGCGGCAACATCGGTCGGCGTTTGGGGGGCTATTGCAAATCAACGGGCAACGCTAGGCGTCCCGCGATTTGCAATAAATCTCCGGATCGCGGGCGGAACCGCGGTGGTTCTGCCCGCGATCCATACGCTCACATGTGAACGGAGCCTAAGGGGGCAAATCCTTCCGGTCCAGAAGTGGTTAATGTGGGTGTGTTTATTATTGTTAAGATTTTTTATTTTTTTTTTGGAAAGGGTGGACTTTGCCTTTTGGTCGCGATATTGGTTTTCCACCGCTGTCTACTCACCAGCGGCTGCAGGAAAGTTGAAACGCCTGCGCGATCTCTACATCGTTCTGCCGTGTTCTACAACACTGTGCCCTTGCTTTACATGGCAGTGCGACCCGCTTTGGGTGAAGTCGGAGGTTCAAGGTCAGATCTTTCTATTTTTACCGCCATTGTCAGCGAAGACGGGCGCTTTGTCCGTACAAAAGGCTGCGGAAATGTTTTCTGGGGAAAGAGGTTGACTCTGAGTTATATAATGAGCGGGATCCAAGGTCTCGTTATCGTCTAATTAGCCGCTTTTGTGCCACGCGATGGGCGAGGAGCAGAGCGCAGCGCTTTCCCAGAACCCTCCGCCACGGGAGAGAATGGGAAGACGCTGAGCAGAGGACACGCTCTCCGTGTGCGTGTTTATTTATAACGCTGGACAAAGCCAGGGGACAAGGACCCAGCTGCTAATTATAAACTTCCGTACGGACCCACCGCGGGAGGAATTCAAGGATGAGCGGCGGGGGGGAAGGGGGGGTGGATGGTCCCTGGGTCAGGTCAGTCCCCCAGAGGGGGTCAAATATCAACCAGGGGCATGTCAAGTATTTCAACGCTTGAGCCATCCGCCGCGCCCACGCCGGCGATGTCACAGCAGGACGGCGAATGCTGCAAGAGATGAAGGACTGGCACAAGATGTCACCTAGAACTTCGACTATCCTGGGGACAATTATTAATTTTTTTGGTTGGAAAAGAATGATGAAGGTTTACAACAAATTTTTGCCGACTGTACTGGAGATTCACCCTCTCTATTGGTCCTGGTGACTATTAAAGTGACAGTAAACTCTAGTTCAAATAACAAAATTCTATTCAAATTTGTGTTCTTAACTCACAAAGTCCCTTCTATTGCTCTCAGCCGCCTCCACATCTCCAAATCCCCTTTTTTTCCCATTTTTTTGCTGTTGTGATCTGACTTCCTGTTAGAGGGTGACTACGTTCATCCTCCATGGTACCGCTGTGTGTAGGGACCTAGCCACCCTCTCTTGCTTACTCCCCAAATGCACTATGGACTAGGGACTATGGACTAGATCAGGCATGTCCAACCTGCGGCCTAGGGGCCGCATGCGGCCCAGAACCGCAGGCAATGCGGCCCACTGCACCCTGACAATTTATTTTTTTTTGCTGGGGAGGAAGGAAGTCAGGTCGGGGGCACGGCCACAGCAGCTTCCAACTAACTGTAGGCAGAGGCTGCCTCGGAAGGAATCATCCTCTAGTTGTGTTAAATTAGTGGTGGGGGGGATTGGGGGGCGGCAGTGCGGCAGTGTGGGAAGGGCGCAGCAGCATTTTATTACTTATATACCTTAACTATAATATATATTTTATGTGAGGCCCGAGAAAGTTTCTCTACACTCAATGTGGCCCAGAGAAGCCAAAAGGTTGGACACCCATGGACTAGATACTATGGACTATAGACTAGACACTCTGGACTAGGGACAATGGGCTAGATACTATGGACTATAAACTAGATACTATGGACTATAAACTAGATACTATGGACTAGGGACTATGGACTAGATACTATGGACTATAGACTAGATACTCTGGACTAGGGACAATGGACTAGATACTATGGAGTATGGACTAGATACTATGGACTATAAACTAGATACTATGGACTAGGGACTATGGACTAGATACTATGGACTATAGACTAGATACTCTGGACTAGGGACAATGGACTAGATACTATGGACTATGAACTAGATACTATGGACTAGGGACTATGGACTAGATACTATGGACTATAGACTAGATACTAAGGACTAGGGACTATGGACTAGATACTATGGAATATGAACTATATACTATGGACTGGGGACTATGGACTATATACTATGGACTATAGACTAGATACTGTGAACTAGGGACTATGGACTAGATACTATGGAATATGAACTATATACTATGGACTGGGGTCTATGGACTATATACTATGGACTATAGACTAGATACTGTGAACTAGGGACAATGAACTAGATACTATGGACTGTGAACTATATACTATGGACTATAGACTAGATGCTACGGACTAGGGACAATGGACTAGATAATATGGACTATGAACTAGATACTATGGACTAGGGACTATGGACTAGATACTATGGACTAGGGACTAGATACTATGGACTATAGACTAGATACTCTGGACTAGGGACAATGGACTAGATACTATGGACTATGAACTAGATACTATGGACTAGGGACTATGGACTAGATACTATGGACTATAGACTAGATACTATGGACTATGGACTAGATACTATAGACTAGGGACTATGGACTAGATACTATGGACTAGGGACTATGGACTAAAGACCAGATACTAGGGACTATGGACTAGATACTATGGACTATGAACTAGATACTATGGACAATGGACTAGATACCATGGACTATGAACTCAATACTATGGACTAGATACTATGGACTATGAACTAGATACTATGGACTAGGGACAATGGACTAGATACTATGGACTAGGGACAATGGACTAGATCCTATGGACTATGAACTAGATACTATGGACTAGGGACTATGGACCAGATACTATGGACTAGGGACTATGGACTAGATACTATGGAATATGAACTAGATACTATGGACTGGGGACTATGGACTATTTACTATGGACTATAGACTAGATACTGTGGACTAGGGACAATGAACTAGATACTATGGACTGTGAACTAGATACTACGGACTAGGGACTATGGACTAGATACTATGGACTATAGACTAGATACTATGGACTAGGGACTATGGACGAGATACTATGGACTAGGGACAATGGACTAGATACTATGGACTATAGACTAGATACTATGGACTAGGGACTGTGGACTAGATAGTATGGGCTATAGACTAGATTCTATGAACTAGGGACTAAGGACTTTGGACTAGGGACTATGGACTAGATACTATGGACTATGAACTAGATACTATGGACTATGGACAATGGACTAGATACTATGGACTATGAACTCGATACTATGGACTAGGGACAATGGACTAGATACTATGGACTAGGGACAATGGACTAGATCCTATGGACTATGAACTAGATACTATGGACTATGGACTATGGACCAGATACTATGGACTAGGGACTATGGACTAGATACTATGGAATATGAACTAGATACTATGGACTGGGGACTATGGACTATATACTATGGACTATAGACTAGATACTGTGGACTAGGGACAATGAACTAGATACTATGGACTGTGAACTAGATACTACGGACTAGGGACTATGGACTAGATACTATGGACTATAGACTAGATACTATGGACTAGGGACTATGGACGAGATACTATGGACTAGGGACAATGGACTAGATATTATGGACTATAGACTAGATACTATGGACTAGGGACTGTGGACTAGATAGTATGGGCTATAGACTAGATTTTTATGAACTAGGGACTAAGGACTTGACTAGGGACTATGGACTAGATACTATGGACTATGAACTAGATACTATGGACTATGGACAATTGACTAGATACTATGGACTATGAACTTGATACTATGGACTAGGGACAATGGACTAAATACTATGGACTAGGGACAATGGACTAGATACTATGGACTATGAACTAGATACTATGGACTAGGGACTATGGACCAGATACTATGGACTATGGACTATGGACTAGATACTATGGAATATGAACTAGATACTATGGACTGGGGACTATGGACTATATACTATGGACTATAGACTAGATACTGTGGACTAGGGACAATGAACTAGATACTATGGACTGTGAACTAAATATTACGGACTAGGAACTATGGACTAGATACTATGGACTATAGACTTGATACTATGGACTAGGGACTATGGACGAGATACTATGGACTAGGGACAATGGACTAGATACTATGGACTATAGACTAGATACTATGGACTAGGGACTGTGGACTAGATAGTATGGGCTATAGACTAGATTCTATGAACTAGGGACTATGGACTAGGGACTAAGGACTTTGGGCTAGGGACTAGGGACCAGAGACTAAGGACTATGGACTAAGGGATGTGTAGTGTGCATAGAGCTGTGCAGGTGACCACAACAAATGTGCTCTGCTCATTCCAAACAAAAGGAAGAAGAAAAGGAAAGGTTTAGGAGCTCACAAAGAATATTAGGACTAGGGATTTGGACTATAGATTGTGGACCAAGGACAATGAACTCTGAATTATTGACTATGAATTATTGACAAGGGACTATGGATTAAGGACTAGATACTATTGTTTGCGGACTAGGGACTATAGATAATGGACGATGGTCTATGAACTGTGGAGTTATGGACTATGGTTTATGGACTAGGGACTATGTATTATGGACTATTGATTACCGACTAGGGACTATGGACTCCAGATTATGTAAAAGTGTCTATAAACTATATTTTAGAGACTATAGATTATTGACAAAGGACTTTTGGCTATGAATTATGGACTATAGATTATGGACAAGGGACTATGGACTAGGAACTATGGATTATGATCAAGGGACTATGGAATATGGACGAGGGACTATTGATTATGAAATATGGACTAGGAACTATGGACTACAGATTGTGGACAAGGGTGCATGCCCCACTGGTGAATGGGAGCTGCTGCGGGCGGCGTGGTGGTTGTGCCAGGGGTGAGGAGTGAACACGTTCCTAGCAAAGGATGCCGGCTGTACACATAGAGGTGCCAGTTTGGTGTTAAAGCCAACCATTGTGCTGCCACATATATGCATATGGTCAGTGTTAAAAAAAAAGCAAGTCAATGTCTAGTTGAAAAACGCCTGTCAATGTGCTGCTGTCCTAGGTGCTGAACACTGCCAATGTACTGCTGTCCTAGGTGCTGAACACTGCCAATGTACTGCTGTCCAAGGTGCTGAACACTGCCAATGTCCTGCTGTCCAAGGGGCTGGACACTGCCAATGTACTGCTGTCCAAGGGGCTGAACAATGCCAATGTGCTGCTGTCCAAGGTGCTGAACAATGCCAATGTACTGCTGTCCAAGGGGCTAAATACTGCCAATGTGCTGCTGTCCAAGGTGCTGAACACTGCCAATGTACTGCTGTCCAAGGGGCTGAATACTGCCAATGTGCTGCTGTCCAAGGGGCTGAATACTGCCAATGTGCTGCTGTCCAAGGTGCTAAACACTGCCAATGTGCTGCTGTCCAAGGGGCTGAACACTGCCAATGTACTGCTGTCCAAGGTGCTGAACAATGCCAATGTGCTGCTGTCCAAGGTGCTGAACACTGCCAATGTACTGCTGTCCAAGGGGCTGAATGCTGCCAATGTGCTGCTGTCCTAGGTGCTGAACACTGCCAATGTACTGCTGTCCTAGGTGCTGAACACTGCCAATGTGCTGCTGTCCAAGAGGCTGAATACTGCCAATGTGCTGCTGTCCAAGAGGCTGAATACTGACAATGTGCTGCTGTCCAAGGGGCTGAATACTGCCAATTTGCTGCTGTCCTAGGTGCTGAACACTGCCAATGTGCTGCTGTCCAAGAGGCTGAATACTGCCATTGTGCTGCTGTCCATGGTTCTAATCCATACGTTTGGTGGAACACATCCTGCCCGTCCATTCCTGGAGGATTAATAGCACCTTCAGTCAATGTGACACAGAGGATCCATGCAGAGTGCTGGAAATTGTCCCCATACCACTTCTAATGTCATAATTTATTCTATTCAACAATTTTTCAATGGTGGAGCACCAACCATAAACTCAACATGTGCCGGACCTGGGACATCAGTTCCTTTATACACCGATCAGCCATAACATTTTGACCACTGAAAGGTAAAGGGAATATCTCATTACAGTGACATCTGGAAATTGGTGGCATATATTAGGCAGCAAGTGATCATGTTGTCCATGAAGATGATGTGGTGAAAGCAGAAAAAATGGGCAGAACAGTATTTTTATGTATGGGGCTGTAAAGCCCATGATGACCCATGCCCACAGCCAAAAGTTTCTACAATGGTCACATGAATATCAGAACTAGACTATGGAGCAATGGAAAAAGGTGGCCTCGTCTGATGGATCACGTTTTCTTTTACATCATGTGGATGACCTGGTGCGTGTGCGTCACTTACCGGGGGAAGAGATGGCACCAGGATGCGGTATCAGAAAGCAAGTTGGCAGAGGCAGTGTGATGCTTTTGGGCAATGTTGGGAAACCTTGGCTCCTGCCATTCATGTGGATCTTACTTTGGTGTCCATGCCTCAATAGGTCTGGGCTGTTTTAGCATAAGGGGGCCATACTTAATATTAGGTGGGTGGTCCATAATATTATGAATGATCGGTGTTATTATATTATCTACACAAATCCCTTTACAGCAGAGCAAAGGCTGAAAGAAGGAGAGCCCATCAGCTGTTCTGGAACATGCTGACAGGAGGAGAGAGCAGAGCGACAAAGAGATGAGCTGATCACATCTGCTGCTTTTCCTTTCAGTCAGAGGCTGCGGGAGGGACAAGACCTGTAGGAGTTACTTACAGTAGTTACAGAAATACAAATCAGGTCTGCTGCCCTGCCAGAAAGAGCTGTGCTATATATAGTATGCATTTACCTGATTTTGTTTTTTTGTTTTTATTTAATTACTAATATATATATATATTCATATCAGTCTCTGCACCAAAGGAGCTTACACTCTAATGCCCCTAATGCCAAACTATCATTATTATTATTATACACACAGTATCTCACAAAAGTGAGTGCACCTCTCACATTTTTGTAAATATTTTATTCTATCTTTTCATGTGACAACACTGAAGAAATGACACTTTGCTACAATGTAAAGTAGTGAGTGTACAGCTTGTATAACAGTGTAGATTTGCTGTCCCCTCAAAATAACAATACACAGCCATTGATGTCTAAACCGCTGGCAACAAAAGTGAGTACACCCCTAAGTGAAAATGTCCAAATTGGTCCCAATTAGCCATTTTCCCTCCCCGGTGTCATGTGACTCTTTCGTGTTACAAGGTCTCAGGTGTGAATGGGGAGCAGGTGTGTTAAATTTGGTGTTATCGCTCTCACTCTCTCATAATGGTCACTGGAAGTTCAACATGGCACCTCATGGCAAAGAACTCTCTGAGGATCTGAAAAAAAGAATTGTTGTTCTACATAAAGTTGGCCTAGGCTGTAAGAAGATTGCCAAGACCCTGAAACTGAGCAGCAGCAAGGTGGCCAAGAACATACAGCAGTTTAACAGGACAGGTTCCACTCAGAACAGGCCTCGCCATGGTCGACCAAAGAAGTTGAGTGCACGTGCTCAGCATCATATCCAGAGGTTGTCTTTGGGAAATAGACGTATGAGTGCTGCCAGCATTGCTGTAGAGGTTGAAGAGGTGGGGATACAGTCATTTCAGTCTCTGCACCAAAGGAGCTTACACTCTAATGCCCCCCCCCCCCAATTCTCAAATTATCATTATTATTATACATGTATGCAGCTCTGACATAATCTGTAGTGCTGTAAAGAGAACAATGACCCAGTCACCTCAGTCTCTGCACCAGAAGAGCTCACACTCTAATGTTCCCCCACAGTCACACCCTTATATTATTATACAATTCATTGTATATAGACATATTCAAAAGTGCTGTATAAAGAACACTCACATTACTCTCTGCACCATAGAACCTTACATTCTAATACCCCCCTCACACACACACACACACAAACTACTACATTTATATAGCTCTGACATGTTCAGCAGTGTTGTACATAGAGCAAGTCATGCCAGTCTGCACCAGAAGAGCTTACACTCTAATGTCCCCCCCCCCAGCCACATGCTGTTATAAGTATAGATTTATATAGCTCTAAAATATACTGCAGGGCTGTACAGAGAACACTGAACCAGTCATGTCAGTGTCTGCACCAGAGGAGCTTACATTCTATATGTCTCTGACATATACCACAGTGCTGTACAGATAACACTGGGTCAGTCAAATCAGTCTGCGCCAAAAGAGCTTACACTTTAATAACCCTACCAGTCACACAATATTATCATACATTTACTGTATATAGTGCTGACATATTCAGAAGTGTTGTAAAATGAACATTGAGCCAGTCATATCAGTTTCTGCACCATTCTAATGTCCCCACACCTCCCCAGTCACAAACTGCTATTAAAGCAGTTGTAAACCCAAAAACGCAAAAAAAAAAAAAAAAACCTGCAAGACAAAGGCATAATGAGCTAGTATGCATCGCATACTAGCTCATTATGTATTACTTACCTTAGAACGAAGCCCCAACACAGACCCCCGGACATTGCTGCGGGCGCTGCCACAATCCCTCGCCGGGTTCGGCGGCTCTGGCGCTGTGATTGGCCGGAGCCGCGATGACGTCACGGCATGCGCGCGGGAGTGATTCTCCGGCAAGCTCCCGGCAAGCAAAACTGAAGGTCCCCCCGGACCTTCAGAGCGCATGCGCCGCTTGCGTGAGCGGCTGCGTGCACTGCAAATATCTCCTAAACCGTGTAGGTTTAGGAGATATTATTTGTACCTACAGGTAAGCCTTATTATAGGCTTACCTGTAGGTAAAAGTGTAAAAAAGCGGGATACTACCGCTTTAATATACATTTACTGTATATAGCTCTGACATATTCAAATGTGCTGTACAAAGAACACTGAGCCAGTCATCCATTCTTTGCACTAGAGGAGCTTACACTCTATATGTCTCTGACATATACCACAGGACTGTACAGAGAACAATGACATACCTTCCAACTTTTTGAGATGGGAATGAGGGTTACCTTTAATACGCTTATTGTGTGTTTTTTTTTTTTTTTTTACCAAAAATATGTAACAGAAAACAAATTGGCCTAAAATGTAGATTTTTTTTTTGGGGGGGGGGGGATGTTACATCGGGTCCGCCGGTCACACGCGCGGGGATCACAGTGAACGAGCGGGGGCGTGAGCGCGCCTCCGGCGGCGCGCACTCGCCCCCTATTGGCTCGCAGGTGAGTGACGTACCCATACGTCACTTTGCCTGCGCGTGGCTGACCGCCGCAGTATATGTATTTGTATATATGTATATATGAAGGAGACCCCCAGTAGCAGACTGTCCATCTCCTACATTGAAGTACTTGGAATCCACATCTAAGCAATGCTTTGATTATTCAGAAGTCACAGACTTCATGGCAACGGTCTACAATAGTCTATGAGGCAAATCTCATACAATGTTCTATCATTCTGATACAATTGAATTAATGTATCATATATTTCTTGAGTGATATTGTGGATAAGTATTACTGTCCCATTTGAAGTAGTCAAAGCCATATTCTCAGTGTCCATTAAGTAAGTGTCCATCATTTTCTCGGTCACCCTGTGCCCCTAACAGACACAGGGTGTCTTACACATAAGAGGGGCCTAGGGAGCTGAGAGAGGGTTTTTTCAACCTCTCTAAGGGTAAGCTGGGTTCCATGGGCCCCCCCAACCAAAGTGACTCCCATCACAACCTCCCACTGGGAAAATATCCATCTTTATAATGCATTGCATCTGCTTGTCCTTTCATGCATTACCATTGTACGAGATGTTTTTCACAGGCTGGAATGCAAATCTATGTTATTTGTGATTAATGTTAACAACCAACGCTCCCTGAGAATTTCCTTCTGGCTCCAACTAATTGCGCCATCCTACAACCTGTCATCCCATTAGCTGCAACAAATCTAATTCTCACCCTGCCCAGCTGATTAAACCCATTTTTCAGCCAGTATCAGAGGACCTGACCCCACGTGGCACGCCAGATCCGATGAGCACATGAGCCGGGGAGGAAACTCTGCAAACAAGAAGAAGAGAGAGAGAGAGAGAGGGAAAAAAATGATTATCACGAAAATTTAATAACTTGCCATTATGCAAATGTGATTTGATCAGATGAGGCGCGGGCGAGCTTTCATTAAGTTTATGACTTTAAGACTTGTCTGTTGCTGGAAAAATATCGCTCCGATGGGGGCTGCTGTACAAACAGATGTTTAGAGGCTTTAAAATATATTCCGGGGCAGATCTACCCCACGGAGAACCGAACAAGTTCATTTGTCTTTATTTCATGGCTAAACAGGATGGTGATTTACAGCAGTTTTAACTACTTCAATACCGGACACTTTCACCCCCTTCCTGCCCAGACCAATTTTCAGCTTTCAGTGATGTCGCACTTTACATTTACATTTGCGCGGTCATGCAGCACTGTACCCATATGAATTTTATAACAAATTTTGAGACAGATACAATTTTTTTTTTTTTTTTTGTGGTATTTAATCACCACTGTTTTTTTATTTTTATTTTTTATTGCTTTGAAAAAAAAAAAAACGTTTTCTTTGTTTCTTTTATGCAATTTGCAAAAAAGTATTTTTTTTTCTTCACTGATGTGCGCTGATGAGGCTGCATTTATAGGCACTGATAGGTTGCATTGATGGGCACTGATGAGGCTGCAATGATGGGCACTGATGAGGCTGCACTAATGGGCATTGATTGGCACTGATGCGGCTGCACTGATGGGCACTGAGGATATTGCACTGATGGGGCGGCACTGATGGGCACTGAGCAGCTGCACTGATGGCCACTGACGAGGCTGAACTGATAAGGCGGCATTGACGGGCACTGATAAGCTGCACTGATGGGCACTGATAAGCTGTACTGATGGTCACTGATAAGCCTGCACTAATGGGAACTAATTGGCACTGATGAGGCAGCAATGATGGTCACTGATATGCTGCACTGATGATCACTGATAGGCTGCACTGATGGACACTGATAGGTTGCATTGATGGGCACTGATGAGGCTGCACTGATGGGCACTGATGAGGCTGCAATGATGGGCACTAACAGGCTGCATTGATGGACACTGATGAGGCTGCACTGATGGGCATTGATGAGGCTTCACTAATAGGCACTGATGAGGCTTCACTTGTGGGCAATGATAAGGGCACTAATGAGGCAGCACTGATAAGCTGCACTGATGGCTACTGACAAGGCTGGACTGATAAGATGGCACTGATGGGCATTGATATGGCATGATAAGATGGCACTGATGGGCATTGATATGGTACACTGATGGGCACTAATGAGGCCGCACCGATTGGCACTGATAAGCTGCACTGATGGCCACTGATAAGGTGAAACTGATGGACACTGATATGCTGCACTGATGAGGCTACACTGATAATCAAGGCACTGATGATCAGTGCCTTGAAGTTCCATTTTAAGTGGTTAATGGATAATTAAGAACCACTTGAGATTTCCTATAAAGTCCAGGCAATCTCGAAAGAGGATATTGGTTCCAATGTGTAAGTAGGGTGACGGTCGCTGTGCCCTTTGGAAGAGGGTGGCACATGAACTGCGGAGCGCACCGGCTGCATTTCCAGAGGCTCACATTCCAGGCATTAAGATAAAAGAGCTGGAGGGATTTTCCCAGCAGGGTAACGGATTGCAGAAGAAAAACACCAGAATGGAGGCTGGAGTTTCCCAGCAGGCGTGCTGCGTCAGTTTAAATGAAAACAATTCATGTTTGACTGGAGTGCACCTCGAAGTCTTGGTAAATCCCTGGGCGCACATCCCTGCCAGGAATCAGACTGACGTTCCAGCAGCGTGCCAGTTGTTAGTAATTAATCTACTGGTTGGGGGCTGACGGTGTCACACCATGCTCCAGCGCCTACAAGATCTTCCAGAGCAATCATGAAGTCAGCAGCCCTTCCAGTAAATATTGTCACTGAGGAGCGGATATCCTTCCATGCTGTTTATGCTTTCACTAATGAGGAATGACACTTTCATTACTCAGACGTATTAATGTACTTTTTACTCGTGTTTGTTCTGTGCGGGTGACACGCAGATCTCTGAATCATCGGTGCGTCTCAGACTTTCTTAAAGAGACATTATTGTCAAAATAAGCGTATTTTGATTGGTTTGCACAAAAGTTATCGTGTCTACAAACTAGGAGAAAGATTTATGCCAATTTTTTTTTATTATTTATTTTTTTACTAGTAATGGCAGCGATCTGCATTTTTTAGCATGGACTGCGACATTGCGGCGGGCACATCTGACCCCTAAATGACATTTTTGACACTTTTGGGGGGGACCAGTGACGTTACGACAGTAATCAGTGCTAAAAATATGTACTGTTACTGTAATAATGGCACTGGCAGGGAAGGGGTTAACCTAGGGATGATCAAAGGGTTAAATGTGTGCCTAGGGAGTGTTTACTAACTGTGTGGGGAATGGACTTGTGAAATAATCATAGAGACCTGTGATCCTATATAGAAGGATCGCAGGCGCTCTGTGATCATTTCAGAGAAAACAACGGTCTGCTGTGTCTACAACAGCTGACCTCTGTTCTCTCTCAGCGGGGAGCCCCATTTAACCACTTGCCGACCAGTCACGTTGACTGTACTGCGGCAAAGTGGCTCGTTCCCGTCCAGCGACGTAGACCTACGTCGCTGGACTCCTCCCCCCGTGGGCGGCGCGCGCTCGCCGCCGGAGGCTCGCTCCCGCTGTATTCAGTCACAGCGGGATTCGGGCCAGGGGAGGAGCAACGGTGATGACCGCCGCTCTTCCCCGATCGTCAGGGAATCGAGTCTGGAGATCCGCCCGCTTGTGTAAACAAAGCGGGCGGATCTCCTAAGTGACAGACAGGGTCAGATTGCAGGGTTAAGCATAGCTGAACCTGCGATCTGTCCCTGTGTCACTCAGTCACCTCCCCCCACACACGTTAGTATGCACCAGGCATACATTAACCCCTCCCTCTCCAATAAAATTAACCCCTTCCCTGCCAGTGTCATTTTTACAGTAACAGTGCATATGTATAGCACTGATTACTGTAGTAATGTCACTGGTACCCCCAAAAGTGTCAAAAATGTCAGTCAAGGGTCCGATCTGTCCGCCACAATGTCGCAGTCCCGCAAAAAAAAATCGCAGATCGCCGCCATTACTCGTTAAAAAAAAAAACACCAAAAATGACAGAAATCTTTCCCTTAGTTAGTAAACGCAATAACTTTTGCCCAAACCAATCAAAATACGCTTATTGTGATTTTTTTTTTACCAAACATAGGTAGCAGAAAACAAATTGGCCAAAAATTAAAAAAAAATTTGATTTTTAAATTTTTTTGGGGGGGAATTTCATATAAAAAAAATGTAAAAAATATTGTTATTTTTAAAAAATTTACGCTCTTTTTTTGTTTATAGCGCAAAAAGTAAAAATCGCACAGGTGATCAAATACCACCAAAAGAAAGCTCTGTTTGTGGGAAAAAAAGGACGTAAATTTTGTTTGGGTACGTCGTCGCACAACTGCGCAATTGTCAGTTAAAGTCGCACAGTGCCTAATCGCAAAAAGTGGCCTGGACGTAAGACAGCAAAATCCTCCGGTGGTAAAGTGGTTAACCAGTAAGCCACTTGCATGAGAAATAGTCTTTATATTCTTCTTAAAACAAGCAAAAAAAAAAAAACATCTTTCTTCAGCAAAAATAAAGCACACAGTCCATAGTCCTGATATGATGAAGGCAACTTAATGGCTCACCACCTATCTACCAGTCCCACACTTGGGTTTAGGGTTCCCGTCCGCTGTACCCAAAATAAAATTGATGTCCTTTTTTTCCCACAAATAGAGCTTTCTTTTGGTAGTATTTGATCACCTGTGCGATTTTTTATTTTTTGCGCTATAAACAAAAAAGAGCGACAATTCTGAAAAAAAAAAATAAAAAATAAATATTTTTCACATTCTGCTATATGACATTCCCAATAAAAAAAAAAAATTAAAAAAATCAAAATTTCTTAAAATTTTAGGCCAATATTTTTGTTTAAAAAAATTGCAATAAGCGTATTTTGATTGGTTTGCGCAAAAGTTATCGCGTCTTCTAACTACAGGAAAGATTTATGTCATTTTTATTGTTTTTTTTTTTTTACTAGTAATGGCGGCGATCTGTGATTCTTTGCGGGATTGCAACATTGCAGCAGACAGATCGGACCCCTCACTGACATTTTTGACACTTTTGGGGGAACCAGTGACATTACTACTGTAATCAGTGCTAAAAATATGCACTGTTACTGTAATAATGACACTGGCATGGTAAGGGGGTCAACCCAGGGGTGATCAAGGGGTTAAATGTGTACCTAGGGGTGTGTTTCTAATTGTGGGGGGACACAGTTAACGGACAATTGCAGGGTCATACAACATTGTACCCAAATAAAATTGATGTCCTTTTTTTCCCACAAACAGAGCTTTCTTTTGGTGGTATTTGATCACCTGTGCAATTTTTTTTATTTTTTGCGCTATAAACAAAAAAAGAGTGACAATTCTGAAAAAAAAATATATATATAATTTTTTTTTTTTTTTTTCACATTCTGCTATATAACATTCCCCCCCCCCAAAAAAAAAAAAAATCTACATTTTTAAACATTTTAGTCCAATGTGTTTTCTGCTACATATTTTTGGTAAAAATAAAATCGCAATAAGCGTATTTTGATTGGTTTGCACAAAAATTATTGCGTCTACTAACTACAGGAAAGATTTAGGTCATTTTTATTGTTTGTTTTTCTTTTGTTTACTAGTAATGGTGGCAATCTGCGATTTTTAGCGGGACTGCGACATTGTGGCGGACAGATCGGACCCATAACTGACATTTTTGACACTTTTGGGGGGACCAGTGACATTACTACAGTAATAGGTTCTAAAAATATGCACTGTTACTGTACTAATGACACTGGCAGGGAAGGAGTTAACACTGTGGGTGATCAAGGGGTTAAATGCGTATCTAGGGGTGTGTTTCTAACTGTGGGGGGTGTGGCTTGTGAAATGAACATAGAGACCTGTGATCAGTGTTGGGGTAGTTACTCAAAAAATGTAACTAGTTACTTCTGTAAATTGTAACGAGATTACTTTACTAGTTACTGCATTTGAAAAGTAACTTCACTACTTATTACTTTACTCTCCTCTTTCTTAACCACTTTACCACCGGAGGATTTTGCTGTCTTACGTCCAGGCCACTTTTTGCGATTCGGCACAGTGCGACTTTAACTGACAATTGTGCGGTCGTGCGATGCCGTACCCAAATGAAATTTACGTCCTTTTTTTCCCACAAACAGAGCTTTCTTTTGGTGGTATTTGATCACCTGTGCGATTTTTACTTTTTGCGCTATAAACAAAATAATCGTAAATTTTGAAATAACAATATTTTTCAAATTGTTTTATATGAAATTCCCCCCCCCCCCCCAAAATGTAAAAATCCAAATTTTTTAACATTTTTGGCCAATTTGTTTTCTGCTACCTATGTTTGGTAAAAAAAATCACAATAAGCGTATTTTGATTGGTTTGCGCAAAAGTTATTGCATTTACTAACTAAGGGAAAGATTTCTGTCATTTTTGGTGTTTTTTTTTTTTAACGAGTAATGGCGGTGATCTGCGATATTTTTTTGCGGGACTGCGACAGTGCGGCGGACAGATTGGACTCTTGACTGACATTTTTGACACTTTTGGGGGTACCAGTGACATTTCTACAGTAATCAGTGCTATCTATAAATATGCACTGTTACTGTAAAAATAACACTGGCAGGGAAGGGGTTAATTTTATTGGAGAGGGAGGGGTTAATGTATGTCTGGTGCGTACTGACGTGTGTGGGGGGAGGTGATTGAGTGACACAGGCACAGATCACATGTTCAGCTATGCTGAACCCTGCAATCTGTCACTGTTTGTCACTTAGGAGATCCGCCCGCTCTGTTTACACAAGCGGGCGGATATCCAGACTCGATTCCCCGACGATCGGGGAAGAGCGGCGGCGATCGCCGCTGCTCCTCCCCTGGCCCGACTCCCGCTGTGACTGAAAACAGCGGGAGCGAGCCTCCGGCGCCGCGCGAGCGCCGCCCACAAGGGTAGGAGTGCAGCGACGTAGGTTTACGTCGCTGGACGGAATCGAGCCACTTTGCCGCAGTACATTCAATGTGACTGGTCGGCAAGTGGTTAATTGACCGTGTAGAAGAAGATACATGACACTCTTTCTGCATAGAGTTTATTGTATAAACACAGGCTTTGGGAAACATGAGAACAAAACCTGAAAAAACAGAATAAAACAAAGTGCAACAAAAAGTCATAAACTTCATCCCTCTCTATTCTGCGAAATAACGATTGTATCGCACGGCTTGGGTAACGCAGGAAAGCGCGTTCCTATAGCCTAGTAAAGTAGTGTAGTTACCTCCTATAGCCTAGTAAAGTAGTGTAGTTACCAATATTAGTATTGTAATTAGTTACGTTACTTCGTTACCAAAAAAAGTAATGTAGTTACTGTAATCCGTTACTTTGTAACTCGTTACCCCCAACACTGCCTGTGATCCTATATAGAAGGATCACATGGGCTCTATGATCATCCCAGGGAGAAGGACGGTCGGCTATGTTTACAACCGCTGACTGTCCTTCTCTCTCAGCGGGGAACGATCGCGGGTGTCAGGGAGCAATCGGAGTCGCCTGCCCCGTGAATCGAAGTTCCCACTGACGAGCAGGAGCGCACCACCGGCGGCGCACGCTCGCCCCCTAGCTGCCTGGGCGTGACCGACGTATAACTACGTCGGTTCGCCCAGGAGCGGCTGCCTGCCGCAGTATATCTGCGGCGGGCAGGCGTAAAGCCATTAAAATATAGGTGATTCCAGGACCACTTTAGCATTGCTCATTTTATTTAATGAAAATGTCCTCCTAAACATTTTGCAATCATAAATATCACTTAGATTCTTAATACTTTTTTTTCCCACATGAAATGAACAATTGTGGACAGTCTAGTTATATCCTTAGTTATGTTATCTCAGCAAGTGTTATTTTATCACCACCTAAATGGCTCCTTCTCCTGCTCTCCTCATTAGGTGTCTCACCGAAGCTCTCCGCTATTACCAGAGTGAAGTTATTGCTATTTTAAGTAGTGACAATCTTCGTGAATTGAGTGTGGGGGAAGTTCTACATTGATTTTTCTTATAACGGTCGTTACAGTAATCCTGACAGTGTTATAATTGGATAGTGATAATAAGCCACCATTACCTACAGATCAGGCTGAAGAGCATTATGCACCTTTGTGAGCTGAGCCCTCACAGATACAGTATCTCACAAAAGTGAGTACACCCCTCACATTTTAGTAAATATTTTATTCTATCTTTTCATGTGACAACACTGAAGAAATGACACTTTGCTACAATGTAAAGTAGTGAGTGTACAGCTTGTATAACAGTGTAAATTTGCTGTCCCCTCAAAATAACTCAACACACAGCCATTAATGTCTAAACCGCTGGCAACAAAAGTGAGAACACCCCTAAGTGACAATGTCCAAATTGGGCCCAATTAGCCATTATCTCTCCCCGGTGTTATGTGACTCTGTAGTGTTACAAGGTCTTACAAGATTGAATGGAGAGCAGGTGTGTTAAATTTGGTGTTATCGCTCTCACTCTCTCATACTGGTCACTGGAAAGTCAACATGGCACCTCATGGCAAAGAACTCTCTGAGGATCTGAAAAAAAGAATTGTTGCTCTACATAAAGATGGCCTAGGCCAGTGTTTCTCAACTTCGGTCCTCAGGGCACAGTAACAAGCCAGGTTTGCAAGAAAACTGAAATACATCACAGGTGATTTAAATTTGCTGCTCAGTGATTGCAGTATTTTAGTCTGCATCTCCCCAAGGTAATACTTAAAATCTGGCCTGTTAGTGTGCCCTTAGGACCAGAGTTGAGAAACACTGGCCTAGGCTATCAGAAGATTGCCAAGACCCTGAAACTGAGCTGCAGCGTGGTGTTCAAGACCATACAGCGGTTTACCAGGACAGGTTCCACTCAGAACAGGCCTAGCCATGGTCGACCAAAGAAGTTGAGTGCACGTGCTCAGCATCATATCCAGAGGTTGTCTTTGGGAAATAGATGTATGAGTGCCGCCAGCATTGCTGCAGAGGTTGAAGGGGTGGGGGGTCAGCCTGTCAGTGCTCAGACCATACGCCGCACACTGCATCAAATTGGTCTGCATGGCTGTCGTCCCAGAAGGAAGCCTCTTCTAAAGATGATGCACAAGAAAGCCTGCGAACAGTTTGCTGAAGACAAGCAGACTAAGGACATGGATTACTGGAACCATCTCCTGTGGTCTGATTAGACCAAGATAAACTTATGTGGTTCCGATGGTGTCAAGCATGTGTGGCGGCAACCAGGTGAGGAGTACAAAGACAAGTGTGTCTTGCCTACAGTCAAACAGGGTGGTGGGAGTGTCATGGTCTGGGGCTGCATGAGTGCTGCCGACACTGGGGAGCTGCAGTTCATTGAGGGAATCATGAATGCCAACATGTACTGCGACATACCGAAGAGGAGTGACCGAGCCCATTCCCTTCAGAGACTGAGCCACAGAGCAGTATTCTAACATAATAATGACCCCAAACACCTCCAAGATGATCACTGCCTTGCTAAAGAAGCTGAGAGTAAAGGTGATGGACCGGCCAAGCATGCTGGAAAATAATAGTGGTCACACAAAATATTGACACTTTGGGCCCAATTTGGACATTTTAACTTAGGGGTGAATTCACTTTTGTTGCCAGTGGTTTAGACATTAATTAGTGTGTTGAGTTATTTTGAGGGGACAGCAAATGTACACTGTTAGGGCCCTTTCACACGGGCGCTCCGTATGTCCGCAAATCATCCTAATTTTTTGCGGATGATTTACGGACATAATGTAAGTTAATGGCATTGCAGATGACAGTGGAATACCATCCGCTGACATCCGATTTTCTTCCTTTCAGTTCTGTTCTATTTTTTGGAACGGAACAGAACCCTATTTTTCCTCCGTTCAAAAAACGGAAAGGAAGCAAAATCGGATGTCAGCGGTGCCCATAGACTTACATTATGTCCGTATATCATCTGCAAACGGATGGGATGATATGCGGACATACGAAGCTGAACATACGAAGCGGACATACTCTCCGTGAAAAAAAAAAAAATGCCGGAGCGGATCGCAATGCGGTCCGCTCCGTGTGAAAGAGCCCCTATACAAGCTGTACACTCACTACTTTACATTGTAGCAAAGTGTCATTTCTTCAGTGTTGTCACATGAAAAGATAGAATAAAATATTTACAAAAATGTGAGGGGTGTACTCACTTTTGTGAGCTACTGTATATTTCTTCTCCAAGATTCTGGAACATTTTCAAGGACAATTGCAAGGTATTTACAAAGTATCTGAGTAAATGTACTGTTCACCTATGGAACCTCCCTTGCAGAACTTGTAAAGCCAATTCAGCCTTAAAGTTCAACTCCATCCAAAACATTTTTAGTTTTGGATATAGCAGTGTTCCCTCACTTCCCTTTAAAAATAAGTTTAGCTAGATTTACATTTTCAAAGGCTAATATTGTTGACTAGTTTATAAAGGTGCAGTCTCTGAGGGCTGTCAACCTTATCTTTCCATCAATACTTAATAAGTCCCTGACCTAGAACAAGCATGCAGCCAGTAAAGTGTCAGGATACCTGAAATGCACACGCTTGTTCCAGGTCACTGCCTCAACAAGTATAAGCATGACATTCTCGAAATCTATACCTGTGGGAAAAAGTGAGCAATGGCTGGTTTATTGCCAGATATGACCTATACTCATAGGACTTACGTAGGCACTGCTCATGATGTAGCCCCAAACAACCCTATTGGGGCGTAAAGAGTGGAGAAGACAGCACATTAGGATATAGCTCTACCTCTGAGATAGGTAGGAAGCTGGGGCAGGAGGTGTTAGTGTAGGTTTATTCCAGAGCAGTGTGGAGGAGGGTTAAAGGAGTTATCCTTTAATAAGGTTACATACATTGAGTTGGTCATAAGCCCATGTGCTTAACGATAAAATGGTCTGTGGATGGATGGCTGGATTTTCTGTAAAATTATAAAATGGGAAAAGACTGAGTTTCTGATATGCTCATGGACATCCGCAAGGGGGGGGGGGCAAGAGCCCCCCTGGAAATTTCCAGGCCTGCTCTAAGAGGGGAATCTATGGGGACCCTGCTCTAAAGGGGGATCTATGGGGGACCCTGACCTGGCCTGCTCTAAAGGGGGTTTATGGGGACCCTGCTCTAAAGGGGATCTATGGGGGACCCTCGTCGGCCTGCTCTAAAGGAGGATCTGTGGGGACCCTGCCCTGCCCTAAAGGGGATCTATGGGGATCCTGGTCTGCTCTAAAGGGGATCATATTGGCTATATATATATATTCTTTGCAGGGAGTGCCTGGAGTACCTGGTGGTGCAGGAAAACCTGGTAGCACGGGGAATATAGGTAAAAAGGTAAGACTGATGAGGGATCTATGGGGACCCTGGCCTGCTCTAAGGAGGGATCTATGAGGACACTGCTCTAAAGGGAATCTATGAGGACCCTGCTCTAAAGGGAATCTATGAGGACCCTGCTCTAAAGGGATCTATGGGGACCCTGGCCTGGCCTGCTCTAAAGGGGGATCTATTGGGGCGAAAAGGGGCGCAGCATGGGTGACCTTAAATTGATGCCCCCCCTTGAAAAAAGTTCTGCGGATGCCCATGGATATGCTTTGCTGGTGTGCGGTTTTTGGTTGCCTTTCATGAGCTGGAATACTTTTCCAGAAGAATCTGGAGAAAACGATTTAGTGAGGCTTATTTGACAGAGGATGGATGGACGTCTGGACTCCCAGATGCCTCCTCCGCATGTCCTCAGCAAGGTAAATCAATTTATTTGTATTTTTCATTGTCTAATTCCCCTGGCTTGGCAGATGCTGGATTCATTTCCATTGTAAACTCAAGGTACTTAGAGTTCTCCATGTTACTCTTCTACTGGGTCCCATCCAACAGCCCCATTAGATGCTTGGTTGGGATTCAAGTGATTATTACCAAGTTTTATATTTTATTAATAAAAGAAAGAATGATTGAGATCTGTTTTCAGGTCCAGGATTAGAGAGGAGAAACTTGGAGAGTGAGTGTCCCTCACTGATGAGCATTTGAAACTCATTAGCAGGACCTGGACCTCATCCCCCAGGGTCCCCTAGTCACACAACTGTCACAGACCGGCCTCCCTGAGTTGGGATTCAAGCAATTGTTGCCAGGTTTAATATTATATTAATAAAAGAAAGAATGATTGAGATCTGTTTTCAGGTACAGTATGGTAGAGGAGAGACTGGGGAGTGTCCCTCACATATGAGCATTTGAAACACATTAGCAGGACCTGGACCTTATCCTCCAGGACCCCCGATCACACATCTGGCACAGACCGACCTCCCTAAGTTGGGATTCAAGCAATTATTACTAAGTTTTATATTTTATTAATAAGAGAAAGGATGACTGAGATCTGTTTTCAGATCCAAGATGGGAGAGGAGAGAATGGGAATGAGTGTCACTCACTGAATTTGAAGTATAGTAGCTGGAACTGGACGACCTCATCCTCCAGGCTCCCCTATTCACACAGCTGGCACAGACTAACCTCCCTAGGTTTGTAGGTCTGGCCGTGTTGTCCCAATTTCCAGGCTGTGGGTTTTCGGTCTGTACAGGATCTGAATGTGTCTTTGATGCCAAATCTTCAGGTATAAGGCCAGGTTGAGGCCGATATCTGGTCTCTGGGAGTTGATCATTTTCTTCCTCCACTCCCTGACCTATTTCTTTTTGGATTGGATTTTGTACAGTTTTTTGTTAAGCTGAATTGTTAAGAGTCATGGATGTATGGGGCATTAATGAGTTTTTGTGGGGTGCACAGTTTTATGGTGGAATGTGTTGGGGCCTCTGTGTAAGTGTCCGGTATGATAGCGTCCTCTTCTGTACATGAAATGTGCCCAGTCAACAAGCCCAGAATATCCTTGCTGGCTCTGGTTGGTTGTGGTAGGTGACAGGACATCATACTTCACTGTCATGATAGAAGATTGGGGTGCTGACACTTTTGATGGTGTCCCCCTCTCTCTTTCACTCTCCCCTCTCACTATGTCTCTTTCATTTCCCACTACCCTCTTTCCTCCCATCTCTTTCTTCTCTCTCAATCTATCTCTGACTCTTTAGCTAGCCTTCACTCTCCCTCACCCATTTTCTCTTTCTTGCTCTCTCCCCTCCTTCTCTCTTTCTGTCCCCCACCCCCTCACCCTCTCTCTCTGTTATTTCCTCTCATCATCTTTCTCTCTCCTTCTCTCACCCCCCTCATGCTCTCTCTCTCCCCTATCTATCTATCTATCTATCTATCTATCTATCTATCTATCTATCTATCTATCTATCTATCTATCTATCTATCTATCTATCTATCTATCTATCTATCTATCTATCTATCTATCCCTACTTTTCTCTTTCTTTCCCACCTCAATCCTCTTTCCTTATCCTCCCTCATCTCCCTCCTCTCTCACTATCCTCCCCATCTCTCTCCTCTCTCCCCAATCCTCTCCCTCTCTCTCCTTTCCCCTTTCTCTCCCCTCTACCTTTCCCATCTCTATTCCTCCCCCATCCACCCACTCTCTCTCTTCTCTCTGTCCCATTCTCTACTTCTCTCTTGCCTCTCCCCTAACCTCTATCCTTTCTCCTCCCCCCTCTTCCCTTCTGTCTCTCTCCTTCCTCCTCTCTCTACTCTCTCACTCCCTACCTCATCTCCCTCTCTCTTTCTCCAGATCCTCTTTATCCCTCTCTCTCCCCTCTCTCTCTCTCTCCCATACTCTCCCCGTTCTCAAATTCTCCTTCTCTCTCTTCCTTTCATTTATCTCGTCTCTTTTTCTCTCCCCCTCTGTCTCTCTCTCTCCTCCTCTCTTCACTCTCTCTCTTCTCTCTGTCCCCATCCTCTCCTTCACTTTCTCCCCTAACCTCTATCCTCTCTTCCTCACTCTCTCCCTCTCTATTCCCCTCTGTCTCTCTCTCTCTCTCTCTTTGTCTCTCCTCCTCTCCTCTCCCTCTCTCTTTCTCCCCATCCTCTCTATCCCTCTCACCCCTCTTTCTATCTCACCCCCATCCTTTTCCTCTCTCTCCCATCCCCGTTCTCAAATTCTCTCTCTCCCCTCCTCCTTTTTTTTCACTCCCTCTCCTGTTTTCCTTTCTCTCCTCTCTTTCTTTCCCACCATCTCTCTCTCTGTATCCATCTATCAGTCTCTCCCTATCCTCTCTCCTCTCTCACTTATTTTTTTTTTAATCTCTCCTCTCCCCCTCTCTGTCTTTCTTTCTTTCACTTTTTTCTCTCCCTTCCTTTCTTTCCTCTCTCTCCCCTCTCTGTTTCCTTATTTCTCTCTCTCTCTCTCCCCCCCATCCTTTCACTTCTCTCTTCCTCCGCTCTCTTTTTCCTCTCTCTCTCTCTACACTTTATTCCTCTCTCCCTCTCTTCCTTTCCTCTCTTTCTCTCTCTCCTCTCTCTCTCTCTCTCTCTCTCCGCCCCCCCCCCATCTTTTCACTTTCTCTGTTTCCATCTATTAGTCTCTCCCTAATCTTCTCTCCTCCTCCACTCTCTCTTGTTCCTCTCTCTCTCTATACATTCTATTCTTCTCTCACTCTCCCTCTCTTCATTTCCTCTCGCTCCTCTCTTTCTCTCTCTCTCCCCCCCATCCTTTCTCTCTCTCTCTGCATCCATCTATCAGGCTCTCCCTAATCCTCTCTTCCTTTATTCGCTCTCTTTCTCTCCCTCCTTTTTTCTCTCCCTTCCTTTCTTTCCTTTCTCTCCCCTCTCTGTCTCCTTATTTGTCTCTCTCTCCCCTCATCCTATTCACTCCCTCTTTTCACTTTCTCTGTTTCCATCTATCAGTCTCTCCCTAATCTTCTCTCCTCCTCCACTCTCTCTTGTTCCTCTCTCTCTCTCTACACATTCTATTCTTCTCTCATTCTCCCTCTCTTTATTTCCTCTCTCTTCTCTCTTTCTCTCTCTCTCCCCCCATCCTTTCTCTCTCTCTGCATCCATCTATCAGTCTCTCCCTAATCTTCTCTCCTCCACTACTCTCTCTTTTTCCTCTCTCTCTACACTCTATTCCTCTCTACCTTTCCCTCTCTTCCTTTCCTCTCTCCCCCCATACTTTCTCTCTCTTTCTATCCATCTATCAATCTCTCCCCCATCCTCTTTCTCATCCGCCCCCTTCCTCTCCATTATTGCCTCTATGCGGGTTCCCATAGTGTTGCATTGGATCATTCATTAGAGATGTCCGTTCAGTAAATGAGGATGGAAGGGTCACCTCGCCATCACTTCACTCTCAGCAATTTCATGCAAATCCACGTTTGCCCGGAGACAGCGGGAGAACATGAAAATATTAATTACCACTCGCAGATCTCTGGGACGGCCATCTCATCAATAAACTTCCACTCCAAGCCGGACAGAAAGTCAAACTTCTCTGCATGAATGAAATGATCACAGCGAAGGGCAGGCACTCGGTGTCATTAATACCCCGGAGTCACCTCCCTGCTGATAGTGGGGGCAGTTTTTTTGTGATAGAGATGATTGTGTTTACTTTGTACCGGCTCAGATTATGCAAAGAATTTTAATGCTGTGTCCAGAAATCAGACACTGCAGGACACGGGTGGGGGTCATTTTCTAACAAGGAGGATATGAATTGTGAATGCTTCAGCAAACACATTCATTTTCCAATCCTTTTATTGCCATCTCTCCCTTCATAAAATGTCCAAGCCTAGAAAGACATTTAAAGTGGACCTCCCATATACTTTACAAGTTTGTGTCCACACATTCCTGATGTCACAATATACAGCAACTGTATTGCCACCTTTTATCATTGCACAGCTGTCCTTGAGCTCCAGTCAGTGACTTTGCCTAGGCTGAGATGATGTCATCAGTCTGCTGCAGGCTAAAGAAAGCATTTCCTCAGTCTCCTCCTTCCTAGTGATCAGACTGTATCATTGTAACTTTATAGCATGTCACAAGGTGAGAGGCTGCAGTTGGGTAGCATGGGTTGTCAGTGCCAGGGCAAGGCAATTAATTTGCGCCCTTTAACCCGTGGACTTTTAGATACCTCCTCCCTGATCACACCCCAATTACCCCACCCCGATTACACCCCCCCAGATACCCCTACTCTGATCACACCCCATAGATAACCCCAGATACCCTCCCACCCTGATCACACACCCCAGATACCCCCCCACCCTGATCACACCCCAATTACCCCACCCTGATTACACCCCCCCAGATACCCCTACTCTGATCACACCCCACAGATACCCCCAAATACCCTCCCACCCTGATCACATTCCCCAGATACCCCCCCACCCTGATCACACTCCCCCAGATGCCCCCACCCTAACCACACATCCCCAGATGCCCCCAACCTGATCACACCCCCAGATTCCCTGCACTGTGATCACACCCCCATATCCCTCCACTCTGATCACACCCCCAGATCCCCCCATTCCCTCTACTCTAATCACACCTTCATGGCAGGGGCAACTGCAGCAACCAGCAGGATTAAGATCTGCACACCGCTCTGCCCTCCTCTGCACACTTGCATCCATCCTCCATGCTGTGCCCAATAGGAGAGAGAGCTCAGCGTGGAGGTTTTAGTTTGTCTGCTGCCTAGGCTGCCTTATGGTGGCACCAGCTCTGTCTGTGCCCCTCTAAATGTTGCGCCCAGGGCGATCGCACCGGCTCCCCCTCACTACGCCACTGAGAGGCTTCAGCAGGGACCGATCCAAGAACTGCACAGCCACCAGGATTTACATAATTGTGTCATCTCTGAACCCTTACTTAAGTGCAAGCAGTAGATGGTGACCTTGGATGATATCTGTACAAATATGGTAGTGCCCTTCTGGAAAGGAACGAAGGCAATTGTCAGGAGAAATACCGTGACCTCATTTGCAAGCACAGCCAAGGACTGCACAAACACCAGGATTGACATAATTGCACCATCCCAGTCCAGGATGTAGATGGTGACCCTGGAGGATGCCTGAAGAAAGATGGCTCTGTCCTCCTGGAGAGAAAAGCAGTTGAAGATCAGGGGGAGTGCTGGGATCATTGTGAGAGGTAATAAATACCTGAAAGTGCTACATTGACTCATTATGTAAAAAATAGATCCGATGACAGGTCCATCCTTCTGGAGGAGAAAGCTACCTGTTTAGGGCCTTTGTATGACGAAACTCATATAGTAGAAATGATCACCTTCTTTATATTTGGAGAAGAATGAGATAAAAATAGACTAGAGCTAAGCTTTAGCTCTACCAGGAAATTCTATAGCACTTCATGTTTCCCTCTGCTGACCAGCTTTATGAAGATGATGATTTCATTTTCCAACAGGACTTGGCACCTGCCCACACTGCCAAAACTACCAATACCTGGTTTAATGATCATTGTATCACTGTGCATGATTGGCCAGCAAATTCGCCTGAAATAAACCCTAGAGAGAATCTGTGGGATATTGGCAAGAGGACCCTACAATGCAGACGAACTGAAGGCCTCTATTAAAGCAACCTGGGCTTCCAATTCCATAACACCTTAGCAGTGACACAGGCTGATCGCCTTCATGCCACACCGCATTGATGCAGTAATTCATGCAAAAGGAGCCCCGACCAAGTATCAAGTGCATACTATACTGTACATGGACATACTTTTCAGTAAGCCAACATTTCTGTATTAAAAATCCTTTTTTATATTGGTCTTTTGTAATATTATAATTTTCCGGGATACTGAATTTTGGGTTGTCACTAGCTGTAAGCCATAATCATCAACATTAAAAATGTATATAATATAATAATTTCACTTTTTGAATTGAATTACTAAAATAAATTATCTTTTTGATAATATTCAAATTTTTTAAGATGCACCTGTATATAAAAAATATTCATACCAGGAATTCTTATTTAAATATGCCATTGGAAACATTTAGTTATACATTTTTAAAATGTACAAATTGGTTGATCCCGCCACAAAGCCAAAGCTGTGCTTTGTCATCTGCATATTTCCTCTGTTCTCTTAGACTGTTTAGATCTCCTAGTTCCTATCATGGACTACAAAATGATTAGCCATTACGTTGTAGAGATCTGAGAGTGGGAGTGGTTGAGTAGCAAAAGACACTGGGCAGGGCAGACACCATTAACTCCACAAAAATTCTGTGTGTTGTCAGCCCACAGCAGGACTTAGGAGCCGAGTGCATTTCTGGCAGAGCAACAGATATTTTTCTATACTTGCAAGGTCTTTAGCCCTTTCATTGTCATTAGCATAATGCAGCACCAACCTTTCAGCTGCTTTCTAGTGGTGCGTGCGCCACCCACGTCCACTATGTATCCTGGGATCACCTTTTCATCCTTATTGCCCAGGATGACCATGGCGGGTGTACGCAGTGAGAACAAATGCAGATCAGTGGAGATCATTCCCTGTTGAATAAGCTAGAAGTGACCAATTCCTGTTTAAGTGCTGTCATTCCCCACTTTGGCCGGGGAATAAGCCAATCACGCATGGTCAACTTTAATGGAGTGACGTTAGGGTCTAATTGATCATGGATGCCCGCCCTCTAATTGAAAGCAATAAAGTTAAAAAAATAATAAAAATAAAAGTTAAAAAACACCCCCCCAAAAAAACGAAACACAATTTTAAAGCCCCCAGCACCACATACACACATATAAATGTAAACTTGTGCATTGGGTGCACCTACGTATGAAAATGACAATTGCCCTACACATGTTAGGTATCGCCACATACGGTGTGAGTAAACGCAATAATTCTAGGGTCCTCATTGATGGTTAATTAAAATGATGACCTGTAAAGGCTTTTAATGCATCACAATTTTGGGTACTGTAGTTCGTTGCCATATCACAGACATTCACTTTTAAGGCCCCTTTCACACATGGAATAAAATTGGTATTTTATTGTGGTTCCGTGCGCTAAAATTAAATTCAGTGCACTTTTTTCTTTAAATATGGGTTTGGTTAACATTTGAGCTAATATCACATGGCATAAAACATTGCAACGACCACCATTTTATTCTCCAGGGTCTCTGCTTTGGAAAGAAAAAAAAACAACAAATACATATATATATCTATATATAGTGGGGGAAATAATTATTTGATCCCCTGCAGATTTTGTATGTTTGCCCACTGACAAAGAAATGATCAGTCTATAATTTTAATGATAGATTTATTTTAACAGTGAGAAACAGAATAAAAACAAAAAAATCCAGAAAAAGGCATTTCAAGTTATAAATTGATTTGCATTTTAATGAGAGAAATAAGTATTTGACCCCTTCGAAAAACCATGACGTAGTATTTGGTGGCAAAACTCTTGTTGGCAGAGGTGTTTTTCTCATACAATAGGGGCAGGAACTTTCATACAATAGGTGCAAGTTTCTCACATTTTGCTTGCTGGAACTTTGACAAAGTGATTGTCAATGGTGCTGCCTGCTGTGCCTCCTGTGTTCATTCCTCCAGAGTTGTGTCTCACTAATACAGGAGGTGTGTTACTGGCCAGATCACCAGGTGAAAACAGAGGGAAAGTATCCAAAGAAAAGAAAACGGATATAGCCACCACATCTAATGATTGCCATTAGGACCGTATAAAGTCTATATGTGAATAGTTCTCCACTTCTCTACTAAACCCTGGGGAGAGATAAAACTGAGCATACACAAGAGGATTCCAGGCTATCCCAATTCACAATACCAACAGGTTTTGTTGATTTCAGCTGGAGGTGAGCAGTTAGTGCACACATAGGTGTGATCACTGAAGAGCACCCCTGATCACTAGAATTCTGGTGGAGGATCTTAACCACTTCTGGATGGGAAGGATTTGCCCCCTTAATGACCAGGCCATATTTTGTGATTCGGCACTGCGTTACTTTAATGGATAATTGCGCGGTCGTGCAACGCTGTACCCAAAAATTGGTGTCTTTTTTTTCCCCACAAATAGAGCTTTCTTTTGGTGGTATTTGATCACCTGTGCGATTTTTATTTTTTGTGCTATAAACAAAAAAAATCGACAATTCTGGAAAAAAAAAAAAAAAAAACAATATTTTTCACATTCTGCTATATAACATTCCCAAAAAAAAAATTTAAAATCTAATTTTTTTAAGATTTTAGGCCATTTTGTTTTCTGCTACATATTTTTAGTAAAAAAAATTGCAATAAGCATATTTTGATTGGTTTGCGCAAAAGTTATTGCGTCTACTAACTACGTAAAAGATTTATGTCATTTTTATTGTTTTTTTTCTTTTTTTCTTTTTTACTAGTAATGGCGGCGATCTGCAATTTTTTGCGGGACTGCAACATTGCGGCAGACAGATCGGACCCCTGACTGACATTTTTGACACTTTTGGGGGGACCAGTGACATTACCACAGTAATCAGTGCTAAAAATATGCACTGTCACTGTAATAATTACACTGACAGGGAAGGGGCCAACCCATGGGTGATGTTTAATGTGTACCTAGGGGTGTGTTTCTAATTGTGGGGGGGCACAGTTAACGGACAATTGCAGGGTCATGCGACGCTGTACCCAAATAAAACACTTTTGGGGGGACCAGTGACATTACTACAGTAATCAGTGCTAAAAATATGTACTGTTACTGTAATAATGACACTGGCAGGGAAGGGGCTAACACAGTGAGTGATCAAGGGGTTAAATGTGTACCTAGGGGCGTGTTTCTAACTGTATGGGGGAGGGGCTTGTGAAGTGATCATAGAGACCTGTGTTCCTAGATAGAAGGATTACAGGCGATCTGTGATCATTCCAGAAAGAAGAATGGTCAGCTGTGTTTACAACAGCTGACCGTCTTCCTCTCTCAGCGGGGAACGATCGCGGGTGTCAGGCGGCAGTTGGAGCTGCCTGCCCCATGCAAGGGAGTACCCACTGACAAGTGGGGGCGGGAGCTTTGCAATTTGTGTTTCCTTTTATAGTGAGTCCTTTATATCTATTAACTGCTTCCGGACCGCCCGCCGCAGTTATACTGCGGCAGGGTGGCCCTCCTGCGCGAACCGACGTAGGTATACGTCGGTCATGCGCTGGCAGCTAGGGGGTGAGCGCGCACCACTGCCGGCGCATGGCCAATGCATACCTACGTTAGTTCGCGCAGGAGGGCCACCCTGCCGCAGTATAACTGCGGTGGTTGGTCCGGAAGCAGTTAATAGATATAAAGGACTCACTATAAAAGGAAACATAAATTGCAAAGAACCGTTAACTTCAACAATATACCCGGCATCAAGATGGTGCTTTTAAAAAAAGGAAACCGGCGCAGTAGGATTGCCGCTTAATATCGAGCGTCCTCTGACTGCACCCTCACCGATGCGCCGGCACCATTACATGGTATTTCAGGCTGCTTATTGTTTTGTGGATCTGTTTGATCCATTCTCCTTCCGCACGCGGCGCCCTGTCCGCTGTGTCCGCCGTTAAATCTGCCTGCGGGGACTGGTGTTTTATGTCGGAGGGCCTGATACAAAAGTTTCATAATCAGCTTCATTTCTGGCTAACGTTACGGCTCCCGATCGGAGCATTAGCGCAAATTTATGTCGGCAATAACAGCGGAGCAATGCTGCCAGAATACGGGGCTACAATATTGTTGTTGTTTTTTTTTTTTTTTAATTCCGCTCTGCAGGGTAAACTGACCAGATGACAGCAAGAGCCGCTAACGGCTAGAAAATGTGTTCCAATAAAGCAAAAGAAAAACAGAGAGAGACAGAGCCAATGCGAAGCACAGCGGCGGCGAGGAGACCATTATATTGTCTTTTACGCGTTGCGTCCAAACGAACGCCACAGACACAAATAGACGGGGATGAAATCTTCATAATTTTGACCGGTTTAGGGTTCATTTTGGTAATTAGAGGTAAAAGAACCAGATGGCATTATCGAACGTTTGGGCCCATTCACATATAAGTGTTGTGGTAATGTGCGGCAAAAACACAGCGTGATTCATTTTAACCATTTCCTGCCCAAGGCCGTCATATGGCGTTGTGGACTTTGAGTGGGGATATGTGAATGATGGGTGCAGTTGCGGGCATCATTAAGATATCACCTTTTTCAGCTGGTGATTCCCTTCGCCGTAGAATAATCAGAGCGGCAGTTCAGCCGCGTGATTGTTTTTACAGGCGGCAGGAGGGGACATCTCCCCCTTCTGCTGCCCACCCATGCGATTGGCGAGCTGAAGAAGGAATCCGGCAGCGGCGGAAGTTGACCATAGAGAGTACAGGTGACCATATAGTCCCCGGCAATCTCTATGACCTTAGGAGGCCCAGGCGCGACGTTATGATGGCAGATGTAAACACTGCCGTATACTTGGCTGGAAAGCCTGAGATCGTTTTTTTCATCTCAGTATTTCCTGCCTAGAGGGGTCTATAAGACCCCACCCCCACCGAACCAACCTCCCATATCTCCGGTGTCGTGTCCTCCCGAGCGGCAGAGGTGGAGAATCCTCACACGGCACTGGAGACACGGGAGGTTGGTTTGGCGCAGTTTGGTCATGCAGGCGCCTCAGGAATGGGCCGTGTTCGGGCGCTGGAAAGGGAAGACGTGTGGAGGGAACTGGCCCAAGTGATGTAAGGCAGCATTTATTCACTTTCCTGGCACCAAAGTCCTAAAATATTGTCAAGCTAAGCCTGTGAACAGGCAAACTTCTTGCTTTGAATTCTTAAAATATTCTAACAAAGATGTCTCGAAAACACAGTAATAAGGGAGGTTGAATGAAAACGGATTTTTCATAACTAGAAAGTGGTTGGTTCCTCAAGCCTTCAAGATCCAGTGGCAACCTAAGTGACCCCAGATAAGGCGGGCCCCCAGCAAAACCCAGGTTGGGAACCTCTGCACTACTAGTATGCACAAAAAAGACGATGTTTTTGAATAAGAATAAAAAACCACATAATGTCACTAATTTCATGTTTTTTCACTTTTCACTTCCATAGAGTTTGGTGATTAACCTTGAAAAAGGCACTGTTTGAAATTTTGCCGAAACGCGTCGGAACCCCATGTTTTCTCTACTTTGGGAATCACCATACCTACCTTAAGTAATATGCATTATGCGGCAGAGCCGACACTGTGTGATATGTACAGCACTCATATAATAATTTTTCTTGTATATTTTTTCTTTTGTGATAAAAATAAATTTTGTTTTATTTATAACATTTCTGCCTACACAATCCCACCTTTTCTTTGGCTTGAGGAACCACTTTCTAGTAATCTTATTAGGGATGATGTCAACTACTATTTCCAATATATAGCTCTAAAGACTTTTTATACAACGGATTTGTCATATGCCTATTTGCTGGCTGATTGAATCCACGGATGCTCCCTTTTTCCATCCAAGGGTAGGGGAGTTAAGTGATCCTCCTAAATCACTTAGTGCCTTATTGGACCGCACAAGGTCCTCACTTGTCAGTAAGAGTCAGTGTGTGGTGGAAGCTTTATGTCACTACTCTGCAGTCTCCAGCACCTGGGTGGAAGTTCGTGCTCCTGTTTTTTCTGCATTACCTTCTTACATGTTGGACTTGAACATTATTTATATTATTGTGTTTTTATTTAACTACCCTGTTTCCCTGAAAATAAGCCCTACCCCGAAAATAAGACCTAGCATGATTTTCAGAGATGGCTGCAATATAAGCCCTACCCTGAAAATAAGCCCTATTAAAATCCTTGATCTCAGGCCCGCAGTATTCGGAGAGGGAAAGTAGAGCTCCGGAGGGTCACATGAGTGCCCAGCAGTGCTGTAAATAAGGTATTTTCCACAATAAAATTACAAAAGGAGACACACTGCACATTACATAATCTTTTTACAAAATCGATTACATAATTTTACAATGACTTTATCCAAGGTTTATTTTTGGGATTACAGAATGTAATAATTGCGGACTTCTGAGCTGAGAGGGGGAGAGAACTTTTTTTAACATTTTATTTTTTTATTACAGTTTTTTTAGAACATAGAGAGGGCTAAATGACACAGCACAAGTACGGTGCTGTCTATCATGCTTAAAGGATCAGAATATTTATTTATTTTAGGGTTACAATTACTTTAAGATCGTCATTGTACATACCGTAAATAAATAAGACATCCCCTGAAAATAAGCCCTAGTATGATTTTTGTAGCCAAAATGAATATAAGACCCTGTCTTATTTTCGGGGAAACACGGTAGCGCTGCTTGTGTGTATGTTTTATTGTACTTTCTTGCCAGTGTTTTAAGCTAGCTGCTGGTGCCCAAATAGGGTGCGCAGGTTTATTTGCATATAATGTTTCTTCAAGTACCATTGAAAGTACTGGCAGAGATTCTGGAAGTCCCGATGCTTCTGGAGGTACTGTGACACCAACCCATCACATGACCTGGAATTTTTAGGTAACCGTTCTGGGCTTTTAGAAAAACTTTTTTGTGAACATGAAGATGGGTGAAGTAGGTTACATTATAGCAGACAGAAGCTTTACTTTGTTCATATCAGTGGAGCATTTCTGAAGAGTTAGGCCACCAGGAAGTTCTTGAAGTTCCTTAAACTTTCGTAAAGATACTATTTTTTTTTATTTTGCGTCAGCTTCTGTGCGGTGAGAGTGACCTCCTTGCCGATGCCCGGTGTGCCGGCACATTCTCAGAATAAGATTGGGCTATTTTAAATGAAACTCGTCATTGTCATTTTCTGAATAGAAATTCTCCCATCCATGAAATTTTGAAAATGGAAAAACTAAAGAACAAATTACGATGTTCAGTTCCTCTCCTTCCAATCACAAATTGTCTCTTTTCTTCATGTTTTTTAAGTCCAGAACAATCTGAATACTCAGCGTCTGCCTCTCATCTGCTGATGGTTTTCCAAAAATAACAAGCAATTGTAGTTTGGATTTGTACAATTGATCCATCCCCTACTTTCAGCATATAAAATGTTCTGATTCTGTATCTAACATGTGCTTTGCCTAAGAGCCAATACATTAAAGCCTATCTCTGGGCAAAAAAAAAAAAAAAAAAAAATAAAAAATCAATAAATACAAATCTCATACCCTTCAAAATAAAAATACTCTTTTTTTTTTTTTTACTTTGTTGCCTCCTCTTTTGCTAGTTATTGTTATTACAGTATGCAAGAAAAGGAGTTGCCTGGAGAATAACTCAAGGGCACCACATCCCAATTGAAATAGGCAAGAAAGTAAACCCCACAAGGGGGAAAAAAACTGGGGATTTTTAAGGATTAATTTGATGTCAGAGCATATGTTTAAAATATACAAATTTTATTTAAAAAAAAAATGTTTTAAAATTTGACATAAAGTGGACAAACACACAACATAGTTAAAGTCAGTTATTTGTTCCTAATGCTATGAAAAGGAAATAACTTATAAATATAAGAGATCTCCACCCTGCGCCAAAAACAAAATTCTGATAAACAATAATCAAAAAGCAGCCACCAATAAAAATAAAAGTAAAAAAAGCATAGAGTGTTGATGTCAGAAATATTGCAACACCAGGCAGCACTATATATAGGAATAAACTATGATATCACAATAAAGTATTTATTAAAATATTAGTCCCAATAAAATTAGTCCATCAATAAGTGAACACCATTGATCATGAAGGAGTGAATGTCCGTGAAATACACCATGTGAGGTATATCCAACTAGGTCAAGCAAGTGATCGGTCACCACACCATGTGTGCTCCCTATGGAAACGCGCCCACCAGAAATTACTTTGTAGATGGTAACAATGTAATCAATTTTATTTGGGTACAGCGTCGCACGACCGTGCAATTGTCCATTAAAGTAACATAGCGCAGAATCACAAAAAATGGCCCGGTCATTAAGGGGGCAAATCCTTCCGGTCCAGAACTGGTTAGGAAGAGGGGGAAGCTGCCCGCTGCTTCCTTAACAACCGATGACTCATCAGCTGTCAGCGGGGTTCTGGCATCCATATCAGACTCTTCTGGTCTGGTATGGATTTTAAGGAGAACACCAAGTCAAAAGTTTTTTTAAAAAAATGGAGTAGGGTCCCCCCTCCCCCAAAATCTATACCAGACTCTTATCTGAGCAAGCGCCCCCTCTCCTGAACCATACCAGGCCACATGCCCTCAACATCGGGTGGTGCTCGCTCATTCCCCCTTTCCTTGCCTGCCGGGCTGCATCCTCGGGTCTTCTATGGATTTTGCTACCTCTGCTGGCTCCTGCCCTCAAGGTATGTTGGGTGGGACATTTACAGGGGCACACTTTCTGTTAAGTAGAAAGAAAATTCCCCTAGGGGTGGGATTTTTAAGGCAAAACCCAGGACTTGAGTATGCTTAGTATAGAATTTATTAAACAATAGTGTTTACAAGATATGCAAAAAACATGTATTAGAGCCAAAACAAAGACAAAAACCACATGTATGTTATAAAAACATGGCCATAGATACGTCTCTGATGTTGAAGGTGTCTGAGATAACTGAATGGGACCAGATGCGTTTCGGTCAGTTTGCCTTTCTCAATAGTCCAACAAGAGGAACCAGATCTCAGACAGATAGAGAAGTTCTCTGTAAGACGAGAAGGAAAAGGCCATGTGGGAAATTTAAAATCTTATCGGGTTCAAAAAACCCGTGTTACCAAGAAGCCGCTAATGATATATACTATATTGTAGTTGTCTGTATTTGCAGACAACAAATTATATGTTAAATGGTACGTTTCTGGGTTAGGAAGGGAACTCCCAAAATGTTATTCATGAATTGTGGGGAGCAGAGTAAGAATGTAGACTCCGCATTTAATGGTGGCTATGCTCCTCCAATCAAATTCCCACAAGGATCCCAAAGAGTAGGTCCGCATTGGAAGGCATACTTGTCTTGGATGGACTATTGTAGAGTATATTGTACCGGGCTTCTCCAGTACTTAGTCCAGAAATTGGACAAGTAGTCTTAGTGACCCAGAGTTCGTGAATAATGGCGGCGCATACATTCTTACTCTGCTCCCCACAATTCATGAATAACATTTTCGGAGTTCCCTTCCTAACCCAGAAACGTACCATTTAACATATAATTTGTTTTTCTGCAAATACAGACAACTACAATATAGTATATATCATTAGCGGCTTCTTGGTAACACGGGTTTTTTGAACCCGATAAGATTTTAAATTTCCCACATGGCCTTTTCCTTCTCGTCTTACAGAGAACTTCTCTATCTGTCTGAGATCTGGTTCCTCTTGTTGGACTATTGAGAAAGGCAAACTGACCGAAACGCGTCTGGTCACATCCAGTTATCTCAGACACCTTCAACATCAGAGACGTATCTATGGCCATGTTTTTATAACATACATGTGGTTTTTGTCTTTGTTTTGGCTCTAATACATGTTTTTTGCATATCTTGTAAACACTATTGTTTAATAAATTCTATACTAAGCATACTCAAGTCCTGGTTTTTGCCTTAAAAATCCCACCCCTAGGGGAATTTTCTTTCTACATATTCCAGAGGGATGATGGCAATTCCCAGGATAAAACACTGAACCCGAATAACCTCTTTTCCACTTTCTGTTAAGGGTCACGCTGATGGGCACATTTTATGTTAAGGGATATTGTAATGGGCACAACAAAATGTGCCCATCAGCATGCCCATTATTTTATATTAACAGGCGCACTGAGGGGTACATTGTATATTAAGGGAAACACTGATGGGCACATTTTATGTTAGAGGTGCACCCTGATGGGCACAACTTATGTTAAGGGGCACACTTATGGGGACATCTGATGTAAGGGGGCACTCTGACAGGAATACCTTATGTAAGGTGGCACTGTGATGGGGACACCTAATGTAAAAATGTTTACAACAGCTGTCCGTTCTTCTCTCTCAGCGGGGAACGATCGTGGGTGCCAGGTGGCAATTGGAGCCACCTGCCCTGTGCATCAGAGTCCTCGCTATCCCCTAGCCGCAGGCGTGCGACCGGTGTATACCTGCGTTGGTTCGCGCAGGAGGGGCTGCCTGCCACAGTATACCTGCGGTGGGCGGTCCTTAACCGGTTAAAGGGGGCACTCTGATGGGAACACATTACTTAAGAGGGCACTCTGATGAGGACACCTGATATAAGGGGGTACTCTGACAGTAGCAGCTGATTTATGGGGGTACCTGATGTAATGAATACTCTGGTAGGGGCACCTGATGTAAGGGGGAACATTTAATTGACATTTACAGAGCATTACCAGAGTATGTGGAGCAGTGCCATCTTTAGAGCATTAAAGGGCCCCGGGCAATGCAGTGCATTGGGGCCCCGCCTACACAATCATCCACGAGAATAAAAATGTAAATTATCAATAAGGCTAAATTTCTTGGTACAGCAGTGCCAGGCTAATGACAGCTTCCAAGTTTGGCGGCTGGGTCCGGTGAACATACACACGGACGGGAGTCAGGCTCAACTGTCCTGTGTGTGCCTGTTACCCGTGGAGGCAGACAGGCATTCCTGCAGTTGTGTGCTCCCCCTCCACGGCCCAAGTGGCCTGACAGCAGCGCAAAGCCGACAAGGCGCTTGCCACTTGCTAAGTTTGGCGTTGGGATGCACACGGGAATCAGGACTGATGCTTGGCTGAGGCTGGGTCGTTGGGCAGGTGGCGCCACCCAGGCAAGTGGGGCCCCCGGGCAGCTGACTGGACTTCCTTGAATTTTAATACAATACCCCTTGTATAGAAGGAAGTAAAACAGGTAAAAAAAAAAAAAGGATTTTATTCGAGAAAATAAAAAAATGGCAGTTGTTTTTGATATACAATGCACACGGGAAACGAAATGTCATCCAGTTCAGGAGAACCTGTTACTTTGCCTTGCATGAGTGAAGCACACATCCACTTTAGAATAATAGATACAATGTTTATCAGCATTTCTTGTCTGCGGAAGTATTGCCGCTGTCATCGCGCTGATTTTTCAAATAGACAGTTTCCTTAGAGGAGAGACCGTTCGGTCTCACAGGACCATCGCTCATACAAATCACCGTACATGGCAGAAATCGTCGCAGGCCTGGCAAGCACTGTCCCTGTTTATATGTGACTTAAATCTTCCGCAGTTCCTTCCCCCGTCGAAGGGGTTAAATCGCAGAAACATTTAACCACTTAAGCCCCGGAAGATTTTACCCCCTTCCTGACCAGGGTTTTTTTTGCGATTTTTTACTGCGTGAATTTAACGGACAATTGCACGGTCGTGCGATGCTGTACCTAAACGAATTTGACGTCCTTTTTTCCCCACAAACAGAGCTTTCCTTTGGTGGTATTTGATCACCTGTGCGATTTTTTGATCACGCGCTATAAACAAAAAAAGAGCGTAAATTTTGCAAAAATAACAATATTTTTCACATTTTTTTATATGAAATTCCCCCCCCCCCCCAAAAAAAAATGTAAAAATCTAAATTTTTTAACATTTTAGGCCAATTTGTTTTATGCTACATATGTTTGGTAAAAAAAAATTGCAAAAAGCTTATTTTGATTGGTTTGCGCAAAAGTTATTGCGTTTACTAAGGGAAAGATTTTTGTCATTTTTGTTGTTTTTTTTTTTAACGAGTAATGGCGGCGATCTGCGATTTTTTTTGCGGTACTGCGACATTGCGGCGGACAGATCGGACCCTTGACTGACATTTTTGGGGTTACCAGTGACATTACTACAGTAATCAGTGCTATACATGTGCACTGTTACTGTAAAAATGACACTGGCAGTGAAGGTTAACTTTTTTTGAGAGGGAGGGGTTAAGTGTGTCCCTAGGGGCGTGATTCTAATTGTGATTGGATGTGGCTACTGGTGTAAGAACAGAGATCAACGGTCCTACATAGCAGAACCGTATGATCTCCATTCTTACACAGGGGAGAATGACAGGCGGCTGTGTTTACATTAGCCGCCTGCCTTTCTCCCGCTGTAACGGACAATCGCGAGACACACGCACGGGGGAGGTCTGTGAGCGAGCGGGAGTGCGACTCCGGCGGCGCGCGCTCACTCCCTAGAGCCTCACAGGCTAGCGACGTAGACCTACGTCGCTTTGCCTGTGAGGGGCTGACTGCCGACGTAAATCGGCAAGTGGTTAAATCTTCCTCGGCGCTCCGCAGTTCCTTCCCCTGTCTAAGGGGTTAAGTCGCAGAAACATTTAAACAATGGGCTTTGTGAGACGGCTGGTAATTACTATATGTAAATGAACTGCAATCGCCCAATCTTAATTGTTGATTCCGGGATATAATGGAGCAGAGCTGCCTTTGTCCAAATTAGCAATCTGCGGCGATCGAGCGCAACTGTAGAGCGTAATAGAACATGAAAGCCAAAAGAAGCCAGTATAATAAAGGGTTTCTGTAAAGGTTCATTGTGAGGTAGAACGCAAAATAACTCGCCGCCGTCCTGCCGGGGGTCACGTCGCTGCGGTTTTGTTATAAAGGCGGATTTAAGTTACATTCTGCTTTTAAGTGTCTGAAATCGCAAGTGGTAATTGGCGCTGCTATTAGACTGTATGGGGAGTTTGTGAGACTCGGGAATGAAGTCTGACAGCCGCATAGGCAGGAGATGAAATGATCGTTATTTAAAGCAATAGGAAACGCATACTTTTCAATTTTCTCTGCAATCTATTACACTTCATCCAAAAATAGACCTGATCACTGATAAAATTTAACGCTAAAAGACCAGGCAGACAAAAAGAAAAAGAAATTGATCCAGTTATTTTTTCCTAAAGCCCCATACACACGTACCGATTGTTGGCCAACTGATCGGCCGTCTTTTGTCCAGTGTTGTTGTGTTGGTTGGAATGTGCTCTAGACTGCACACAAATTTTCTCGGCCAACAACAACCAACTTCAGAAGTGATGTCATGTGATGGTTGACTTTCCGTGTGTTTTTTTTTCTCTGAGCATGCCCAGTCTTGCTCATCAGATTTTTGTCTGCCGAAATCTGTACTGACTGATGGAAAATCGGCCGTTGTGTTGACGGCCAACAAAAATTTTATAGCCTGCACACCAGATTTTATTCGGCCGAAAAGTCGGAGTCGGTTGTCGAAAGCATCATACTAACAAGCCGAAAATCGGCCGATCGGATGTTGGCCGAAAATTCACGGCCAACTATCGATGTGTGTGTACGAGGCATTAGGATCCTTTCACACGAATGATCCGATCCGATTCACCTGTCAGTTTTTCAGGCAGACCGGATCGGATGCTCCATGCATCCCTAAGGGGCAGCGATGGCCGCGGAGACATGTCCACTGACAACAGCTGCTATCTGCTTCCGATCCTATCCGTGAAATCCGGACGGATGGAAACACTATTTTCCATCCGTCCAGCGGATCGGATCGAATGGGATCGGATGAGAATGGACAGGCGGTCCGTTCTCATCCGATCTCCCCATAGAGGAGAGCAGGGATCTGACAGCTCTGTCTCCGCACACAGAGCAGAGAGGGAGCTGTCACCTGCCTGCTCAGCGGGGATTGGCGGATCGATCCCCCGCTGAGCAGAGAACGGACCTCGTCGGACCGCGCATCGTGTGAAAGGACCCTTTACCAAATAATGTATAGACAAAGCCCCAGCAAGATAAAAAATGAACAGTCCAATAAAAGATACAATAACAAAAAGAGCTTTTGCTGCAATTTTCACCTTCAATGCAGGGGCGTCCCCTGTAGTATTTTATTTCTGCCACTAGGTGCCCTCAGTCTGGTGGCTATTGTCAATCAACCTAGCTTGTGACTGGACAGTGAAAAGAGAAGCAGCACAGTGATGAGCTCACCTCTCTGTCACTCTGCTCTCTCCTCCTTTCAGAATGCTTCATGCCAACTCATGATTTAACTGGCTTCTTGTGCTACTGCTCTCTTTTTCCCAGTCCGGGTTCTTCTGAACGCAGAGGCTAAAAACATACAAAATTCAGGTTTTTAACACTGCTGTCATGTAATATTAACCGCTTTACAACCGCCCGCCGCAGTTATACTGCGGCAGGCAGCCGCTCCTGGGTGAATCACCAGTAACTGTACTTCGCTCGCTCGCAGGAGGCTAGGGGAGAACGCTCGTCAGCTGGGACTCCGATTGCCGCCTGACACCCGCGATCATTCCCTGCTGAGAGAGAACGGTCAGTTGTTTTAAACACAGCCAACCGTTCTTCTCCCTGGAATGATCACAGAGCTCATGTGATCCTTCTATATAGGAACACAGGTCTCTGTGATCCTTTCATAAGCCACACCCCCATAGTTAGAAACACGCCCCTAGGTACACATTTAACCCCTTGATCACCCAAAGTCTTTTACCCCTTTCCCTGCCAGTGTCATGATTACAGTAACAGTGCATATTTTAAGCACTGATTACTGTAGTAATGTCACTGGTCCCCCCAAAAGTGTCAAAAATGTCAGTCAGGGGTCCGATTTGTCTGCCGTAATGTCGCAGTCCCGCTAAAAATCGCAGATCGCCGCCATTACTAGTATAAAAAAAAAAACAATAAAAATGACATAAATCTTTCCCATAGTTTGTAGACGCGATAACTTTTGCGCAAACCAAATACGCTTATTGCGATTTTTTTTACCAAAAATATGTAGCAGAAAACAAATTGGCCTAAAGTGTTAAAAAATTTTGATTTTTAAATGATTTTATTTTTTAATATCTTATATAGCAGAATGTGAAAAATATTGTTTTTTTTTTTCAGAATTGTCGCATTTTTTTGTTTATAGCGCAAAAAATAAAAATCGCACATGTGATCAAATGCCACCAAAAGAAAGCTCTATATGTGGAAAAAAAAGGACATAAATTTTATTTGGGCACAGCTTCGCACGACCGCGCAATTGTCAGTTAAAGTAATGCAGCGCCGAATCGCAAAATATGGCCTGGTCAGGAAGGGGGCAAATCCTTCCGGCCCAACAACCAAAAATGTGATATTTTGCAGCTTACCAATCATTCGATGTGACGGCTGAATTAGTTTTAACTTCTTTGGCTTTTTCCCCTCTGTTTTCACTTGGTGATCTGGCCAGTAACACACCTCCTGTATTAGAGTGCCTCCACTCTGGAGGAAGGAGCACAGGAGGCACAGCAGCATTGTTAGCCTGGGGGGAGAGGGGAGTGTGTTAAATGTATTAGCAGATTTAAATCCATTAACAAATTAAAGCCATACTCCAGCTCACAGTCTGTAATCAGTTATAGTAAATCGTTTTTTTGTTTCTTTTTAGGATAAAGAAAATAATGTAAGATGTAGCACCGTCCCCGTAGGGATTGCTGTATGATGACTTGTCGGGCCTCCTCTGATTACCAGCACACAGTCACTTAGGGACAGTTCACACATCCCTCCTTACTACCAATGGCTCGCTACTCAAAAAACAGTCCATGGTATTTGGTTTTTAGTATTTATTGCAGAACTTGGATGGGAGAAGGGAATAGTGGGATACTGCAACTTGAACTATGTACAATGGATAAGGACAACTCTCACTTGGCCTCACCAGGTTGCTTGTGGAAGCAGTCACACTGCTTAACCACTTCAATACCGGGCACCTTCACCCCCTTCCTGCCCAGTCCAATTTTCAGCTTTTAGCGCTGTCACACTTTGAATGACAATTGCGCGGTCATGCTACACTGTACACATATGACATTTTTAGAATTTATTTTTTCCACACAAATAGAGCTTTCTTTTGGTGGCATTTAATCACCGCTGGGCTTTTTATTTCTTACAAGACAGAAAATTTAAAAAAAAAAATTAATTTTCTGTCAGTAAATTTTGAAAAGAAGTAACTTTTCTCCTTCACTGATGTGCGCTGATGAGGCGGCACTGATGGGCACTGATAGCTTGCATTGATGGGCACTGATGAGAAAATACCAATATGCCGCACTGATGGGCATTGATAGGTGGCACTGCTGGGCACTAAGAGGTGGCACTGATGGGCACTGATGTATGGCACTGGTGGGCACTGAGGGGCAGGACTGATGGACACTGATGGGCGGCACTGACGGGCAGCACTGATGGACACAGATAGTCAGCACAGATGAGCAGGCACTGATGGGCACTGACTGGCAGCACTATGGGCACTGATTGGGGGCACTGATGGTGGGCACTGTTTTTTTTACTGTACTGTCATCAGGGCACTGATGATCAGTACCCTGATTACCTGTCCTAATTTCCCTTTGAGGAGTAGCCACTGATCGGCTCTCCTCACCACACACTCTGTGACTGGCTGTGATTGGACAAAGCCGATCACATGGGTAAAGAGCCAAGTCATCGGCTCTTTACCAAGATCGGGGTTGCGCCATGTCCTAGCAACATGGCGCAACCACGATTGTCGCACTGCACGCCCCCGCGGGCGCGCAAGAGAGGCCGTTCTGGGGCACCGTCATATGACGTCATCCCAGAATGAGAGCCGCACCGCTCCGCCGTCATTTGGCCGGCTTAACGACAAATTTTGCACACACATTTGGGCGTGCTTAGACAGGTTTAGGCGTGTCAAGAATTTCAGTCTTAATGAATTCCATTGGCCTAGAACAGGGGTGGGGAACCTTTTTTCTGCCAAGGGCCATTTGGGTATTTATAAAACCATTCGGGGGCCGTACAAAATTATCACCTTAAAAATTAGCATGTTATATTTTGTCAAACAATTAATTAACTCACCCCTAATGTGATGGCTGCAACTGCTTCTCTTTGGTGAGGTGTGTGATGTTAGCTGGTATTGATGATGTTGCTACTCGCAACTGGTTTTTCAGGTTTGCGTCGATCAGTCTGGAGCGCAGTCGACTTTTTTGTGGTGGTAAGTTTTGAAAAGAACTGCTGGTGGGCATAGCTAGCTGGTACTGCTGGTGGGTACAGCTGGCTGGTACTGCTGTGGGTACTGCTAGCTCAGGCTGGTACTGCTGGCTTGTACTGTGCTGTGAGTACTGCTGGCTGGTACTGCTGGCTCAGGCTGGTACTGCTGTGGGTACTGCTGACTCAGGCTGGTACTGTGCTGTAGGTACTGCTGGCTGGTACTGCTGTGGCTACTGCTGGCTCAGGCAGGTACTGATGGCTGGTACTGTGCTGTGGGTACTGCTGGCTCAGGCGGGTACTGCTGTGGGTACCGCTGGCTCAGGCTGGTACTGCTGGCTGGTATTGCTGTGGGTACTTCTGGCTAAGGCTGGTACTGCTGGCTAGTACTGTGCTGTAGGTACTGTTGGCTGGTACTAAGGTAGGTACTGCTGGCTGGTATTTTTAAGGGTACTGCTGACTCTGGCTAGTACTGCTGTGGGTACTGCTGGCTCTGGCTAGTACTGCTGGCTCTGGCTAGTACTGCTGGCTCTGGCTAGTACTGCTGGTTCTGCTGTGGGTACTGCTGGCTCTGGCTGGTACTGCTGGTTCTGGCTGGTACTGCTGGCTCTGGCTGGAAGAGGTGATGTTTCCTGTATTGGTCACAGGCGGAGTGCATTTGATATCACGCCTGTGACTCACTCAGACTGTCATAACGGAGCAAGAACTATACAGGAAGAATCGGCTCCATTCTGACAGATCAGCTGAGAGACACAGACTCAGCTGCATGGGGGGCCAGACCAGATGACTTCGGGGGCCGCACATGACCCCCGGACCGTAGGTTCCCCACCCCTGGCCTAGAATAATAATATATTCTGGCCATTGGAATAAATGCACTCTCAAGTGCTAAACGCATCTAGACGTATTTACACGTGTTTAGGGGTGTCAAGTGTTTTTTCTGCCCAAAAGCTCCTCTTCTGAATTTGCCGCTAATTTTTTTTTTCAGCCTATATATTCTTCTTATATGCCTGTAAAAGCCTACGCATGCATGGCCACATAGGTTACCATAGAGGTGCATATACAGGCTAATAAAAAAAAATCGAACTCCTATAACAGCGGCATTTTTTTAAGTCCTGTGTGCACGATGCCTTAAACATCACTGTACACATAATAATATAGTACATATAAAAAGATAATCCAATCCCAATGTAAGAAACAGCACAGTTCAAGTTTATTTTGCTGCTTTTTTTTTTTTCTCTTTTCTATTTTTATATGAGATTTTATTTTAGCGGGGTCTTAGCAAGGGGTTCAAAGCAATGTTTGTTTCAAAGCAGGTTTCAACATTTTTTTTTATTTAGTAACAGGTTAGCAGTAGCAGCTCTTTTATTTCTCTTGTAAAGGGTTTTAAGTAAACCTACGCTTTGGCTATTGAGAACAAAGTGACATGTTTGCTTTAATTGGGGAAGGTGACAAGTATGGTGGTTGAGAATCAAAAGAGCGCCAGATAAGCAAAAGGATCAAAGGAGGAAAAGGGATAAGAAGCCACCAGAGAGATCCTTCTAAGTGTAGTAGTTGTGTATTGTGTGGAAGAATAAAACACATAAACTTCACATAAACATAGCAATATACATATACATAACAAAGTCCCTCTGTCCTTCTTTCCTCCTCATTTGTCCCTCATGTTGGTCTGATCTATGTAGTTGTATATAAAATGCACCACTTATCTTTCACATAGTGTTTCCCAGTGCTAAACCTTTCATCCAATTTCTAAATTTCTAAAAAAGGCTCAAAGTGTAGCGTTTTTGAGCGTTTTTTCATCATTTCTTTTTGCGCGTTATAAAAAAACTATCATTGATTGCTAGGTTTTTGCAGCTTTTCCATCAGCTTTTAGTTTTTTTTTATTATTATTTTTCTTTTTTGTTAGGGTGAGGGGTTAGCGTTTAGGTTAGGTTAGCAATAGGATTAGGGGCTGGGGTTAATTATTAATGTTATTTTGTTTTAGGATTAGGGTGTTGATAAAACTACTACTACCTTTGTATTACTACAGTGTTGTACTATGGGAAGAAATGGATCGTAGTCCCTGCTTTGCAGGAACACAGGATCCATGCCTTCCCTCCTGTCTGTCTTGTTTACATAGACAGCTTGCAGTTCATTCTCTGTGGCTGATGATTGGTGGATGCTGGCGGACATCGAGTGTGTAATCACAGCAGGAGCGAGCCACCAGCGGCGCGCATTCACACCCCCCTACACAAAAGTGCAGGATCACGGACATATACCCGATCCTGCGCACAGCAGCCACCCTGTAGCAGTAAAACTGCCAGGAGAGTAACTACAGGGGTTGCAATTGCAATTGGGCCCCATGCTCCAGGGGGCCTGTGCGGCTCCCCTGTACACCTGGATAGGAGGGGCGGCAGGGGCAGCATGTAGAGAAATCACTGTCCTCCTTTTTCCTCCTGTAGCTGCAGGAGAAAAATGGAGGAGATTGGTTCCTCTGTATGCTGCCCCCGCCACTCCTCCTATCCAGTTCACTTGTGTTCTGCTGTCTCTGGGCCCCTGTGTATGGAGAACCAGGAAGAGGTCGGTAAATATGTAATTTACCAGCTCCTTCCTTTTCTGAATGGACAGAGTCATGGTCAGTGACATTGTAAAAAATAAAATAAAATGATAAAAAATAATACAACTTAAAAATCAAATAATAAAAACTACTGACACCAGTGGGTGAACTTCCAGGATCGCAACGGTCACATTTGCGACCGGACCCTGGCATTCCACCACCATTGGGAGGCCCCAAGATGGTAGGAAGGGGGCCCACTGCAGAACTTGTGAAAGGGTCCTGCTGCGGGACCATAATAAAGGGCCCAGCAACGAGAGTAAAGGGCCCCAGGATCAGTGGGAAGAGCCCAAGGCTTGAAGGGAAGGGGGGCCCTTCTTGGTTTCTTGCACCAGGGCCCTGAAGGTTCTAGTTACGCCTCTGAAAACTGCCATAGGGCAGTCAGCAATAGGATAACTGGATACACATGGCACAGGCATCAATGGTCATGTTTAGGGAACAGCACTCCAAGTCAATGCATTCAGGAAGGATTACAATTTTCTTATCAATCTATCGAAATATCTGAAACTCTCCACTGCAACCTGTTATATTGCTTTGGTGCCGCCAAAAGTTGGGGTGAAAGCATATCCCTGTGTCCCACCATTACCCTGAGCTTCATCACTCAACCACTAAGGTCATATACATTAAAGGAGGAGAAGAGAAGACTATGGCCCTCGGACAGCTAAGACAACACTATATACACAACTATTAGAAAGAGATGCACTCCCATTCAGATTTCAGATGCCTCTTTAGAATCCCGGTTTTGGCAAAATTTCACCAATGGTCATTTTCTTGTCAATTCTGACAGAATTATTACACTTTTCCCAACACAAGTCCCTCCAAATGAGGGTCAATTGTTTGCTATGAGCAACCCTGCAATTGCCCCACCATGGCTTCATCACCATAAAGGTCATGTCCACCGCATGAACAGAAGAGGAGTCTACGGCCCTCAGAGAGCTAAGACATTACTACAATACACAGATATTAGCAAGAGATGAACCCTCAGTCAGACTTTAGATAGTTGGTAGTCCCGTTGAGATGACGGCTGACGCGTTTCGAGGCTTAGCCTCTTCCTCAGAGCCAGGTGGTGAGGAAGAGGCTATGCCTCGAAACGCGTCAACCGTCATCTCAACAGGACTATGGACATGGACTATTCCTGACACTCAAGCGATTGAGTCTGATATGATCATTTTTAACTTCTGTTTGTGAGTAGCCATTTTTATGATTTATTAAAAAAGCCATACTATTGAGGATAATGCGCTAGGTCGGTGCGCCCTTCTTTGTTTTCTTGTGTTTGTAGTACTGTTGGACTACCCCAGTAGTGATGTCGCAAACATAAAATTCGCTGTTCGCGAACGGCGAACGCGAACATCGGCAAATGTTCGCGAACCGGCGAACATTGCGAACCGCCATAGACTTTAATAGGCAGGCGAATTTTAAAACCCACAGGGACTCTTTCTGGCCACAATAGTAATGGAAAAGTTGTTTCAAGGGGACAAACACCTGGGCTGTGGCATGCCGGAGAGGGATCACACAAAAAAAAGTTCTTAAAAATTGTAATTTTTTGATAGAGAGCCAATTATTGGAAAAAAAAAATAAAAAAAAATAAAAATTTCTTTGGATTTAGCATCTGGGGGGTCTAAAAAGTGTACCTGTGAAGTTTCAGCTCTGTAGCATGTCCGGAACCAGAAAAAAATACGAATTAGGGTTAGGGCTAGGGTTAGGGTTAGGGCTAGGGTTAGGGTTAGGGCTAGGGTTAGGGTTAGGGTTAGGGTTAGGGTTAGGTTTAGGGTTAGGGTTATTTTTATGGCTAGGCTTAGAGGGTTAGGGTTAAGGTTAGAGGGTTAGGGTTATGGTTAGAGGGTTAGGGTTAGGTTTAGTGTTAGGGGCTAGGGTTAGGGTTACGGTGAGATACTTAGGGTTAGAGTTAGTAGCCCTACCCCTCTAATTCTAACCCTAAGCACTAAAAATAACCCTAACCTTAGCCCTGACCCTAACCCTAACCCTAGCCCTAACCCTGATTCTATTTTTTTTCTGGTTCTGGACATGCTACAGAGCTGAAACTTCACAGGTACACTTTTTAGACCCCCCAGACAATCAATCCAAAGAATTTTTTTTTCCAATAATTGGCTCTCTATCAAAAATGACAATTTTTAAGAACTTTTTTTGTGTGATTTAGTGTCTAGGGGGTCTAAAAATTGTACTTGTGAAGTTTCAGCTCTGTAGCATGTCCAGAACCAGAAAAAAAGATAATTTTTCAGTAGAGCAGGGATGGTGGGAACCCCTTTTACACCTATATGATCTTTTTTTCCTGGTTCTGGACATGCTGCAGAGCTGAAACTTCACAGGTACACCTTTTAGACCCCCCAAACAATAAATTCAAAGAAATTTTTTTTGTTAATTTTTTTTTTCCAATAATTGGCTCTCTATCAAAAATGACAATTTTTAAGAACTTTTTTGTGTGATGGGGTGTCTAGGGGGGTCTAAAAAGTGTACCTGTGAAGTTTCAGCTCTGTAGCATGTCCAGAACCAGAAAAAAAAGATAATTTTTCAGTAGAGCAGGGATGGTGGGAACCCCTTTTACACCTATATGATCTTTTTTTTCTGTTTCTGGACATGCTACATATATATATATATATATATATATATATATATATATATTAAAAAAATACTCAAATACCAGCCCTCAAAGGGGCTTTTGGGGACAATATATATATATATATATATATATATATATCACAGAACAAAAAAAATTACACAAATACCAGCCCTCAAAAGGGCTTTTGGGGACAATATATATATATATATATATATATATATATATCCAAAAAAAACCTCAAATACCAGCCCTAGGAAGGGCTTTTTGGGGTGCTGTCCTTACAGCAGGAGTGTACCAAGAACACTGGCTAACAAGACCGGGAACTGTCCCTAGCTATAACAACAGCAGCAGCACCAGCACTTTCCCTGCTCTCAGTAACACAGAAATGATCTAAAATGGATGCTGCCCTTGCTTATTTATAGGAGGTGGGAGGGTGTGGGAGGGAGGTATGCTGATTGGCCTGGAATGTGTCTGCTGACTGTGATGTTCAGGGTCAAAGTTTGCCTCAATGATGATGTATAGGAGGCGGACTGAACATCGCATATGTTCGCCCGCAGCGGCGAACGCGAACGTTCGAAGTTCGCCGGGAACCGTTCGCCGGCGAACCGCTCGGTACATCTCTATACCCCAGTCCTTTTGGGCAGCAAGACTCTAGCCATCCGAGACGCCATATGTGAGTCCCGTGGGAAGTGTGGTCGGGGAGCTTGGATTCTAAGCGCAGGAGAAAGGCGGCATCACCATATTGTTTTAGATAGTTGGTGCATGTGTCACACCTCTTTATCATCCCTGTTTTGACAACATTTTGCTAATGAAGATTTTTTTTGAAATTCTGACAAAATCACTCAACTCTTCGTAACACACGTCCCTCCAAATGAGGATCAAGTGAGAGCTGTGGGCAACCTCACAGTGGCTTCATCACTCAACCACTATAGTCATGTCCACCGAAGGAGGAGAAGAGGAGGCTTCGAATCTTGGACAGCTAAGACATTACCACATACACAGCTATTAGCAAGAGGCAACATCACAGTCGGGCTTCAGGGCCTCACACCTCTTTAGCATCCTCGTTTGGCAAAATTTCGCAAGTGGTGACAAAATAACCCTGCTCTTCCCATCACACATCACTCCAAATGAAAATTATTGAGAGCTTTAGGAACCCCTAAAATTGCCCCACCATGGCTTCATCACTGAACCACTAAGGTCACATCCACTGCAAGGAAAAGGAGGCCACAGCCTTTGGAGAGCTAAGGCATTATGAGATACACAGCTAAAATTTTATATAATTTTGGAACTGTGCTTATGTCTCACAGGAGAGTTGCTGCCTAATTATATTGTTTATGACGTTACACTTTAGCAAGTTTTTTTAAAATATTTTTTAATACAGAGCTAAAAGCAAGAGACAAACCATTCAGGCTTCAGTCTACAGAAGCCTTCAGAAGACTTAAGGTGTGTTGTTCAGGCCTCTCGCCTCTTTAGCATCCCAGTTTTGTTAAAATCTTGCCAATTGCGATTTTTTTTTTTTGGGGAATTTTGACAGAATATTGGGTAAAAGGTGCAAGAAAGGTTGAACCGGCGCTACCTTTGAGTGATCAAGTGGTAATTAAAGTGCAATCATATGAAAACAGATCATAAATAAAGGGGTGACACCCATAAAATATAATACCGTAAAATTATAAAAATACAATGTATTGTGTAAATCCAATGGAACCGATTGAATCTCCTGGTGTGTGGTAGGCTCAACCAAAAAGTGCTGAAGTGCAATAAATTAGACCAACTTACATAGACTGGTGAATTTATTTCAGTGATAAATAATACAGTGCAAAGGGTTAAATAAGTGGTGCAGTTGGTAATAAATATAGTTTGGTTAATTCTGTGGACACAACATGCCAATAAAAGAAAGGAAAATCCTGGTGGTAAAGTGGTAAAAAAGTGGTAAAAAAAACTGGGAAAAATAATTCCCTCACAATAAGGTGGAAGCTGCAATCACCTGTGCGGCCACTAGGTGTCGCGCTGTATATACAACCTGTAGTGTGCAATGGTCAGGCTGATGTATATTTCCGAGGTTCCCCCTCTGCGGTCAACAAGGCACAAGTTGGCGTTTTTACATGGAAAAGAGAGAGGGGAGCCCCATGAAACAATATGTGCAAGGATTGCTATAAAGCAAGTAGCATACACTCACGGTGAAAGCTGCCTCGGATCAGTAACGAACGCCGGGAAGCTTCCGCGTTCCACAGAACCGGAAGTGACGCTATGACGCAATGGACCCGCCCTACGCGTTTCGTCAGAGGACGTCTGCTGGAGCGGCCAACCTTTCTTGCACCTTTTACCCTATATCTTGACCCCTCGGGGTTTGGTTGTTGGCTGCTTACACCTAGTACCCATTCACGATTCACCGCACACTCCATATCGCTGGTCACCTTTTGCTTTTATCAATTTTGACAGAATCACCCTTCTCAACTCAAGTGTCTCTCCAAATGAGGGTCAATTGAGAGATATGGATGGGCAACCCTACAATTTTCCCACCATGGCTTCGTCACTTAACCACCAAGGTCATGTCTACCATAGGAAAAGATGTGGAGGCTGCGGGCCTCCGAAAGCTACTGCTTCACTACATACACAGCTATTAGTAAGAAACCAACCCCCAGTCAGGTTTCTGATGTGTGGTGAAGGCCTCGCGCCTCTTTAGCATCCCCGGTTCTAATATACTTATCTGCTAAGGTGAATTGTGTCTCATTTTCTGGTGGAAAATGGATTTCTCAGCTATGACACCTAGAAAAACGTTTGCAATTCATTACGGCTCTAGGCTAGGAGCCGGGATGACATCTCTTTCCAATTAGTTTAAAAGCTCTTTGGTTTGTTTTATTTTTTCCTTTTTTATTTTTTTTTTTTCTCCTCCTCCCTGCGACGGCATGTATCTTAAAGCACTTGTGGCCAATCTAATGAAAATCATTAAAGGATTAAATTCTCTTTTCGCTGAAAGAACATAGATCGTCTGACCCCCGCCTTTATGTAACAAGACTTTTTTTTTTTTGCAGACGTGATGGGGGTTGGAGAAATGATTAGATTATAGAGGACCTCTGACAGGGAGCCCGCAGCGCATATTGCAAATATCCGTCAATTTGATGGCATGTAAAGGACTTGTGTGGAACCTATTGTAATTAATTTGCCGTTATTAAATCAATGTTTTATGAAAGCTGACTTGATGATAATTGAACGTACTGGACAGAGGGGTTGAGTGTGGAAAAGTAGGCAGTTGATTACGACTGGAAATATATTAATAACTTGAGTTCAGTGAGTTCCGTTTCACACCTATGCCAGTGCACAGTAACGCAGGAACTGCAGTATGTTACAGTGCCGGTAATTTAAATGGCATTAGAGGAAAACACCTTCAATGCACCTGTTAGGCAGCACGCCACAGCATATATAGAATGCTGCAGAGAAGGAACTTTGCTTGCTGTGAAGAAGTCCAACATGATTCTGTTAGAGCAGGAGTCTCCAAACTTTGGAAACAAAGGGCCAGTTTACTGTCCTTCAAGCTTTAGGGGGCCAAACGGTGGCCAATGGGGGAGGAAAATATCCTTACGTCAGTAGGAGTAAACAATGCCCCATCATTGGTATTAATGGGAGGAATAGTGCCCCATTGTTGTTGTCAGTAACAGTGTTCCATCATTGGTGTCAGTGGGAGGAATAGTGCCCCATCATTGGTATCAGTGGGAGATATAGGGTCCCATCATTTTTGTCAGTGGGAGAAATAGTGTCCCATCAGTGTTGGCAATAATAGTGCCCCATCATTGGTATCAGTGGGAGATATCATACAGTACCCCATCATTTGTGTCAGTGGGAGAAATAATGTCCCATTGTTGGTGTCAGTAATAGTGTTCCATCATTGTGGTCAGTGGGAGGAATAGTGCCCCATCGTTGGTATAAGTGGGGGATACAGTGCCCCAGCATTTGTGTCAATGAAAGAAATAGTGTCCCATCATTGGTGTCAGTAATAGTGTTCCATCATTGGTGCCATTGGGAGGAATAGTGGCCTATCATTGGTATTAATGGGAAGAATAGTGCTCCACCATTGGTGTCAGTGGGAGGAATAGTGCCCCATCATTGGTGTCAATGGAAGGAATAGGGCCCCATCATTGGTATCAGTGGGAGGAATAGTGCCCCATTGTTGGTGTCAGTGGCAGGAACTTTGCCCCACTGTTTAAAAGGGTGCAGAAAAATAATGCCTCAAGGCAAAAGGCTGGGCCACAGTTTGGAGACCACTATGTTAGAGCCACAGTACTCCAATTATCAGGAATGTTCAGCTTTGTGGATTGTAGAGCTCCAGGTCTTACTCATTACAGGGTTGCAAGACCTCAGAGAGCTTACTGCTTACACACAGAAAGCCAATGTTCTTCCCTGCAGCATGCTGAGGTAGTAGTCACTGCTTTTGAAAGTTAAATAGATATACCTGGAATGTATCTAGCTGATTTAAACTGAAGTTCCATTGGGCTTTACCCTATTTCTGCTGGCTGAATGCATATATGAGGCGACAAAATGGGTGGGCCCAGCTGCTGCATTTATGCCACCATTGGGAACCGCCATACTGTGCTGAGTGCGTGCTCCCAGAACATTGGCGCTCCCAGCACAAGAATTGAGCAGTCATGAACAGTTAGTGGCCACTACTTATAATTGGAAGCTCTCGATCATGTGACTACTGTCACACCCAATCACAGCAGTCATATGGTTGGGAAGCCCCCTCCTGGCATTAAGAGCCGCCAGATAGTGGTTGAAAGGGGTCAAGTTTTGGTGCCGTTTAAATTCTAATTTTTGTGCTAGTCAATGACCCAGTTGCCTTTTGGATGAACTTTATGGACTTTAGTCTTTTTTACCTGTCTTATTACATAATGTATATATACTATATATGTGTGTATATATATATATATATATATATATATATATATATATATATATATATATATAGATATACAGGGCTTTTTTTCTCATAGAATAGGTGTAGGAACCCCCCCCTTCTAAGTTACTTTGTGTGTTTGTGTACCCACCTCCGAACACTACCCCTTGGTTCTACCCCTACCCACCTCCAAACACTACCCCTTGGTTCTACCCCTACCCACCTTCGAGCACTGACCCTTGGTTCCATCCTTACCCAGCTTCCAGTACAGCCCCTTGTAGAGAATATAAAGTCAGGTATTATTTTGTATTGGAATGTATGGAATTTGGTTATGATAACAAGAAAAGCAATAAAATAGATCCCCCACAGCCAGCAGCAATAGCCCCCCCCCCCCAGCAGCAATAGACCCCTAGTAGCAGCAAAAGATCTCACAGCAGGCAGCATCAATAGACTCTCTAGCAGCCAGCAACAGTAGCCCCCTCCCTAAACAGTAGATCCCTTCCAGTAACAATTAACCCCCAGTATAAAAAGATCCTCCACCAGCAAGAATAGATTGCCATGCAAAAATAGATCCCCTCCAGCAACAATAGATCCTCCAGCAGCCAGCATCAGTAGACCTTCCAGCACCCCCTGGAGGTGCCGGAACTGCGTTCCCGCTGAAAAAAGCCCTACATATATATATATATATATATATATATATATATATATATATATATATATATAAAACCCTAACTGTGGCTACTTCAGCTGCATGAATAATAATTTCTTTCATCAAGAAAACTGAGAAGCAAGCATAACTTCCAAATCAGATGATCACCAAGGACCCCAGCTGTGCATAGTGAGACTTCTGTTCCACCCTCCGATAATAATTACATTCATTTCAGCAATTCTTAGACTCTCTTAGACTCAAAAAATATTGTACTGGCCTCATCCGAACCCTTTTACTTCCTCGGATGACGGGAGGCACAGGGTTCAGCGGCAAGACGTAAGGGGCCCGCGTTCGCTCACTGGCCTAATGTTCCTATTCGTTCATCCGAGTCTCATTACACACATTGATTTCCGACCTGTTTAAACTGTGATGAGGATTCCGCTAAATGAACTTAAAAAGAACAAAAAAACGATGATAGGTCAGAAATGAATGGCTTAATTATCACGCGTTGCGGCTAGTTCTCGATCTCCTGGAAAGCACACTTACTTAACTATTGATGGAACTCGTGTTTAAATGTAAAAGGCCGGTGAGTGTTAATTACACATTGATTTATATAAAAGAGCATTTAGGGGCGGTGATGAATGAACTGGTCCATGATGAACACAAGTTGTACCGAATCAGAAGGACTTGTGATCCAACCTTCTCAGTGGACTTCTATTGGGTTCTTCAGAGGTTCCTTGGGCAATAGGTCCCCTACCAAGCACCCTAGATCCCTAGTGGACTCCAGACTGCAGCCTGGGGCCCAGATGCGGCCCTTTGTTTGCCTTTATCCGGCCCTTTGGGCACTATTACTCCCACTGATACGGGATACTATTCTGTCATCTGATACTAACAATGGGGCACCATTTCTACCACTGACACCAATAATGGGGCACCATTCCTCCCTATAATGCCAATGATGCAGCACTATCCCCCCCCCAACACCAAATGTTTGCTCCCACTGATGCCAGGAAAATTTCCACTCTCACTTGCCACAGTCCGGTCTCCCAAAATTCTAAAGGACAATAAACCAGCCTGTGAAGTGAGTCACTTTGGACGGGGGGTCCGTGGAACCGAGTTTACCTTAGAGAGGTCAAGAAACTCCTTTTTCAGCTCCCCGGGTCCCTCTTATGTGTAAGTCACCCTGTATCTATTAGGGGCACAGGGTGACAGAGAACCCCAGTGGGGTCTGCCCTAGCCAGACTCCCAATACACCGATTATAGATACAATATTCCCTTAATCAGTAATTAGTCATAGACAGATGTTCCTCAATTAGAATTTATAAAGGACAGAGCAAGCTTCTAGACCAGAATTGACACCTAGATGCCACAGAAATCCTACATCCTTGTAGATATAAAACAAACACCTCACTGAGCCTCAAAGGAAAGATCCAGCCAATTCATCTACAAGCCCAGCAGGCCTACTCACAATGAAGGCTTCCAAACGTCTACCCGCCATTGATTTATGTCAGAGATTAGAGGAATCTAATTTATCTCTTATAAAAACTAAATTATTATTTGCATAGAGATGAAAATAATCCCTTATGATTGTACACATTTTGTGGTGTGTGTACCTGTAAAACTGTATTTGTAGTGTATCTACAACCCATAAGAGACCCACAAAAGGGATATATGGAGCCTGATTGTGTCAGCAGAGCAGTGATTCTTGTTGCGTTTGGACTTACACAAAACAAGGTCCATTAAGACATGGATGAGTGAGTTTGGGGTGGAGGAATTTGGCTGGCCTGCACAGAGTCCTGACCTCAACCCGATAGAACACCTTTGGATGAATTAAAGCAGAGACTGCGAGCCAGGCCTTCTCTCCAACATCAGTGCCTGACCTCACAAATGCGCTTCTGGAAGAATGGTCAAACATTCCCATAGACACACTCCTAAACCTTGTGGACAGCCTTCCCAGAAGAGTTGAAACTGTTATAGTTGCAAAGGGTGGGCCAACTCAATATTGAACCCTACGGACTAAGACTGGGATGCCATTAAATTTCAGGTGCATGGAAAGGTCCCAACACTTTTGGTAATATAGTGTATATGTATATATATATATATATATATATATATATATATATATATATATATATATATATATACTGTATATATTCATACATACAGACCATATAGACACAGGTTGCTTACACTAAGGTCATATAAATACAAGTCCTATAGACACAGACCACACATACACAGTCCATCTATACATACTGTATATACACAGTATATATATATATATATATATATATATATATATATATATATATATATATATATATATATATATATATATATATATATATATATATATACACAGTCCATACAGATACGGGGCACATATACACAGGCCATGCATAGCATACATTGTCCATATATACACATACTGTATACTGTACACCCAGGTCATATATCTATCTATCTATCTATCTATCTATCTATCTATCTATCTATCTATATATATATATATATATATATATATATATGTGTACAGGGCACACACATTGTCCATGTATACTGTATACACATACTGTAAATACATAGTCCATATATACACATACTGTATACTGTACACCCAGGTCATATATATATATATATATATATATATATATATATATATATATATATATGTACAGGGCACACACATTGTCCATGTATACTGTATACACATACTGTAAATACATAGGACATTAAGACACAGATCATATATACACAGGACATATATAGATATATACATTGTCCATATACTGTATACACAGGTCATATATACACATTTCATATATAGGCAGGACACACATGCATAGTCCATATATACACATACTTTGTATACATAGGATGTACAGATAAATATACACATTCCATATATACACAGGGTACACAAATGTAGGCATTTGCCAGTATTTCTTTGTATATGTTGACATTCCCCTTTAATCGCCATGTTTCTAGCACAATAGTGTTTAATTACAAAGTTGTTACATCTAATGAGGGACTAATTGCTTTGTGAATCTCACTCGTCACACGGTGGTGAGAGGGTGAGAATCGCTGAAGTCGCAAGAGGGTGGGGATGATGCGAGGAGAATGTCAGAAAATTCCAAGAAAGAGGAAAATCAAACATTTTACGGTGCAGCCGGGATGAGCATTGTGAAAAAAAGATCCTGGCTTCTGCTCAGAATCGGCAGTTGATGGCGGGGGAAAAAAAAAATGGGATTTTTGACTTACCGTAAAACACATTTTTCTGATGTTCATTGACGGAGACAGCTCCTGATCTTCATGACCATTGGGTTATACTGCCCCCTACAGGAGTAGGACGCTAGGTTGAAAAATAATCTGGCTACGCCTATAGGCAGTCTCAGGGGGTATACTCCCTCTCTCTTCTATAGTTACTCAGTTTTGTTGCAAGCAGTGTCAGAAGAAATACAACTCCACATAGGTGGGTGCTGTGTCAGTCAATGAACAACAGAGAAATGGATTTTACGGTAATTCAAAAATCCCATTATCTTTTTCGTTCATTGACAGACACAGCTCCTCATCTTCATGACCATTGGGACATCCCAAAGCAGTGTTAAACATGAGGGGTGGGAACAGCGAAAAATAAATTCCCAAGGCTAACTATAGCCAACCAAAACAACTGGAGCTCACCTGAAAAAAAAAAAAAAACACACCTAAAGAGCACCGTGTCCTCTACACAGCAGCCTGGAAAACCTTGGGGCCAAAGCAAGCATACCCAGATGCCAACACATCCACTATATAACACTTTGTAAAAGTGTGCACCGACGACCAGGTGGCCACCTTTCAAACCTGCGTCACTGCGCCTGATGACGGAAGGCCCAGGAGGCATTGATCGCCTGAGTAGAGTGTGCCTTGACAGTGAAAGGAGGAGGAAAGTGAGTCTGACCTGACCATTGATGGAATAGGCCTGAATCACCGTCTGTCTGATCCATCTGGAAATGGTCACAGAGGAAGCGGACAACCCTTTTTCGAGGTCCATCTGTAAGCACAAATAGTGAGTCTGACTTCCTAAAAGACTCCGTAGCTGCCAGGTACACCCTAATCACATGGACCACATCCAAGGCATGCAAAGCAGTTTCCTTCAGGTGTTTTGGCTTGGGGCACAGGCAAGGCAACACAATGTCTTCATTCAAATGAAAATCAGAGACAGCCTTTGGAAGGAACGATGGACAGGGACAAAGAACCCCCTTATCTTTGTGAACCACTAAGCAAGGTGAACAACAGGATAATGCTGCTAATTCTGACACCCTGCATGCAGAAGTCATAGCCATCAAAAAGGCCACCTTCTGGGACGGCGTAAACATGATTGGGGTATAACCGATGCCCACTCTCGATCTTACGTGTACCCACACCCCTTCTCTTAATTCTAAACAAAACACTACTGACAACCGACTTGGAGAAAATTGTGGCCTTGTAGGCCATTTTATTAACAAAACCAAAATACCAAAATAAACATTTTAAACATGAACCATAAATACTCCAGTATTATATCAAGAAAAGGGGTTGTTGGTCTTGGGAGGCACCAAAAATTCCAATTCAAAAACGGTATCAGTATCCAAAAATCCAACGGTCCCCAGCCGCAAAACACCAGCACGGGAACAAACACACTTTACCCCTGATACCACTTCTTTACCACTTCCCGGTTAATCCCCTACTAACCGGGATCCACTAGAGGGCTCCATACCTTGGATGGGTCACCCTATGCACTGACCAAAATCTATTAACGCCTCCAAAGACCCCCAACCGCCAGCACAAAAAACACTGCACAACCCACATGCCCACTTGCATCTTCCAGCTCCATGGTCCACCTCGAAGCTCAAGGGCGGGAGGGCGGGGATTCTTCTTCCTTCCAGCGATCCCACGAGGCACTGCTGCAGATTACAAGCCCCCCCCCCAGTGATACCAGGCCATTGCCCCACCCCACCTTTTGCTAGCCAATAGCCACCCTTGACCACCGGCCACAGCCCCACCATTAACCCCTTCCATGTCATGTCCCCTGTTCACCCCCTCATGAGGCCCTACGCCTATTTTTTTTTTTTTTTTTTTTTGCTCCGGGCCTGTCTTGATTGGGGTATAACCGATGTCCACTCTCGATCTTACGTGTACCCACACCCCTTCTCTTAATTCTAAACAAAACACTACTGACAACCGACTTGGAGAAAATTGTGGCCTTGTAGGCCATTTTATTAACAAAACCAAAATACCAAAATAAACATTTTAAACATGAACCATAAATACTCCAGTATTATATCAAGAAAAGGGGTTGTTGGTCTTGGGAGGCACCAAAAATTCCAATTCAAAAACGGTATCAGTATCCAAAAATCCAACGGTCCCCAGCCGCAAAACACCAGCACGGGAACAAACACACTTTACCCCTGATACCACTTCTTTACCACTTCCCGGTTAATCCCCTACTAACCGGGATCCACTAGAGGGCTCCATACCTTGGATGGGTCACCCTATGCACTGACCAAAATCTATTAACGCCTCCAAAGACCCCCAACCGCCACAGCACACAGGTGTGACACCTTACACCTGTGAGCGCCGCCACACTCGCAGAGCCCGTTGAACACCGTCTTGGATGCCGAGGGCCCACAAGTCGGTGCCCACAGCATTCAGGTGCACCCCATCGCTCCGCAGGTAACGCCACGTGTCAACCTCCAGCTCCCGGTGTCTAACCACCAAACCCCCATTACGGCAAACAAAACGGCCAACAGCCTTGTTCACCTTAATACGGGCCCTATTCAGACTCGCAGCCGACCTCGCAAAACGCCACGAGGTCCGGCCAACGATTTCCGACCACACAACGATCATATCAGGAAAAGAGGTGCGCAGCCGCAGAAAATCAAACTTGATATCGCGGATCAGGTGGCGCATGGAACAGACACCCAAATCGTTGCCCCCAGCGTGCAGCACCAAGACGCCCGGTGCCCTGTCCAGCCGAGCAAAACGGTGCACTTCCGGCAGGACCTTGCACCAGATCAATCCCGGAACACCAATCCAACGAACAATGGCTTCCCCCCTGGAAAAACCCAATTGACGCCCGTTTGGACGAACCTCCGCCCGCCTAGCCCCCCAGAACACATAAGAATGCCCCAGGATCCATATAAGGCAGGCAGGTCCCTCTGTAAGGAAAAACAGCAAGAAACATGACAAACAAAGCCACAGCACACAACACAAGGTCAATACTCACAACAAATGAGGACGAACGTACAGCCTAAAACGGTTAGACTCCCACCTACCAATACGTTTCAGAACAGAGTCATCCACTCCCCACCTGGCGGCCTCAGTAGCCGCCCCGATGCGGAAGGAGTGCGACGAGTATTCGCCAGGACTGTAACCCAAAGTAGACAAACACCCCCGGAGCACCGCCCGGAACTGAAACCTGGACAAGGACGTCCCGTCCAAATGCACCAGGAAGGAACCCCCAAACGGGGGGCGCACCCCCAGAAACACACGCACCACCAACACGGGGCAAAGGGCAGACCCCTCCACCCGATACAGGCGAATATACTTACCCTTGCCCAACTGGTCGGTCTTGGACTTCCTCAGAAAAATCGCCACCGAAGAGCCATAGCAACTCACCTCACCTGCCAAAAGGCCCCCAGGAACCCGCCGGTTGCAACTTACCAGCTCGCCTATACGAAAAGCCCCAAAAAAGGCCAAAACAAAAGCCGTTTTGAACAGCAAAGCCTCATACGCGGACGAGCACGTGCAGCCCACCTGCCGCACCAACTCACCCAGCATGCCAAACGAGATCGGGCGACGGCCATCCGGCCGACACAAACCCCTCCTATAACCTTTCAAGGCCTGTCGAATCACGAAACCCTTCGTAAAGTCGGGGAGACCCCCCACCTTGAACATAAAAGCTAAGCCCGCCAGCTTGCGGCCGATGGCCGAGGGCGACACCCCGTTTTCAAAATTCAGACACAAGAAATACAGTACCAGTGACGGATAGACCATACTCACCGCACCTGCTCCAACCCGCTCCAGAAGTTCCGCCCATTCCCGCCATACCTTCGAATAGGCCGTCCACGTAGCAGCACTCAGCGACCTTTTGAGCAGACTCGAGGCGATCCCAACGCAATGCGCCACAGTCCCGGCGGACAAGGCTCCCCCCGTCGCTCCGCCTCCGGCGCCAGCTCCCGGAATCGATCCAGCTGAAACCGAGACAAAGCATCAGCCACCGAGTTGTCCACACCGGGCAAGTGAACAGCATACAAGAAAACATTCAACTGTAAACAACGTAAAACCAAATGACGTAACAATCCGATCACCGGTGGAGACGAACCGGAGAGCCGATTGATAACGTGCACCACACCCATGTTGTCACAGTGCAGTCGCACCTTCTTGTCCCTGAACTCCGCCCCCCACAGTTCCACCGCAACCACCACAGGAAAAAGTTCTAACAGAACCAAATTCCGCAAGAATCCCGCCGCATGCCATGCCGCTGGCCAACGCTCCGCACACCACCGACCTCCGAGGAAGGCGCCAAAGCCCGTCGAGCCAGCCGCATCCGTGTACAACTCCAGATCGCGGCTGCTGACCGGGCCCCCTTGCCAGAGCGACCGACCGTTAAAGGACGACAGAAACACATGCCAGACCCGCAAATCCTCCACGTGATCCGCCGTCAGCGTAACAAAATGATGCGGCGACCGGACACCGGCCGTAGCAGCAGACAAACGCCGGCTGAAAACCCTACCCATGGGCAGGATACGACACGCGAAAGCGAGCTTGCCCAACAGAGACTGTAACCGCCGAAGCTGCACTTTCCTCCTCCCGACCAGCCAGCAGATTTCCGCCTGAATGTCCAGCAGCTTGTCCTCCGGCAAGCGACATTCCATGGCCACCGAGTCAATGATGATCCCTAAAAACCCAATCGCAGTCTTCGGGCCCTCAGTCTTGTCCGCCGCCAACGGAATGCCAAAGCGGTCCGCGACATGCTGAACAGTGGCCAACAGCGTGCCGCACAGAGTGGACGAAGGAGGGCCCACACACAGGAAATCATCCAAGTAGTGGATGACCGAATTCACCCCGGCCACTTCCCGCACGACCCACTCCACGAAGGAGCTGAACTGCTCAAAGAATGCGCACGAGATGGAACACCCCATGGGCAAACACAGATCCACATAGAAAGAGCCCAGCCACTGGCAGCCCAACAGCCGAAAACTCTGCGGATGGACGGGAAGCAACCGAAAGGCCGCCTCAATGTCCGTCTTCGCCAGCAGCGCACCCCGCCCGTACTGACGCACCCAAAATATGGCCGCATCAAAGGAAGTATAGGACACCGCACAGGCCTCAGGGTCAATGCCGTCATTGACCGACCCCCCTTTGGGAAAGGACAAGTGATGAATCAGCCGAAACTTACCCGATTCCTTCTTGGGCACCAATCCCAAAGGGGATACCACCAGGTCGACCAAAGGCGGCAAGGCGAAAGGCCCTGCCATGCGGCCCAATGCCACCTCCTTTGCCAACTTGTCCGACACCACCCCCGGATTCAGACGCGTCGACCGCAAGTTGTCCGCCACCGGGGGGACAGCGGTCATAACACACGGAATGACAAACCCCACCGAAAACCCAGATTCCAGCAAACGAGCAGCCGCCCGATCCGGATACCTACTTAGAAAAGGACGCATCCTTTCCACCATCACCGGCGTCTTCCCTCTTCTGCTGAGCGTCTCCGGAACGCGACTTACCTTGTTTAAAACAACGGGAGAGGGGGTGAGCGCCACCGCATCCGGAGCACTCATGCTTGAAACGGCACGCAGACCCGAACTTGCACGCCCCTTCGTTAAACTGCCAGCAGAAACCCCTACGTTTTGTGGCCGGCTGTCCAGGGGAGTTCTGACCACCGGCTGGCCCAGGAAAAGGGGATGGCGAGGCCCTCGCCGACGTCATGAGGCGCATCCACAGGCTAATGTCCTTATGATCCCAGCGCAACGCAGGGCGAACCGCCTTCCGTTGGCGGAATTGCTCGTCATACCGAAGCCAAGCAACCCCGCCATACACCCTGTACGCCTCCCCAATCGCATCTAAGTAACAAAACAAGGCGGAGCAATGCTCCGGCCGTTTCTCCCCCACCACGCTCGCAAAAATGGCGAAGGCCTGCAGCCAGTTACCAAAAGTGCGCGGAATCAACCTATAGCGCCGACGCTCCTCGTCCTCCTTCTTGGTCTCCTCCGGCTTCACCCGATCCAAATTGAACTTCTCCAACGGAAGCAAGGTGAATATTTCGACATATTCATCCTTCCAAATCTTCTCCCTGACCTCGGGCTTAAGGTGCGCCCCCAAGGGGCCCTCAAAGCACACGTAAACCTCACACTTGGCCGCATCCGTGAGCCGAACAGAATCCACATCCTTACCTGTAGTCTTGGGGTCCGCGGCCTTGTCCCCCGCCGTCTGCGCCGGCGGCGCCACCACTGCCACCGGAACAGCCGTCCCAGGAGCGACAACCGCCGATCCAGTCCCAGCCGCTGCCACACTGTCCGCCACCAGGCCGGGGGGCGGCACCTGGCCCCACGCCGCAGTAGGCGCACCGCCACCCGAGCCATCGAAGCGTTGCACCAAAGAGCGCAGCCCCGCCAGCAGATCCCCCAGGCCAGCCCCCACTCCAGAAGCAGCGGGGCCACGTTCCCCCACGGGCGCGGCAGCCGGAGCCCCCGACTCCCGAGGCACCCCCCCAGCCCCCCCGAGCCCATGTCCCGCCAGAGGAGGGGCAGCAGGAGCCCCCGACTCGCAAGGCACCCCCACCGCTCCCCCGAACCCCCCCCGGCTAGGCCCCGCCCCCAACCCCCCAGACAGAGCCTGCAACACTGACAAAACAGAGGAAGTGACATGTAAAGACTCACCAAGCCGAGCGGGGCCAGGCCCCGCCGCCGCCGATCCGGCATCCCCCGCTGGCAAAGGATCAAGGACCGCATCGTCTTCAGAGCCCGACAGCTCCCCCTCAGAACGCTCCTCCAGCACCGCAGGCTCTTCCTCCGGACCGCTCCTGGAAGGCATCATGGGGTCAGGCCGACTGCCCTCCCCCCCCTGCCGCCGACCGGCCGCCGCTCCACCGTCTCCTCGTCTGGGCCTCTTCCGGCTAGGCCCCGCACAGCCATCCACCGCCGCTCCCTCTGACCGCTCCAACGCACCGGGCGTGCGCCGACCGGAGCCTCCGGCCGCTCCCTCCGATAGGCCGGTGCCCGCTGGAAGCCGCCTCCCACGCTGAGCCGTCCCGGCCGCACGATCCACACCGGCCGGGACGGCCGAAGATCCGGAAGACATCCGACGAGCAGGCGGGGTCTGCAAGGATGAGCGAGCGGGACCCCGCCCGGCCGAGCTCCGCCGCTGCCGGGGATTCCTCCCAGGGGCCCCGCCGGCCCCAGCAGGAGAACGCTGGACCGGCGAGCCTGGAGGGTCCACGTGTGGGCTCCCAAGATGGCGCACAGCTCGGGGGGACACAGGAGGGCTGAAACGCTCCGGCGGCCGTGACCGCCGAGCGCGGGAACGCCCGTCCCCCACCGCAGCAGGCTCCCCTGCGAGCAGAGAGGAGACCTGAGCCCGCAACCAGTCGGGCCCCTGCGAGGCGGCCGCCTCCCTGAGCCTGCCCAAAAGTGCATCCAAGTCCTCCATAAAGAACAGCAAGTGACAGCAGTGCCGCAGCAGGGGGATTCTTCTTCCTTCCAGCGATCCCACGAGGCACTGCTGCAGATTACAAGCCCCCCCCCCAGTGATACCAGGCCATTGCCCCACCCCACCTTTTGCTAGCCAATAGCCACCCTTGACCACCGGCCACAGCCCCACCATTAACCCCTTCCATGTCATGTCCCCTGTTCACCCCCTCATGAGGCCCTACGCCTATTTTTTTTTTTTTGCTCCGGGCCTGTCTGGAGAATCTCCCAAAGATTCTCAAAAGGAGGCTTCTGAAGGATGGAAAGCACCAAGTTGAGGTCCCAAGGTGGCAACGGAGACCACACTGGAGGGGCCAAGTGCCGAACTACCTGAAAAAAAGTATGCACCAGGGAGTGTGTGTCCAAGAGCCGTTGAAAGAAGAACGCTAAGGCGGACACCAGATCGTTGATGGTACTTAAGGCCAATTTCTGTTCAACCCCCCCGTTGAAGGAAGGTCAAGATACAAGCCACCGAGAAGGAGCAAGGATTAACTTCAAGAGACTCACACCACGCAATGTACATCTTCCACGTACCATGGTAGATTTTCCTAGAAGTAGATTTCCTAGATTTTAACAGCATTGGAATCACCGACTCATAAACCTCTATCCATCAGCACCTGGCATTCAACAGCCAAGCCATCAAAGTCAGCGACTGTAAAGCAGGATTGAAGATTGGTTCTTGGGACAGCAGATCCTCCCTGAGAGGAAGCTTCTAAGGAACATCGGGGACCAGCCACACCAGATCCGCGTACGCGTACCAAGCCCTGCGAGGCCAGTCCGGAGCCACATCTTGATGGCAAGGTCGCTGCAACTCCAGTCAAATCCACTGGGTGGCGGATGAGTCAACTGTACAAAGCAAAAAGAGAGACAGGGCACACATCCGACCTAGTGTAACTCCATTTTATTACAAGTTGTCAGATTTAAAAATATTGCACTCACATGTAGACTGGGGATAATGAGCATGCCAACAGCCTCCTATCGTTAATGGCCTCTTTAAGTGCACCAGGAACCCGATCCATGCTCCTTAGTCCTGGCGGGTGATGTCTATCTCCCAGTCTGCTGAGAGGGCGGTGCACTCCAGCATCTGCAGCCACTGAGCCTGCGCCCGACGGCCCCTACCGCGCATGCCCGCACTGGTCCAGCCGGGTGAACGGTGGCAGCGGGGAAGTCTCGGCGGATAGAAGGGAGGAATGTCAATCCGATATATGGTGCTATGACGATGCATTTTGGAGGCGTGGCCTCCCTCTTCAGGTCACAACTCCACCCATGCCCCATGGCATTTTATATGTACTGGCCCCTCCCCTACCCCTCAACTTAAAGAGGCCTTAACTGGAGAGGCCCCATAAAAGGGGAACATGAGCAGGTATATACAGGTAGCCATTGTAGCAATAATAGAACATTATAAAATTTAAAAAATCTTTTTAAAAACCTTAAAAAGAACCTTTCTAAGAGTCCAAAAAAAAACCCTCTTAGAAAGGTTCTTTTTAAGGTTTTTTAAAGGGATTGTTTAAATTTTATAATGTTCTGTTATTGCTACAATGGCTACCTGTATATACCTGCTCATGTTCCCCTGTTATGGGGCCTCTCCAGTTATGTCCTCTTTAAGTTGAGGGGTAGGGGAGGGGCCAGTACATATAAAATGCCATGGGGCATGGGTGGAGTTGTGACCTGAAGAGGCCACGCCCCCAAAACGCGTCGTCATAGCAACAGATCGGGTTGACCTTCCTCCCTCCTATCCGCCGAGACTTCCCCGCTGCCACCATTCTCCCGACTGGACTGATGCGCGCATGCAGGGTAGGGGCCGTTGGGCACAGGCGCAGTGGCTGTAGACGCTGGAGCGCACCGCGCTCTCAGCTGACCAGGAGATAGACATCACCCGCCAGGACACAGGAGCACGGATCGGGTTCCCGGTGCACTTAAAGAGTCCATCAACAATAGGAGGCTGTTGGCATGCTCATTATCCCCAGTCTACATGTGAGTGCAATATTTTTAAATCTGACAACTTTTAATAAAATGGAGTTACACTAGGTCGGATGTGCGCCCTGTCTCTCTTTTTGCTTTGTACAGTTGACTCATCCGCCACCCAGTGGATTTGACTGGAGTTGCAGCGACCTAGCCATCATATCTGAAGCTTGTAATTAAAGAAGGACGGTTTTTACCAGCATCCCTTGGACTTCTCTGATCTGTGCATCTATGGTGAAAATATATTTTTTCTTTCATGTATCACAGACAAACTGAAGCCACTGGATCAGCTGGTCCACCAGCTCAGCAAAGGCAGGGGGGGAGCTGTTCTCCATTCAGGTCACGGTGTTAGAGCTTAGCCCACTTGGTCAGAGTTTGCAACACCAGGCAATGGTTAATACCGGCCTCAGTGCTGAACCAGCCAGAGTGTACATATTGCGGGCCACAGCCTCCGCCTTCCTGTCAGCCGAGTCCTTAAAAGGCATTGGGACACTTCAAACTGGAAACTGGAGGGTCCACCACCGGTGGAACAGTCCACTCCCTAATAAGGGACTCCTCATAGGGGTAATGCCTAGTAAATCGCTTAGGGACCCCAAGGGGACACTTTGGTCGTCCCCACTTTTTAGCGACAATTCTGTCAAAATAGGCCGGGAAAGGAAACACCTTTGCTGCTCTAGATGGCTTGTGAGTGCCAAAGGGAACCTGCAACTCCGTCGCAGCTGCGTCCTCCATCTTCAAGGTATCATGCACAGGAATTCTCTACCACAAGAGGTGGTTTCTGCGGAAAGTATGGTGGCTTTCAAAAGACTATTAGACGTACATCTCAAGGATCAGAACATTCAGGGGTATGTGAGATGATTACAGCCACACACACCTACACAGGTTGAACTGGATGGAATATTGTCTTTATCCAACCTCACCTACTATGTAACTATGTATGTAACAGATACAATCAGTGCTTCCAACAGCGCCTTTTTTAATGCACGTTGCAGATGTGGAGGAATCATCCCCACTATCTGAGGATTCCGGGTGTGTGGTCACACACCCAGCAGGGTGACCCATGTCCGCGGCGGCCGAATCAGACTCAGGATCTGATGAGACAGATGAGGAGATGAGGCAGGGGAAGGCGGGGGGGGGGTGCTTTTTGCTAGCCCGTCGCCCGAAAGCCACCTCCACCTGGGAAACAAAGGACTCCAGGACCGCCGTCAGTCCATCGATTGGAGCCGGAGGGCCCCACAGCCTTAGAGAGGGGTTAAGGTGGGGAGATGTGCTCCAAGACTCCATAAGTCACCAGGGGGACCCCACAAAAAGTGTAAAACACTGCAAAGGGACAACCCCCAATGTGCTGGCAGTACCACCCTGTCGCCAGGCACAAGGCACCAAGTGATCCTCAGTAGAAAGGGAGAGAAGCCCACCAAACTCACCAGCCACCAGAAACAGGCACCTGCAGCCATCAAGATAATCTGCACTCCACGTGCGGCGATCACGAAGTGAAAAGATCCAAGAGTCAGCACCAGGGGATAAGGAGGGGCTCCCACTGCAGAAATTGCCACCCACAGGGCTCCACTGTCATGGCCGCCACTATTATCAATGGCAATCCACCGCAAAATGCCCGGACTACACAAACATGGAACAAACACAAACACGTGCATAGAAACACACAGGCTACAGAAAAATGGCGGCCCTGCGTGGCACCACGAGGCTCCCAGGGACCCATGAGGGATCCCTAGCCCTCAAGGACAGGCCCAGGCAGAACAGGGGGCCCTGACAGGAGCCCCCACCAGGTACAACCTCCCCTCCCGCACAGCCAATTGTCCGATTGCCTGCAGCACACCCCCTCCCGGCCCCCATCGCTAGCATATCGCCCTGCCCCCACCCCAGGAGGTGGACCAGACCACCCACACAGCTCCAGCATAAGTGGAGGGGGTGGTAGGATGGGGGGGCCAGATAAGGGGGGTGCCTGAAGGGAAGGAGGGGTACCCAAGGGGCCAACCGTTCCAGGGAGGGGCCCACGTGCACCTAAAAACCCTCCAGGGGGAGAGGGGGGACAGCTACTCACCATACCAGGAACCAGGCGGGCACCGTTCCAGACAGAACCTCCTCTGCATCGAAATGGGGGGTTTTCGGCCAGGAGGAACACTGCAATTCGGGCTGAGACCCGGTTGTATGTGACCTCGCGAGGCGTTTAACTCGCAGGCCGATCTACCGTGTAGCTGAGGTCTGCGCGTGCTTGCTGGCCAGACTGGGTTGACCACTGGATCTAGATTATCCAGCCTGTCGCCCAGTCCGGCAGTTGATTGTAGATCGCACAGGAGAAGATTTTCTATCTAAAAAGAAAAAATTGCCAGGACCAGAGATCCCAGCAAGGAACTAGGTCCTTACTCCTGACTAGGCAGCAAAAACTGAGTACCTATAGCAGAGAGAGAGAGTATACCCCTTGGGACTGCCCATAGGCGTAGCCAGATTCTTTTTCTGCCTTGTGTCCTACTCCTGTAGGGGGCAGGATAACCCAATGGTCATGAAGGAGCTGTGTACGTCAATGAACGAAAGAGAAATTCAGGTTTTCATGTTATCACAAAGCTACCTGTCCTTTATGCCAAATCTCCAACGTATTTTTATTTCCATTGCGGTCAGGTAGCGTACACCTTGAAGGGTCATACGTGGCAAGGTGTTCAAGGTAAAAATGTGGGAGGAGCCACAATAATGAAGCAAAGCCATGGACAGGTTTAAGAAAGGTGAATAGATTTTATGAATATTGCTCAATAAATTTAAGAATGCTTTGATTGTTGGGAACCCCCAGAAGTATTTCACCTCCAGCGCTGTCAAACAATATTGCAACATAATTTCATTTTTTTTTTTCTATTGATTACATGCAAGGTCAGGTGCATGGCGGGAGAAGTGTGACATCACACGGACTAATCAATACGTTGAGATTGAGAAAAATAATGGAGATGAAATCAATGGCGACGTACAAACTGCACGGAATCAAAGGCCGCATGTCCCTATGAAAGGTTACATGATTGGGTGTGGAACGTCCCAGTTGGACGCGGCGGCAGATAGAAAAGCCCAAGCACTTTAGCTGATTGCCATTAGCCGAAGTGTTCTCCTAACGGCGTAGCAGCCATTTTGTCGGAGATCAATAAAGCGCGCAGATAAAATGTCAGCGGAGACGGTAAGATATATGGGCGATCAATATATTATTTTAAGTAACTGAGCGATTTGACTTCTGAACATCGCTGTTTGCCATCAATATAATCCGTCTACCACTGTTAATAGCCAGATCGATGTATACGGCGATGTCCCTCGCACTGAACTATACGGCTTTCCAATCGGGAGTGCCAGGGTTACAACCTTTCACCTCCCCTGATTGATCAGCCCTTCAGGTTATTAACGTTGTACTATAATTTTAAAGTTTATGGAAGTGATCATCGACAATTATTCTGGTTTTTAGTGCTTTGATGATAAGAATCCTCTAGGGTGGAGAGTTATGACACGGCAGCTGGAGAATAAGTCCTAAAGAGAAAAAGACAGAAAACATAACCTATAACAAGCCTTTGCACAGACTGCCTTCACTTTGTATGTTCTCCAACTGCTGCAGACTGGCAGTGGATAGGAGGGGCATATACAATGGTTAGAGGACAGTATAACATTTACTGTTCCCCAACCTTCTTGTATTGAATTGTATTGTAACGGTTCAATTTCCCTGTATTTTGTAAAGTGCTGCTCGAATTGATAACTCTACATAAATTCTGTATAATAATAATAATAATAATACTAATAATAATAATAACAATAATAATAATAATAATAATAATAATAATATATTAATCCTGTATATAAAAAGCTACAAATAATAATAATAATAGTATAATATATAAATCCTGTATAATAGCTTTAAATAACAATACTATATTTATCCTGTATAATAATGCCAAATAATGATAATAATAATAATAATAATAATAATAATAAAAATAATAATAAATTGTGTTCAATAACTCTGAATAATAATAATAATAATAATATTAATAACAAAAATAACAATAATAAAAAAAATATAAATAATAATAAATCTAAATCTGGAATAATATTAATATCTAAATCCTGTATATTTACAATAAATAATAATAATAATATTATATAAATCCTGAATAATAATAGTAATAAAAAATGTATCATGTGATGATAATATAAATAATGTATAATGTAATAATAATAATCATCATTATGCCGGTATTATTATTATTATTATTCAGGATTATTATTATTGTTTATATTAAAAGTTATTATACAAGATCTATCTATTAATATTAATATTATTATTATTATATGTTGTTATTATAATTATTATTAATATTATTATTATTAATAATACTATTGTTATTATCATTATTATTATTATTATTATTATTTTTATGGTTATTATTTAAAGTTATTATACAGGATGTATATATCATTATTCAGTACTTACTATTTATATTATTATTATTTATTATTAATATTATTTATATTTATTCTACAGGATTTGTATACAAATAAAATAATAATAATAATAATAATAATATTAATAAAATCCACTTCTGTATAATAACAGCTATAAATAATAATACTTATAGTAGTAGTAGTGGTAGTAGTAGTAATAATAATAATAATAATAATAATATTTATCATCATCATAATAACTTTTATTCTTTTAGTTTAGAGCTTAAAAAAAGTGGGCCTGTCATGAGATACACTATGTTGTCAAAAGTATTGGGACACCTGCCTCTACACGCACATGAACTTTAATGGCATCCCAGTCTTAGTCCGTAGGGTTCAGTATTGAGTTGGTCCACCCTTGCAGCTATAACAGCTTCAACTCTTCTGGGAAGGCTGTCCACAAGGTTTAGGAGTGTGTCTATGGGAATGTTTGACCATTCTTCCAAAAGCGCATTTGTGAGGTCAGGCACTGATGTTGAACAAAAAGGCCTGGCTCTCAGTCTCCGCTCTAATTTATCCCAAAGGTGTTCTGTAGGGTTTGGGGCAGGCCAGTCAAGTTCCTTCACCCCAAACTCGCTCATCCATGTCTTTATGGACCTTGCTTTGTGCACTGGTGCGCAGTCATGTTGGAACAGGAAGGGGCCATCTCCACTCTGTTCCCACAAGTTGGGAGCATGAAATTGTCCAAAATATCTTGATATGTTGACGCCTTAAGAGTTCCCTTCACTGGAACTAAGGGGCCAAGCCCAACCCCTGAAAAAACAACCCCACACCATAATCCCCCCTCCACCAAATGATTTAGACCTACTGTATACTATACTGTATATTGTGAGATGTCAGGAATTTATTTCTGCCAGCTTGTTACTAACAGGTCCACTTTAACTATGAATTATATAACACAGGCAGCCACAACTAGGATTGAAATTGTGAGCCTGGCAGTTAGACACAGGGGCACCGTATATTCCCTAAATATTAAGAAATGTAATTTATGATTTCTATAGCGCGGTGAGGCAGCCATCTTGGGTCCATCCAGTTGAGCCAATGAACCTAGCAGCATGTCTTAAGGGTGCGAGAAGAAGCTCATGCAAGCACATGGAGAACACGTCACCTCTATGCAGATTGTGGCCCAATCGGGATTCATACTGAGGACTCCGGTGCTGCAAGGCAGGGGTGCTAAGCCACTGGGTTGTGTACAGTATAACAAGGAATGTCTGGATGGTTTCAGCGGTATACTATACTCATCTTTTTACATTCACAGATGTTTCATTCTGCAGGAAACTGATACTTTATTTAGTAACCAAATCCACATCCTGCATCCTTGATTTATTGTAACCAAATCCACATCCTGCATCCTTGATTTATTGTAACCAAATCCACATCCTGCACCCTTGATTTATTGTAACCAAATCCACATCCTGCTTCCTTGATTTATTGTAACCAAATCCACATCCTGCATCCTTGATTTGGGTAAAATGAAAAAGAAATTAATAAAAATACCCCATACATAACCTAGTACGTGACTAGGTAGTACACCATCAATCTCCAACTGCCGCTGACTCAAGGACACTAAATGGCCTCGGTATTGTAGACAGGTACCTATAACCTTCCCGAGACAAGCGCATTCTGAATCTTTTCAAGCAGCTAAGGCTGAAGAGTACTCAGAGCTTTTTTTTCCCACAAGGATCATGAAAACAGCATAAAATTATAAGAAAAAATGATTGTACAGCAGTTCATACCAAGAGTATGAACCTGGATCCCAGGACACTATTAAACAGTCTGCGTTATATCCGCCCACTTTGTGCCTGGGCGTGCCCAAAACCACGTCCACTTTACAAGTTGGTCCTGCTGAGATTATGCCTCTAAATATACAGGCACTGCCCACTCATAGCCAATGTCCCTGCAAATATGCCTTTGTGAGTTACTGTGCATATGCAATATCCTAAATAAGATTGATGCTGTGATTGTGGGGCATGGTCCGGGACACAGCATTGGGGTTACACAGGGCCAAGATGTGGGACTGTCTCGGAAAATCCGGGACAGTTGACATCCATGAGACAGCAAAAAAGCTTTTCGTAGGCATTGAGCCTAAAGGCCCGTACACACGTAGCGATTGTCGGCCGTAAATATTCGGCCAACGTCTGATTGGCCGACTGTCGGCTTGTTAGTATGATGCTTCCGACAACCGACTGCGACTTTTCGGCCGAACAGAATCTGCTGTGCAGGCTTTAAAATTTTTGTAGGCCAACAAAGAACGGCCGATTGTTCATCAGTCAGTACAGATTTCGGCCGACAAAAAGCAGATGAGCAAGACTGGGCATGCTCAGAGAAGAAAAAACACACGGAAAGTAAACCATCACATGACATCACTTCTGCAGTCGGTTGTTGTTGGCCGACAAAATTCGCGTGCGGTCTTTAGCACTTTTCAACCTACAAAACAGCACCAGACAAAAGACAGCCGATCGTTCGGCCGACATTTGGTACGCGTGTACGGGGCTTTACACTCCTTATTCTTCTGCACACCTTCCTTGTCTCACTTGCCTCCTATCACCCTCCTCCTATGTGATGCCACCCTCTGGTGATTCCCATCATCACCACCCTTCCATGTGCTGCCGCATCCTGATTCTTCGATCACTGTCACACTGTGTGATTCCCCCTTTTGGTGCCCCCCTCCCCCTTATCACCCTACCCTCCAAAGTGCTGCCAAAAGCTTTTTGTGGGCATTGGGCCTTTAACCTGTAATTCTCCTGCACATCTTCCCTATCTCACCTGCTTTCTATCTCCTTCCCCCCCATGTCCTGCCACCCTCTGGTGATTCCCATTATCACCCTTCTATGTGTTGACGCATTATGATTCTCCGATCACCCTCCCACTGTGTGATTCCCCCTTTTTGTGCCTCCCTTATCATCCTACCCTTCAATGTGCTACCAAAAGCTTTTTGTGGGCATTGGGCCGTTCACCTCTAATTCACCTGCACACTTTCCATATCTCACCTGCTTCCTATCCCCTACCCCCCCCCCCATGTGTTACCACCCCCTTGGTGATTCCCATTACAACCTTCCATGTGCAGCCACATCTTGATTCTTCTATCATTCTTCCACTGTGTGATATTCCCCCTTTTGGTGCCCCCCTCCCCCATATCACCCTACCCTTCAATGTGCTGCCAAAAGCTTTTTGTGGGCATTGGGCCTTTCACCTCTAATTCACCTGCCCACCTTTCCTATCTCACCTGCTTCCTATCACCTCCCCCCCCCCCCCATGTGCTGCCACCCTCTGGTGATTCCCATCATCACCCTTCCATGTGTTACCACCTACAGGTGATTCCCATCATCACCCTTCCATTTGCTGCAACCTTCCGGTGCCTCCTTTCACACCCTCATCATGTTCTGCCACCCCCTGTTGCCTCTGATTACCCTCTCCACCAGGTGATGCCACTTTCTGGTGCTTTGCCTCCTATCACCCTACCCTTCAAAGTGCTGTCAAAAGATTTTTGTGGGCATTGGGCCTTACACCTCTAATTGTCCTGCACACCTTCCCTAACTCACCTGCTTTCTATCACCGCCCCCCATGTGCTTCCACCCTCTTGTCATTCCAATCACCACACTTCCATGTGCTGCCACCTCCTGGTGTCTTCAATCACCCTCCCCACCATGTGATACCACCTTCTGGTGCATAGCCTCCTATCATCCTACCTTTCAAAGTGCTGCCAAAAGCTTTCTGTGGGCATTGGGCCTTACACCTCTAATTCTCTTGTATGCCTTTCCTATTTCACCTGCCTTCTATCACCCTCCCCCATGTGCTTCCACCCTCTGGTCATTCCCATCACCACTCTTCTATGTGCTGCCACCTTCTGGTGTCTCCTATCACCTCCTCCTCATGTGCTGCCACCTCTTGGTGCTTCCAATCAGCCTCCCCGCCATGTGATGCCACCTTCTAATGCCTTGCTTCCTATCACCCTACCCTTCAATAGGCTGTCACTTTCCCTCCCGATAGTCACCCCAACAATGAGAACAAGGAAGCATTTCCATCTCCAGGTCCATGTAGGGATTTCCGATCAGGAACCAGCTGGGCTCTTTGCTGCGATTACACCCTCCCTCGACAACAATAAGACATTCTGAAGGAACTTGTGAGTCAGAGGCGAGTAAGAGACGAAGTTGTTAAGGCGCCTTTATTAACTGGAGCATGTCCCCACTCTCTCTGTTAGCGCCTTCAGACAACATTGATATGAGAATTAGACTTTTTGTTCCTTTTGAAGAAAATGTACAAATGTAAAGTGTAGGGGGGGGGGGGGTTGAGCAGAGTGCCCACGTTCTTTGCATTGGTCAACCAGAGATAAAAAGATTGCAGATATTAATGAGACACTGCAGTCTAACAAATCAGCAGAATATTGTACTTAAAGCAGACTTCTACTTAAAAAAAAAAAAAGAAATAGGCATTTTAGAGAATAAAATAGAAGTTCTCATTGCAATACTTACATTGTCTCTAGTGTTGTCCTTTAGAGAAAATCCTCTCCTTCACCAGCCATTGACTTTTTTACATGTTGAGTGATAGCCAGTGCTATTCTACCCACTTCCTATGAGCCCACACTGTCATGGACACACCCCCTGGAGGTGCTTCACCACATCGCCCTTGGTTCACAGAACAATGCTGCAAAGAGTGATGCTGACCTTATAAGGAGGTCATTTTTAAACAAAAATGTACAAAAATAGGAAATCTATATGACTATTTTCCCATAGCCATTCACATATTACCAGAATAGTCATGGAGCCACCCCAGGGGGGGATTCCATGCAAGGAGAGTCAAGAGGTGTATGCAAAGATAGAAATGATTTTACTCTATTAGTCTTTTAACAAGGGGAGGGAAGAAAAAGGAACTGTAGACAAGGATGGGTGGGAGGGGATGGATAGGAAGGGGAGAGAAAGGGGTTCAGTAAAAACCTTCAGGCCTGAAGAAGGAGCGCATGCTCCGCAACGCGTCACCGCTCATTCTAGGCTCTGCACACCAGGAAGTGATGTCACGGCCCCTCCACACGTGGCCCAGCGCTATCCACTGCAGCTACGGACCAGGACTCCCACAGGAGACCGCCGCTCCCCTGCACCAGGACCAGCTTCGCAAGGACTGCTTTTCCACTGCATGGTACCACATGGTACGGTGTTGGAACGGTTCGGTATGGTACAGCGGCGCTTTTCCACTACATGGAACCGAACGGTATGGCTCGCTTAAACAGTACCACCTCGGTTGTGGTTCCAAGAGGGCCGTACCGGTACCATATCCCACAATCCTTTGCATGCAGCCTTGACTGTTTGTCACTACTAGTCACTGATTGGTCAGAGAATCATTGTTATCCCACCCACTTTACTTTAGTGGAAAAGCAAACCGTACCGAACCGTTCCAACACCGTACCATGCGGTACCATGCAGTGGAAAACCAAACGGAGCCAAGCAGGGCCAAGCAGGGCCGAATGGAGCCGAGCCGGTACTTGCAGTGGAAAAGTGCCATAAGGGACCCTCTCGATGTGAGATGCCCAGGACCTCCACATAAAACTTGATGCCTGTTACCACTTTACTCTTGTGAGTAATATTGTTTTTATCCCACATTAAAGGTTTTATATTGCTACACTCAGATCAGCGCTTTGGGTTTCTCTCTCCCCTTGTATCTAACTCTAACTGGCCTGCACAAAGTCCTAACCTCTACCCTACTGAACACCTTATGGTGAATTGTAATGCTGATTGTGAGCAAGGGCTGTTACCATAATGAGGTCTGTGGATCCAAAACGAAATAAGGAGAATAAGGGGTCATAGTTAAGTTTTCCAAAATTCATAATCTGATATGGATCTACAACCCTCCTGAACACCTTTGGGATGAACTGGAACCTTGATTGTGAGCCAGATCTTCTCATCCTCACAAATGGGCACAAATTCCCCAGAGACACTCTTTAAAATATTGTGGAAAGCCTTCCCAGAAGAGTTATTATTACAAAGAGAGGCCAAACCTATATTATTGCCCCCGGTAGGCCATATTAATCACCATTGGAAGGGGATGTCCAACAACTTCATAGGGGTGTAAGGGTCAGGAGTCCACAGACTTTGACCATATGGTGCATAAGTGCTCGTTTTGTTTTACAAAATGTAGCTTTCTATCTTTTTTCCAGATAACACAATAACACAGAGAAGACCATTAGCATTACTATCATATTGGGAGGCCCTCCGAGCTGGATGCAGCCACCTGTGTGATGGAGAACCGTTAAGTTCCAGGTCATTAAACATTGTTCTTGTTTCCCCCGTTGATGATATAAGATTTCTAGTTAGACAGCGGACAATCTCAAGGGCATCTTAATCAAGACGAGATCTAATTACTTGGGATAATTGCTGTACATCACGGGCGCTGAGCGACAGATATGAGGGATTCTTGGACCGCCATGCTAGAGCTGTAATTGAGTGTCGCTTGGAGCTGGCCGGAGCTGGAGAGTGATGAATGGTGTGGATATTCTTGTGTACATATGAGATAGCTCTCTGTCATCTTGTATTAACCTCATTATCATACTAGGCCGACCCTTTCTTCCGGTATACAAAGCACCTCCAGCTTTGTTCTATAGAGCAGCGACAATGTATAGAAGATGATTAATAATTTAGACATTCTGAATCTCTAATTGGGATGACTTTTTTTCTTTGAAACTGGTTATTAAATTAAAGGCTGTCTCTATTTAGAGGAAGTACTTTATGAACACAGTGTGCCATAAAAAGGGGGCTCTCTGCCTTATGATTTATAGAGTCTCTCCTGAGCCTCGTGATAAGTAAATTATAACAGTGCCAGGTATCGCAGGATCCCAATTTTCATTCTGTTGATCCACTATAGCCATGGCCATGAGAAGTCTTTAAGGGCCCATTAACATTTCTTGCGGTGTTTTAATGCATGTGCGTAAATCGGAGTTATATTGAGTGTTAATGTTCACTGTGTTGAAGTGGACACTTCCCTCCTATTCACCCGTCCTCCCCTCCACTAGCAGAATAGGGTTGTTTTTTTTCCCTTTTTTTTTTTTCTTTTTTTGGTTAATAAAAAAGTCCACCCTTGCCCATCATTCACCTAGGCCAGTGGTCTCCAAACTGGATGCGACCCTTTGCTTGCCTTTATCCAGCCCTTGGGACACTATTTCTTCCACTGATATTAGGCACTAATTCCCCACACTGACACCAACGGTTCCTCCCTCTGACACCAATGATGAGGCATAACTTCTTCCTCTGACACCAATGACGCGATAAAATTCCTCCCACTTACACCAATGATGGGGCACTACTCCTCCCACTGACACCAATGATGAGGCACTACTCCTTCTACTGGCATCAATGATGGGGCACTATTACTTCTACTGGCACCAATGATGGGGCACTATTTCTTCTACTGGCACCAATGATGGGGCACTATTCCTTCTACTGGCACCCATGATGGGGCAGTATTCCTTCTACTGGCACCAATGATGGGGCACTATTCCTTCTACTGACACAGATGATGGGTCACTATTCCTCCCACTGACACCACCGATGGGGTGCTATTTATTCCACTGACACAAAGGACGGGGCACTATTCTACTCACTAATACCAATGATGGGGCATTCCTCCTCCTATTAGCCACAGGGGTGCCACATATTTTTTTTTCCTCCCACTGACCACCAAGCCAGATGCATTATTTACTCCCAATGGCAACAGTGCCGCCCTCCATTGCAATATTCCTCCCATTGGCACCAACAATGGGCACTATTCCTCCACTGACACCAATAATGGGGCAATGTTCTTCCCACTGACACCAACGATATGACACTATTACTTCTACTGACACCAATGATGGGGCACTATTCGTCTCACTAGCACCAACAATGGGGCACTATTCCTTCTACTGACACCAATGATGGGTCACAATTTCTTCCACTCACACCATTGATGGGGTGCCACATATATTTTGTTTTTACTCCCACTGACCACCAAGCCTAAGGAATTATCTACTCCCAATGGCAACAGTGCAGGCCCCAAATACCAATATTCCTCCCACTGACACCATCAATGGGGAATTATTCCTTCCACCGACACCAATCATGGAGCACTATTCCTTCCACTGAAACTGATGATAGGGTGCTATTCCTTCCACTGACCCCAACGATGGGGCACTAATCAAAGGAATAATGCCCCATCATTGGTGTCAGTGGAAGGAATAGCACCCCATCATGGGTGTCAGTGACACCAACAATGGGGTGCTATTCCTCTCACTGACACCCATGATGGGCACTATTCCTGCCACTGACACCAACGATGGGGTGCTATTCCTCCCACTGACACCAACAACAGGGGCACTACTCCTCCAACTGATACCAATGATGGGGCATTATTGCTCCTCCAACTGGCTACAGGGGTGCTGCATATTTTTTTTTACATCCACTGACCACCAAGCCTGAGGCAGTATCTACTCCCAATGGCTAAAGCGTGGTCCCCCCTAAAGTTTGAAGGGGAGTAAACTGGCCCTTTGTTTAGAAAGTCTTAAGACCCCTTAGCCTAGGTGAATGACGTGCACTGTCCTTCCTTTGCCTTTTGAGAAATGCACATCACATATCCCAAAAGGCAAATCGCCACATTCAGGAAGGAGGAGGGGGCGGGCCTGACGCAGCATCATCAAGAGGCACGCCGGCTCTTCCTGGTTGAGCCGGTATGCCTCTTGGTGACGTAATCATTAAGATGGGCATGTGGGGCTAAGGGGTGGCAAAAAAAAAGAGGATCTCAGCAGGACAACGCTGGATTTTCTGGGTGGATGAGTATCAAAAACCTACACGGGCCACTCTGTAAGGGGGGGTAAAAACAGGGGAGATGGCAGACGGAGATACGCTTTAAGGCAGCCCATTGAAATGAGTAGGCTCCCAACGTACCCTGACATGGACAGGATGTGGAACACTTTCTGTCCTAGGAAGACAATGCTCACTTTATCTATAGAGAACAGCATTGAAACCCTAGGACAGGACTACAGAACATCTCCCCTCTTCTCTATAAATTAGGGACTGGGTAAGGTGATAATATAGTTTGGGAATTGAATGTAGTACAGCTAGATAGTACAGAAGGATCCAAAATCAATGGATTAGCCATGTGCAGAATGGAAAATTTTGTTTCGGATAGATTTGTTATGTTACTTATTTTGTTTCGTTGATTCGTTTCAGAAATTAATTTAGTTTACTTTCATTTTGTTTATTATTTTCAAACGAATTCCAAATTTTTGGAACGATTCAAATTCAGATCAGTCGAAAAATGATTGCCCGAGTCATATACTGCGTGAAGAATAGCTGGTTGTTAAGGAGCAGGCCGGGAGGTAACAACCGGTGACTCATCAGCTGTCAGCGGGCTTCCCTGCTGGCAGCTGAATGTAAACAGAATTGATGGCAATGAAAAATGCAAAAAAAAAAAAAAAACATCTTGGGGTTTCCCCCCTATTCATACCAGAACCTTCATGACTGGTATAGGGTTTAAGGGGATCCCCAAAATTTTTAAAAACTGCGTGCCCCTGGCAATCCATACCAGACCCTTATCCATGTTCGCAGCCCAGCAGGCCAGAAAAGAGGGGGTGGGGGCGAGTGAGCTCCTCATGGACTATACCAGGCCACATGCCCTCAACATAGGAGGGGGTGTTTTTTAGTAAAGTACTTGTCAAAAACTGTTGTTATGTTTTTAATTACTTTTTAGACTTTTTTGGTGAATGAGTACCCCTCATTCACCACAGGATGCCCCCCCATGTAAATGAGTAGGAGTACAATGTACCCCTACTCATTTACATGGGGGGGCAGGATCTGGGGACCCCCTTGGTAAAAGGGGCTTTCCGATTCTGATAAGTCAGCATCCAAACCCCCACAACCACTGGGCCAGGGTTTTTGGGGAAGAGGCACTCGTCTCCATCAACATGGGAACAAGGTGCTTTGGGGAGCAACCAAAATTTGCACATGTCTACAATGGATTTCTGGCATGATCAATAGCCATTTTATTTTTGCACTAGCAGATATAAGACAACAAATTTTATGGTATATTAGACCAACAGAAAGCAATAATGAGAAGTTCATTGTAAGGTTTACACACACTTTGAGAATTAGATTTAGGAGCTATAGTGAGTTTTTGCAGAAGATTGAGCTGTAGACGGTAGCGAAAGCACATACTGATTTTTAGAGCTTTATGACTATAGAGTTCTCCTGTAGCCCAGGCAACTCTCATTGTGGTCTAATCTGCTGCCAGCAGGACTTCAGTCTATAGAGTTTTTCTCTATGGTTGGCTTCTGCATTCACATGGCTCTACTCAGCCATGTTCTTCATTGTATATTAGCCTTTTTTTTTTTCTTACTACTGCCTAAGACTCTGTTAGAATTTAATTGAAGCCATTTCTCACCATTAGGTCTAAAAGGCCGCTCCTTTGTTTTAGAACAACAGGGTCTCGGCTGCAGGAAAATAAATAAAAATACAGAGAATTGAAAGGTCCTATGACGTCTCTGACAGCCACTGACAAATTGGTCTTGCCGATCGCGTTGCTTTGCAGTACTCAGGCCTTGGCTCCTGATGTAATATTTACATGGCAGCTTTAATAAAACACTTCATTTTGACAAGCAAGACTTTGCCGGGTGCTAATAAAACAATCTTTGCCTTGACAGTTCCAATCTTTAGCAGTCTAACACCGCCGTTCTGGAAGGTTCCTGGGTGGCTGAGATCTCCTTTCGTGGTGTTCAGATGGCGATAATGTTTGGATAGATTCGTTTGACCTTCTTTATCTTTCCATTTCAAAGGCCACAGCTTTTCTAATGTACTGTGACAAAGTAGTCCACCGTGGCCTCGGGAAGGGGACGAGAATGTCATAAACAAACTAAAACGACCATTTTTTATGGAGCTATTTCCAGTTTTGAGGTGGCATCACCAACGAAATGAAATGAATGTCAGTGCAACAGGTCTCAACACTTTAATTGGGCCTTTAGTGTGGAAATAAACAATATGCTATAAAGGAAGTGAGCTGGGGAGACGGGAACTGTCATCGTTGGCTTAGCAATAAAGGTTTTGGGATATTTCGGAAGGATAATATTGTAGCACCTTATTAGGTATTGCGAAATATAAGTGCAGTGCAATCATGTTAAATACAACAGTTCAAATAGCTAATGTGATAAAAAAAAAAAAAACAGCGTCAAAGTCCAAGATATAAGAGCTCCACCGTTGTGCAAACTCAAAGTGACAGTTATTATAGTGACATCCAATGTGTTCGGTGACCACCACCTCTGCATAAAGTGCCTGCTTACCTCCAGTATCTGACCCCATAACAGAGTCATTATAGCCTTATGGCACTTTTCCACTGCAAGCCCCGGCTCGGCTCTACTCGGCCCTGCTTGGCCCGGTTGGCTTTTCCACTCCTGGTACCACATGGTACGGTGTTGGAACAGTTCGGTACGGTACGGTATGGTTTGCTTTTTCACCAAAGTAGTACTAAAGTTAAGTGGGTGGGATAACAACGATTCTCTGACCAATCAGTGGCTAGTAGTGACTGCATGCAAAGGATTGTGGGATATGGTACCGGTATGGCGCCGCCGTACCGTACCGAACCATTCCTATACCGTACCATGCGGTACCAGCAGTGGAAAAGCACAAAAGCGAGCCGAACCGTTCGGTTCCATGCAGCTGAAAAGCGCCATTAGCGCACTCCAATCTAGATGGTACTGGAACACTCCTTACAATATCGTCCCTGAATCACGTTACTCCGCTTCCTGAGTCTCAATCAACCATGTACCATATCATAAAATAGTAATTGAGAAACCATAGTGCTTTCTGCTTCAAGTAATTTATTAAAACGTAATCAAGGGATTAAAAACACTCACGTAGATATGTGCAAAACAAACATATAATCAGCTCACCAGGCTGATACAAATGGTAAGTAGTGACGTCATAGGCAATGGCTCCTCTCACCCATACGTCTTACGCCCTCCTAATGGGCTCCTTCAGCCAACCTTCCTAGGTAGGCTGCTGAATAAATTTAGCTTTTGGCTTGCTCTGTAATAAGTTTCTAGTTTAGTCTTTAAGCTTGTGTCATGGTGCTACTGGTGTGAGCCTACAGGCAAGCAGGTGACACGGGATCCCCTAGGCCAGTGATGGTGAACCTCGGCACCCCAGATGTTTTGGAACTACATTTCCCATGATGCTCAACTACACTGCATGAGCATCATGGGAAATGTAGTTCCAAAACATCTGGGGTGCCAAGGTTGGCCATCACTGCCCTAGAGCGTGGAATCTAAAGGCCAGCCGGTGTTCTGCCAGGGATCCCCTCACGGGAGTTTGGACTTAGCTGCATGCTGACCCCAGGTCACGACCTCAAGGTCCACCCTGCTCGCGAGGAGAGTACCCAAAGACACAGTGCAGGCTCGGATGGATGGAGCAAAAGGAGAGCCAGATAAGGAGCCAGGGTCAGGGCAGGCAAACGTAATCAGGAGAACTAGCCGAGTCGGTACACAAGAGATCAGTTCATGAGAAGTCAAGTTAGGAATGATTGCACGGAAGGGGCACAGGAACAAGTGCTGCTCAAGCAACCAGAAACTGGTCTGAGTGGGATTTAAATAACGAGACACATGGGAGGCTGGACAGTGATCCCAGTTCTACTGCATGCAGGACTACCAGCCCACCTGGCTGCTGCTTCAGCAGCTTACCCGGCTGCACCAAAGATCTTCCAGGGCAGGGGATAGGAAGGGTTAAGCACAGTGCTGTCCTCCCTGGGTTTGCTGATATACTCACACTGTCCTCCTTGCTCCCTGCTGCTCCTCAGGCCGGATTCCTTTCAAACCCCACTGCTGTCAGGATCCTCCCAAGCCAGCCTGACCTCCAGCCTGGGGCAGAGCCCCTCCCCCCCCACTAGTCCCGGGGCTCCCCTCTAAGGCCACCGACAGCCTCTTTAGCACTCCATCTTCCACCCGACTCCCCTGCTGGCATGACACTTCCCAATTTAAGGGCTGGTTCAGTCACCCTGCAAGGCCCACTGCCTGGGGATTAGCCATGCTCCCCCCAAGTATACAGATCAACCCTCTTGGCCTCCTCCCTCCTAGCTTCTAGATTGCTTTGCATTCAGTCACCTCAGCTGTCATGTGCCTCCAGTGACCCCGCAGATGCCTGAGCTGAAGTAAGCTGTGAATGTTGTGTGTCCAGAGACCCCGATGACCCTGCACGTTCCTATGTCTCCAGTAAATCCCGTTCTTCCAGTGACCCTGGTGACCCCTGTGTCCCCTGTGACTCATGGACCCCGATATGCTTCTGTGTCTTCAGTGACTCCTGTGTCTCCAGTACATTCTGTGTCACTTAGTGACCCCGGAGGATCCTGGGTCATTTAGTGATGTCTAGCGACTTTGGTGCACCCTGAACACTTTTATGACACATGTGTCTCCATGCAGCTTCATGTACTCTCCTGTATACACCTGGACTGTCCCCCTTTATCAGGGCACAAGCTTGTTTGGTAAAAATTCAATAAGAATTGTGGTGTGACCTCCCAGACAGAAATCTCTGAGAGACAGGCTACTGACAACAGCTGAATTTTACACGTCTGCCCATGTCTTCAGGAGATTTCCATCTGGGAGGTTACACCACAATCCTTGTTGGATTTCGAACAACTAAGCTTGAGCCTTGTTCAAGAGGGATGGTTTGACCCCACGAAACATGTTAGGTATTTCTTATGTACTGATTGTGTCTTTGTTATCAATAATAAACAGAGTTGTATAAAGTACTCGAAACCCATACTTGAGTAGAACTGCACATGCTCGATCAAAAAGTGACTTGAGTAGAAGTACTAAAGTATTCAACATTTTTTGTACCTAAGTATTGCAAGTAGTTTTTTAAAAATTTTGCTACTCAAGTACTGAAAGTAAAAGTACCAGTAGTTTTGAAAAAAAAAAATTGCTACTCAAGTACTGAAAGTAAAAGTACAAGTACTGTAGTATGTAGTCATTAAAGAAAGAAGTCAAAAGTTTGAACATCATATTGTTTTTTGTTATTTCAAATGCAGCTTTTATTTATACATACAGTAGCTTTTATTTTGGTATGCGCTGATAATACACATGTTTTGAGCTTCATGAAACCTGCCATCTACTGTTCTGGCAGTGGTCATTTTTATAATAGTAACGAGTAACTATGCAGCACAAAAAAAAAATATCGGAGTAGAAGTATTGAAATCATCGAAAAAATGTAGTGAAGTAAAAGTGGAAGTAGGAGAAAAAAATTCTACTCTAGGAAAGTACAGATACCGCCTTTCGGTACTTAAGTACAGTAGTGAAGTAGTTCTACTTAGTTACTATACATCTCTGATAATAAAGGATTGTATGAACTTTTAAGTAATAATTCCTTCCATTCATGCGAATTCCTCAAGCTGCGCAGGTCCCACTTCTGTAGTTCTTTCTCCCGAGTTTGTCTCCAGAGAGTCCAAGGCCCATTCTAAAAGAATACATTAATTTGCAATTGAAAAAAAAAGCTAAGAGCCAGGTCCAGCGCCTCAATATCTTCCATTGTATAGCAGTAAAATGCTGAGAAGGATTCTAATTCCTCAGCACCTTATTTAAAATGAAAAAAAGTTTTGATTCACTTGAAGACCGTCTAATGTACATGTATGTTGGCAGTTTCAAGTGATATAGGGATGATGCCTTCAGCTACAGGTATCATCCCCGTATTGTTTTTTCAGGGCGATCAGCTTTTTTGAAAAAGCCATCCTAATGGCTAATTAACTGCTGGATCGTTTTTTATGGGCTGCAGTTGGGGGTCGTCCCCCCTTCCCGCCACCCTCCCCAGGCTCTACCATCCCACCATCGAGCCCAAAATTAAGCCAGAAATTCCGCCGGCTTACCAGAGAGCTGATAGAAGACTGGAAGGTCCCCGATCATCTCTATGGTATAGCCAGAGATGTATAGTAACTAAGTAGAACTACTTCACTACTGTACTTAAGTATGGAAAGGTGGTATCTGTACTTTCCTAGAGTAGAATTTTTTTCTCCTACTTCCACTTTTACTTCACTAAATTTTTTCGATGATTTCAATACTTCTACTCTGATATTTTTTTTTTGTGCTGCATAGTTACTCATTACAATTATAAAAATTACCACTGCCAGAACAGTAGATGGCAGGTTTCATGAATCTCAAAACATGTGTATTATCAGCGCATACGAAAATAAATGCTACTGTATGTATAAATAAAAGCTGCATTTGAAATAATAAAAAACAAAATGATGTTCAAACTTTTGACTTCTTTCTTTAATAACTACATAACACAGTACTTGTACTTTTACTTTCAGTACTTGAGTAGCAAAATTTTTTAAAAAAACTACTTGCAATACTTAAGTACAAAAAATGTTGAATACTTTAGTACTTCTACTCAAGTCATTTTTTGATCGAGCACTTGTACTTTTACTCAAGTATGGGTTTCGAGTACTTTATACAACTCTGGGTATAGCAAATTGGGGGTTTGAAGGCTACAAAAGTCAATGCTTTTGCTTACAGGGAAGCTCCTGAGATGCCACCAAGATGGAATGACCAAAGGATAGACGTGCTGAACACCGAGAAATGTTGAAGGATATCACCTTTTCTCATGCCTACATACCATAGAGCTGATGGAGGACTGGTAGGTCCCCGATCATTTCTATGGTATAGGAAACCGGAAGCGACGAGTATTTTGTCACGTTCAGCTTCACCGGGTGTAAACAGCGCCATTTTGAAATTACCAATTTAACTGATCTTGGTGTGATCAGATGCTTTTAAGGGCAAAGGAGAAATCTGGGGTCTAAAAGACCCCAGATCTCTCTGTTAAGAGTACCTGCCACTGCCTATTGCTGTGACAAGGGATGTTTACATTCCCTCTGACAGCAATAAGCCCCCGTTCACATAGAGGCGACCTGTGAGGCGACCTGGTCGCCTCACAGGTCGCCGCAGGTCGCCTTCCATAGGGAAGCTGCGGACCCGTTCTAATAGGTGCGACACAAGTCGCTCCGACTTAGAAAAAGGGTCCGGAGCTTCTTTGGGGCGACCAGGAGGCGACCGCCATAGACTTCAATGTTATGAAGTCCGTGGCGGCCGCTCTGAGGTCGCGGCGTGCTGCTCGCACCGCGACCTCGGAGGTCGCCACCCGAAGTCGGATCGCCCCTATGTGAACGGGGGCTAAAAGTGATTAAAAAAGAGAAAGTAACAGTGTAAAAATAAAAAGTAAATAAATAAAACATTTTTTTTCTTAAAGCAATAAAAAATATATAATGTTTGTAAGTAATGTTCCAGCAAAAAATACAGATTTTTATATGTAGAGTGTCAGAAAAGGCCTGGTCTTAAAAGTTAAGGTTAGGGTGATTCTGTTGTAGATCATTGAGGGTAACTAATAAAGCCCCGTACACACGCATCGATTATTGGCCGAGAATTTTCGGCCAACGTCCGATCGGCTGATTTTCGGCTTGTTAGTATGATGCTTCCGACATCCGACTTTTCGGCCGAAAAAAAATCTGGTGTGCAGGCTATAAAATTTTTGTTGGCCGTCAACACAACGGCCGATTATTCGTCAGTCAGTACAGATTTCGGCAGACAAAAATCTGATGAGCAAGACTGGGCATGCTCAGAGAAGAAAAAACACACGCAAAGTAAACCATCACATGACATCACTTCTGAAGTAGATTTTTGTTGGCCGAGAAAATTCGTGTGCAGTCTAGGCACATTCCAACCAACAAAACACAACTCTGGACAAAAGTCGGACGATCGGTCGGCCGATAATCGCTGCGTGTGTACGAGGCTTAAGATCTGGACTGGTGATGAGGGCCAAAGGCACATTGCATTGGGCAAGATCATAAAAGGTCAAAGAGAGTTAAAATTAAGAGTGTACAGAAAATAGACAACACATCTAATTAAGAGATGGGATTATTTATGCAGGTAAATGTGTGGCGTCAAAGGCTACAAACGTCTGTGCCTTTGTCTACAAGGAAGCTCCTGAGATGCCACCATGATGGAATGATGGTGGTGGTCCATGATGGACTAAGGGATAGCTGTGCTGATACCAAGAAACATTCAAGGATTTCACCTTTTCTTACCAAATATCCTTAGCCAATTCCTCCCCTCCTGCCTCTTCCAGAGGGTTCCAGATGGGCGAACGCCCTTCTCTCCTTGACAGAACCGGTCCTGTGGAACTCATTCCACATTGGTAACACTATTTAACATTCATGCCTCCTAATTAGCATTTTATGGATTATTTAAATCATGTTAGAGCATCACCAGAGCGTGTAATGTTCACAGGAAAACGACCAGAGCCGCCTCACATTTGCATATTTCGCTAGGGTTGAGCAACGCCCGCGGATCATGTTATCATAGCAGGGAACGAGCTATCACAATCAGTCGAGGATCTGACCGTGTTGATAGAAGAATTACTTTTTAGATTGCAATTTTGTATTTCCAGGCATTTGGGGCTCGAGTGGTTTTTATTGGTTCCTGAACATCAAACATTACGGAGCGGGAGGGGGAAGATATGGATCCCTTCTCTGGGGAAGGATGACGTTCAGGGAGGCCGGTTTGTCTAAGAACAAGTTGAGATAATAACTGGTTCTTGGAAAAAATACTTCACACATACTCCAATGTTCCGCTTAGACGTCTGCTTAACCACTTGCCGACCCACCAGGGGCTGACTGGCAACTTTTGGCCCAGGGGTAAGTACAAACCAGAGGCCCATGGTGCAGCTACTCAGCCCCCCTACCACTCCCCCTCTTTCCAGCCTCCTCCTGACCCCTATTCCAGGCTGAACCTCTGCTCCAGGTACTCTCTACTCATAGGCCGAAACTGGGTTCCCGACCTGGCCAGCAGGGGGCGGTTGGGGCAGTTGAGATAATAACTGGTTCCTGGAAAAAATTCTTCACACATACTCCAATAGTCCATAAGACGTCTGCTTAACCACTTGCCAACCTGCCAGGGTCTGACTGGCAACTTTTGGCCCAGGGGTAAGTACAAACCAGAGGCCCATGGTGCAGTGACTCAGCCCCCCTACCACTCCCCTTCTCCTCCTCCCCCAGCCTCCTCCTGACCCCCATTCCAGGCTGAACCTCTGCTCCAGGTACTCTCTACTCATAGGCCGAAACTGGGTTCCCGACCTGGCCAGCAGGGTATGGTTGAGGCGAACTGGGACAACTCGGTTGGGGCTCCAGTGGGGCATTGAACCGGCCTCTGCTCAGACACAGTTTACACCATCCATGCTGGGGGGGGGGGGCCTGCGCTTTGTCCTTCTCTTCAATCTGCATTCAGTAGGTCAGCGGCAGGGACTTTTTACTTTTCTTCATCAGGAATCCTTTAGGCATGTCCGTGGCAGAAGCGATGAAGCCTTTATATAGAGCATTAGAGCGGCCCACAGGGCAATTGCCTCCCTGCCCCCTGACCCAGTCCTCCCCTGCGACCTGCCATAGTACATATATTATGACGGGGCGGCTCCTACAGGCACAGCAACTTACTGGTACCTCATTCTCTGTTTCAGGGTTTGGGGCGCACACCCGCCCGCCTACTCCCCTGTGATTTGACACAACAGGAGTTTGTCAGCAGATCGGCTGTGTCCAATCGCAGCGCAGAGCCCTGTGTTGACAATCAATACAATACAGAGGGAACAATCACTTTGTTTCTTTTCCCTGCAAAGCAGGGAAAAGAAACTAACCTATCTGTAGTAAAAATCAGCACACTTTTTGTGCTTTTTGAGCTTCCTTTTGGTGGTATTTGATCACCTCTGTGGTTTTTAGATTTTGCGCTATAAACAAAAAAATAGCGACAATTTTGAAAAAAAAAAAAAATGCCATATTTTTTACTTTCTGCTATAAAACATTCCCAATAAAACTTTTTTTAAAAAATAATTTTTATCAGTTTAGGCCAATTAGTGTTCTGCTACATATTTTTGCTAAAAAAAAAATCCCAAAAAGCGTATTTTAATTGGTTTGTGCAAAAGTTATATCGTTTACAAACTACGGGATAGATTTTTTTGACTTTTTAATTATTTATTTATTTATTTTTACTAGTAATGGCGTCGATCTGCGATTTTTAGCGGGACTGCGACATTGCGGCGGACAGATCGGGCCCCCTAGCTGACATTTTTTACACTTTTTGGGGACCAGTGACACTAATACAGTAATCAGTGCTAAATAATAAGCACTGTTACTGTATAAATGACACTAGCAGGGAAGGGGTTAATACTGGAGGTGATCAAAGGGGTTAACCACTTGCCGACCGCTCACTGAGCTGGTACTGCAGCAAAGTGGCTTGTTATCGTCCAGTGACGTAGACCTACGTTGCTGGACAACGCCCCCTCTCGGCAGGCTGGCTGCCGCTGTATTCAGACACAGCGGGAGTCTGGCCAGGGGAGGAGAGGCGGTGATAAGGGGCAGACTGGCTACTTTCAGCCCAGGGGCGCAGGTACAAACCAGAGGCCCGTGGTGCAGCGACTCGGCCCCCCTCCCACTCTCCTTCTTCCTGTCCTCCTCCTGAACCCCACTCCAGGCTGAAGCCCTGCTTCAGGTACTCTCTACTCACTGGCTGAATCCGGGTTCCCAACCTGGCCGACAGGGGGCGGTTGGGGGAAGCTGGGACAGCTCGGTTGGGGCTGGCCAGGGGAGGAGATTCTCCAGTCGTGCATGGAACCAGCCTTGGCTCAGAGAGTTTACACCATCCATGCTGGGGAAGGAGGCCTGCACTCTGTCCTTGCCTTCAACCCACAATCAGTAGGTCAGTGGTGGGGACTTTTTACTTCTCTTCACCAAAAGAGAATGTAGGCATGTCTGTGGCAGAACCAGCCTTTTTACAGGACATCAGAGTGGCCCAGGGGGCAATTGCCCCCCTGCCCCCTGGCCCAGTCCTCCCCTGTCGGTGATCACCGCCGCTCTTCCCCGATCGTGTGGAGTAAACTTTGTTTACACAAGTGGGCGGATCTCCTATGTGACAGACAGTCAAAGATTACAGGATTCATCAGCATAGCTGAACTTGCGATCTGTGTCTGTGTCACACAATCCCCTCCCCCCCACACACGTCAGTAAGCATGAGGCATACATTAACCCCTTGATCACCAATAAAGTTACCCCCTTCCCGGCCAGTGTCATTATTACAGTAACAGTGCATATTTATAGCACTGATTACTGTAGTAATGTCACTGGTCCCCCCAAAAGTGTAAAAAATGTCAGTTAGGGGTCCGATCTGTCCGCTGAAATGTCGCAGTCCCGCAAAAAAAAAAAAAAACGCAGATCGCCGCCATTACTAATAAAAAAATAAACAATAAAAATGACAAATCTTTCCCGTAGTTTGTAAACGCTATAACTTTTGCCCAAACCAATCAAAATACACTTATTGCGATTTTTTTTACCAAAAATATGTAGCAGAAAACCAATTGGCCTAAAATGTTAAAAAATGCAGATTTTTTAAAAAATTTTGGGGGGGGGGGTGTTATATAGCAGAATGTAAAAAATATTGTTTTTTTTTTTTCAAAATTGTCGCCCTTTTTTTTCAAAAATTAAAAATCGCACAGGTGATCAAATACCACCAAAAGAAAGCTCTATTTGTGGGGAAAAACGGACATAAATTTAATTTGGGTACAGCGTCGCTTGACGGCGCAATTGTCAGTTAAAGTAACGCAGTGCAGAATCGCAAAATATAGCCTGGTCAGGAAGGGGGTAAAATCTTCTGGTCTTAAAGCTGTTAAAAATACGTTCATTGAGGATTTTTTTGTCAAAGACATGTAGCTAAATACATTTTGGCCTAAATATATGACAAAAATTGAATATATTGGATATTTTTTAACTGTCAAAGTAGAAAATGTCAATTTTTTCCGCAAAATTTTCGCTCTTTTTTTATTAATATCGCAAAAAATGAAAAGCGCAGAGGTGATCAAATACCACCAAAAGAAAGCTCTGTTTGTGGGGGAAAAAGGACTTAAATTTTGTTTGGGTACAGGGTTGCATGACCGCGCAATTGTCAGTTAAACTCGCGCAGTGCCAAGTTGCAAAAAGTGGCCTGGACGTAAAGTAGGAAAATCCTCCGGTGGTAAAGTGGTTAATGTATGCCTAACAGTGCTTACTCACTGTGTGTGTGTGTGTGGGGCGGGGGGGGGGGACGGGGGGTTCTGTGTCAGGCACAGAGAGATGGCGGGTTGTAGCTTAGCTGAAACTGCTGATGTCTCCCTGCCTGTCTGAGAGAAGATCCGCCTGCTTTGTTCACATAAGCAGGTGGGTCTTCTCTCAGATTCCCGGATGATCGCGGGAGGGCAGCGGCAATCATCGCAGCTCCTCCCGCAGCCCGTTTAGACACAGCGGAAGCACGGCGCCGCCGGAACCACATGCACTTCAGTCACGTAGTACTGGACGCAGCCAAGCTGCCCTGCCGCAGTAAAAAGCAAAGCAGGCGGTCGGCAAGTGGTTCAATATCACCAAATGAAAGCTGTATCTGTCTCAAAAACATGATAAAAATGTAATTTGGGAACAGTGTTGCATAACTGAGTAATTGTTATTCAAAAGTGTGGCAGCACGGAAAACATAAAATTGGTCTGGGCGGGAAGTGGTGAATGTACGAAAGAGGCGGATAAACGAAAACTTCTAATTGAGAAAATAACTTTTGAAGCGACATGAATATTAAAGCTGATCTTCTGAGTGTAAAGACATTCATATCAATGCCTTCTTCGATAGGATATAAATCCACCGTGTGCACAACCTTGTAAAAGTAGCAGTGACATCATCACTGTGCTGTACAGAGCCTGTGCAGACAGCAGAGCTGTGGGAGGGACCAAGCTTTCTCCATCCGCCACAGGCTGCCTGTAGAAAACTACAGGAGGGGGCGGAGACAAGACCAGTCACCCTGCACATGGAGAGAGAGCAGCAGTGAGCGGTCTTTATTACAGGAAGTTCCCTGACACACCTGGAAATATCAAAGCAAACAAAGATTCCACTGATCTGGTGTTTAGGTAATATCTGCTTAAGCGGAAGCTCAACTTTAAAGACGTTACCCAGAGCAAGCGCAGCGTCTAGTGAAGAAAGGCCAAAACTCCAAGGGGTGAAGGGAATGCTCAAACCTGTGATTATGTATCGATATCCCTACAAATGAGGGTGTCGTTGTCACTACCAATCGGTGACACTTTCTCAGCACTTGGCTAAGAAAAGAAAATGATGCTGTGTGCGGAGAAGGGGAGAAGAGTCGCTGAGTATGGACAGCTGCCTGTGCTCTGCGGAACAGCTGTGTGTATGGTGGGCCAATTCACACCCTGCGCCGCGATGGTAAAATATCCGCCGTGTGGCCGGATCGGCTCTGCTACAGAGTGTGCTGATCCCCATCCACAGACATCAACAACAGGAGGGCTGGCAGGACTGACACAGCCAGACAGATGGGAGAGCGGTCCCAAATCATCTCCATAGAGATACATCCCAGAATATTCCACCACACAGATTTCCAAATTTATCTATCTATCTATCTATCTATCTATCTATCTATCTATCTATCTATCTATCTATCTATCTATCTATCTATCTATCTATCTATCTATCTATCTATCTATCTATCTATCTATCTATCTATCTATCTATCTATCTATCTATCTATCTATCTTATCCCCATTGGAGCCCCCAGCCCTTACATCAGAGCCCCCGACCCTTACATTAGTCTCTATCAGAGTTTTCCCTTACATCAGTATACTTCATACATCAGAGCCCTTCATACATCAGAGCCCTCCATACATCAGAGCCCTCCATACATCAGAGCCCCCCTTTTCCCTTACATCAGTATCCCCATCAGGGTCACTATCAGAGTTCCTTGAACATCAGTGTTCCAATCAGAGCCCCCCCCATACATCAGAGCCCCCCCCCATACATCAGAGCCCCCCTTACATCAGAGCCCCCCATACATCAGAGCCCCCCTTTTCCGTTACATGAGTATCCCCATCAGGGTCACTATCAGAGTTCCTTGAACATCAGTGTTCCAATCAGAGCCCCCCTTACATCAGAGCCCAGCATACATCAGAGCCCCCATACATCAGAGCCCCCTTACATCAGAGCCCCCATACTTTAGATCCCCCCTTACATTAGAGTCACCTTTACATCAGAGCCCCCTTAAATCAGAGCCCCCCATACATCAGAGCCCCCCTTACATCAGAGCCCCCCATACATCAGAGCCCCCATACATCAGAGCCCCCCTTACATCAGAGCCCCCCATTCATTAGAGCCTCCCTTACATCAGAGCCCCCCTTACATCAGAGCCCCCCTTACATTAGAGCCCCCCATACATCAGAGCCCCCCTTACATCAGAGCCCCCCATACATCAGAGCCCCCCTTACATCAGAGTCACCCTTACATCAGAGCCCCCCCATACATCAGAGCCCCCCTTACATCAGAGCCCCCCTTACATCAGAGTCACCCTTACATCAGAGCCCCCCTTACATCAGAGCCACCATACATCAGAGCCCCCCTACATTAGAGTCACCCTTACATCAGAGCCCCCCATACATCAGAGCCCCCCTTACTCCAAACAAAATGTGGTAAATGAACCACCTTTCTCCTGCGCTCAGAAAATGAGGCTTCCCCAACTGCTTTTCCAACTGGACTTTATAAATGGCGTCTCGGATTGGCTAAGGTCTTGCTGCCCTAAAGGACTGGGCAGTCCAACAATACTGCAAACAAAAACACAAAAGAAGGGCGCACCGACCTAGCGCATTATCCTCAATATAGGCTTTTAATATTAAAACATAAAAATGGCTACTCACAAACGCAGGTGAAAATCAATCACATCAGACTCATAAACTTGAGTATCAGAAGTAGTCCATACAGGTGTCCAGAGTCTTGTTAGGATGACGGCTGACGCGTTTCGAGGCATATGCCTCTTCCTCAGAGCCCCCCTTACATCAGAGCCCCCCATACATCAGACCCCCCCTTACATCAGAGCCCCCCTTACATCAGAGCCCCCCATGCATCAGCTGCAGACCAGATAAAATCTTGAAGCTGGCTGCACGCGGCCCACCAGCCATAGATCGGTGACTCTTGCCTTAAACCATTACCGATTGTCTTATTTTATTGGGACTGGCAATTTCTCTTTTTTATCTTTTCACTCTTTCTATCTCCAATTACCAGGGGAAGGGGGAGTGAGCTGACCAATCGTGTTCCCCGACCCCTTCCCGGTACAGATAAGCGCTGACGGGTGATATGACATGTGCGGCGCAGGAAGGGAGGCCTGTGAAATTCCCGGGATATTTTCCCGTTGATGTATCTTCTCGACTCAGGAGCAGAAGTGAATTAGAAATGATTTTGAAGGCCGCCAGATTATCTCGGCACGGCGCGAGGACTTTAATACCTTAAACACCATAACATCATTTGCAGAGCCGTCACGGGAGTGTAGTACATTGAGTGAAGTGACACTGACGATGAGTCACCTCTCTAAGCCGCGCTGCTCTTATCTTAATCTCTCCGAGAGCAGCACACCGACAGATTAACTCCTACGCGCCAAGTCGCCGGTGGACACGCGTTTTTATTTTTATCTTTTTTTCTGGTTAGGAGGCCCAATCAGAGAAAAGTGACCAGCTCCATGTTTCCAGTAACAGGAGATTTTGGAAAAATAATTTGGAGCAAGTGGCAATGGGGATTTATGGCGGGACAAGTGGCGTTATCCTTGTGCTGGACCGTCACGTGATCCACTCCATGTGCCCAGTAGCAGGGGATTCTGGGAGGGAAGGTTCAGCAGCATAATGCTCCTGTATGGTGGTTGTGCAATGGGCTCCATGTGCCAGTAACAAAGGATTATGGGAGAGAATAAAAGGGGGGGGGGGGGTCGGTCATGGCGGTCAACAGCTTTATTCTCATGCAGGATGGCTCTGGCCACCGGCAAGTTCCAGCGATATTAGTAGGCGCGCTGTTGTTGCTGCTGAAGCCAAAATTTATGTTTTTGGAGCGCCTCAATCCCGTTATCATATTCTTGGCTACGCTGGATTATGAAACATTTGATTTTGCATTTAAAAATAGACCAAAATAAATATAGATATGTAACCAGCCACAATGCCATAAACTGGGGGCTTCCAACTGTGGCCCATGTCATAAACTGGGGGTCTTCAAACTGTGGCCCATATCATAAACTGGGGGTCTTCAAACTAAGGCCCATGTCATAAACTGGGGGTCTTCAAACTAAGGCCCATGTCATAAACTGGGGGTCTTCAAACTGTGGCCCATGTCATAAACTGGGGGTCTTCAAACTATGGCCCATGTCATAAACTGGGGGTCTTCAAACTAAGGTCCATGTCATAAACTGGGGGTCTTCAAACTGTGGCCCATGTCATAAACTGGGGGTCTTCAAACTGTGGCCCATATCATAAACTGGGGGTCTTCAAACTGTGGCCCATGTCATAAACTGGGGGTCTTCAAACTAAGGCCCATGTCATAAACTGGGGGTCTTCAAACTATGGCCCATGTCATAAACTGGGGGTCATCCAACTGTGGCCCATGTCATAAACTGGGGGTCTTCAAACTGTGGCCCATGTCATAAACTGGGGGTCTTGAAACTGTGGCCCATGTCATAAACTGGGGGGCTTCCAACTGGGGCCCATGGGCCACATCTGGCTCACTACTAAGTTTTTATCGGGCCCCCAGTTAGGGTCAGTGGAGTATCCTCAATGTGCACTGATTGTTTGTCTATGGTCTTCGCTCCTAATGTACAGAGTTTACTCTGATGAGGAATCTAATTCAAATAAGGACTCTGATGGGGACCCTGATGTAAGGGGAGACCTGGATGTAAGGGGGTACTCTGATGTAAGGGGAGACTCCAATGGGGACCCTGATATAAGAGGGGGGGGGGTCTGATGTAAGATGGGGCTCTGATGGAGACTCAGATGTAAAAGGGGACTATGATTGGAACCCTAATGTAAGAGGGGACTCTGATAGTACCCTGATGTAAGGGGAGACCTCGATGTAAGGGGGTACTCTGATGTAAGGGGGAAATCCAATGGGGATCCTGATATAAGGGGGGAATCTGATGTAAGATGGGGCTCTGATGAGGGATCTGATGTAAGAAGGGACTATGATTGAAACCCTAATGTAAGGGGGGACTCTGATGGCGACACTGATGTAAAGGGGGGCTCTGATTTAGTAAGGACGTATTCTTATGGGGAATCTGATGTAAGGGGGAGTCTTATATAAGAGGGGCTTACGATTGGAACCCTAATGTAAGGGGAGACTCTGAAGGGAACAATAATGTAAAGGGGGATGATGTAAGGGGTGACCCCTGATGTAAAGGGGGGCCTGTATGTAAGAGGGGACTCTGATTGGGACCCTAATGTAGGGGGGATTCTGTTGTAAGGTAGGACTCTCATAGGGACTCTGGGGGGGCTCTAATTTAGGGGGCTCTGATTTAGTGTGGGCAGATTCTTATGGGGACCCTGATGTAAGGGGGGCCTGGATGTAAGGGGGACTATGATTGGCACCCTTATGTAAGGGGAGACTCTGATAGGGACACTAATGTAAGGGGGGAGGCTCTGATTTAGGAGGGACTCTGCTGTAAGGGCAGATTCTGATGGGGACCCTGATGTAAGGGGAGACCTCGATGTAAGGGGTACTCTGATGTAAGGGGGAACTCCGATGGGGACCCTGATATAAGGGGGGAATCTGATGTACGAGGGGACTATGATTGGAACCCTAATGTAAGGGGGGACTCTGTTGGGGACACTAATGTAAAGGGTGGCTCTAAATTAAGGGGTCTCTGATTTAGTAAGGGTGGATTTTTATGGAGAGAGGGGGGGAGAGATTGGCGCAAAGGGACTGAGCGGGTTGCTGCAATAGTCTATGATGTGGGCAAATGGTAAAAGTCCAGTGAGATTGCTTGTACACTTTGCTGGCTGCCGGCTTGTAGAGGGTGAAGCAACCCTGTATAAATCCAAAGAGAGAGAGAGAGGGCCAATAAATTGCCTATATTGCTACACTTAGATCGGCGCTTGGCCCTCTCTCTCTCTCTTTGGATTTTTATGGAGACCATGATGTAAGGAGGGACCTGGATGTAAGGGGGACTGTGATGTAAGAGGGAACTATGACTGGAACCCTAATGTAAGGGGGGACTCTGATAGTACCCTGATGTAAGGGGAGACTCTGATGGGGTCACTGATGTAGGGGAGGTGGGGGCTCTGATTTAGGAGGGACCCTGCTTTAAGGACACATTCTGATGGGCACCCTGATGTAAGTGGGAACTCCAATGGGGACCCTGATATAAGGGGGGAATCTGATGTAAGATGGGGCTCTAATGGGGACTCTGATGTAAGGGGGGACCCTAATGTAGGGGAGACTCTAATGAGGACTCTGTTGTAAGGTAGAACTCTCATAGGGACTCTGCCACCAGTGTGGACTAAGCCTAAAAGTTTGGCTCTGCAAGGTGTCCTTCTTCCCACATGTGCTCCTGGCTTTTATAAGGTATCCCGGCATGCACTAAGGCAACTTTCCCTCTGCCAATCATCAGGACTGTATCAAAAGCCCATGCACCGATTCGTCAGGTTTCCTACCACTGTCCAACATGCCTCCCTATTGGACCAACGTAAAACACTCTCTAGATTGAATGAGTTGCACTCTGAGCACAATGAGCAGACCTCACTAGCAGATCCTGCTCTCTGGTAGGCAGAGAACAATATAGACTATAAACACACAAGCAGTGCTGGTTAAAATAAAATAAAAATTAAAATGTTCATCAAAGTCCAGCATGAATAAAGGTAATCCAAAAGGCCTTTGAGCAGGAACTTCCACCCAGGTGCTGGAAACCACACAATAGTGAGATAGAGCCTCCACCTTCGCCACACACTGACTCTTACCGACAAGTATGGACCATCATTCCCACAATGGCCAAATACAGCAGTGGGTGATTTGAAGGATCACTCAACCTTAGACCTCTGGATTAGTGGGTAAAGAACATCCATAATTCCAATCGGCCTCATGCATAGGAAAAAGGTCAAGGACAGAGGCCCATAGCGTTATATGTTTTAGGATATTTATTAAAAAAACTTAGAATCGCACCCACCAAACAGTAGGTGGAATATGCAGGGTATACACTGAACACTCATCAGTTCCAACCAGAACAATGGCCGACCTCCAGGACGACGTAACGTAAGGCTAGCTCCTCCCAATGCGTTTCGTCATTAGGACGTCATCAAGAGGCGTGGCCTTACGCTAGAGTCACATCGTATATATATATATATATATATATATATATAGCCCAGACCGGAACCACAATTGGCAAGGAACCTTGCGTTCCAGAAATAATCTCAGCCCAATCTCAGAACCAAAAGTCGACTACCGTTACGTTACGTCAGGGGTCTTCAAACTATGGCCCTCCAGTTGTTCGGGAACTACAATTCCCATCATGCCTAGTCATGTCTGTGAATGTCAGAGTTTTACAATGCCTCATGGGATGTGTAGTTCTGCAACAGCTGGAGGGCCGTAGTTTGAGGATCCCTGCGTTACCTTATGTTGTCACGGCCGGAGGCCGGCCATTGTTCTGGTTGGAACTGATGAGTGTTCAGTGTATACCCTGCATATTTCACCTACTGTTTGGTGGGTGCGATTCTAAGTTTTTTTTAATAAATATCCTGAAACATATAACGCTATGGGCCTCTTTCCTTGACCTTTTTCCTATGCATGAGGCGGATTGGAATTACGGATGTTCTTTACCCACTAATCCGGAGGTCTAAGGTTGAGTGATCCTTCAAATCACCCACTGCTGTATTTGGCCATTGTGGGAATGATGGTCCATATTTGTCGGTAAGAGTCAGTGTGTGGCGAAGGTGGAGGCTCTATCTCACTATTGTGTGGTTTCCAGCACCTGGGTGGAAATTCCTGTTCAAAGGCCCTTTGGATTACTTTTATTCATGCTGGACTTCGATGAACATTTTAATTTTATATTTATTTTATTTATATATTGTATTTCTTGCTAATGTTTTAACCACTTGCCGACCGCTCACATTGAGCCTACTGCGGCAAAGTGGTGCGTTATCGTCCAGCGACGTACGTCGCTGGACTCCTCCCCTTGTGGGCGGCGCGCGCGCACCGCCGGAGGCTCGCTCCCGCTGTATTCAGTCGGGGATCGAGTCCCCCGATCGTCGGGGATTGAGTGTAGAGATCCGCCCGCTTGTGTAAACAAAGCGGACGGATCTCCTAAGTGACAGGCAGGGACAGATCACAGGATTCAGCATAGCTGAACCTGCGATCTGTCCCTGTGTCACACAGTCCCCTCCCCCCACACATGTCAGTAAGCACCAGGCATACATTAACCCCTTGATCACCAATTAAAATTAACCCCTTCCCTGCCAGTGTCATTTCTACAGTAACAGTGCATATTTATAGCACTGATTACTGTAGTAATGTCACTGGTATCCCCAAAAGTGTCAAAAATGTCAATCAAGGGTCCGATCTGTCCGCCGCAATGTCGCAGTCCCACAAAAAAAAAATGCAGATCGCCGCCATTACTCGTTAAAAAAAAAAACAATAAAAATGACAAAAATTTCCCGTAGTTAGTAGCTGTGATAACTTTTGCGTAAACCAATCAAAATACGCTTATTGCGATTTTTTTTTACCAAAAATATGTAGCAGAAAACAAATTGTCCTAAAATGTTAAAAAATTTTGATTTTTACATTTTTTTTGGGGAATTTCATATAAAAAAAATGTGAAAAATATTGTTATTTTTTCCAAAATGTCGCTCTTTTTTTGTTTATAGAGCAAAAAGTAAAAATCGCACAGGTGATCGAATACCACCAAAAGAAAGCTCTATTTGTGGGGAAAAAAAAAAGGACATAAATTTAATTTGGGTACAGCATTGCACGGCCGCGCAATTGTCCGTTAAAATAACGCAGTGCCGAATCGCAAAATATGGCCTGGTCAGGAATGGGGTAAAATCTTCCCGTCTTAAAGCGGTTAAAAATACGCTCATTGAGAATTTTTGTTGTCAAAGACATGTAGCTAAATACATTTTGGCCTAAATATATGACAAAAATTTAATATATTGGATATTTTTTAACTGTCAAAGTAGAAAAATATTGTTATTTTTTCTAAATTGTCGCTTTTTTTTATTAATATCGCAAAAAATGAAAAGCGCAGAGGTGATAAAATACCACCAAAAGAAAGCTCTGTTTGTGGGAAAAAAAGGACGTAAATTTAGTTTGGGTACGGCGCTGCATGACCGCGCAATTGTCAGTTAAAGTCGCACAGTGCTGAATCGCAAAAAGTGGCCTGGACGTAAAGCAGGAAAATATTCCGGTCCTAAAGTGGTTAAGCTAGCTGCTGGTGTCTAGTAGGGTGCGCAGGTTCTATTTTTACTCCAACAATATAGATTTACCTGCAGCTCCTCTGGTAAGCAGACAAGGCTCAAACTATACTCTTTCACTATCACCTACCTAGGAGGGTCCTACATCTATAAAGCTCGATGTCTACTTTCAACCCTCAAGACACAAAAATGATATCCTCCGTGCAGTTCTCTAAATAATTGGATACAATTGTTGCAGTATGGATCTCTATGGGATGTTACCAAAACTGGGAAAAATAGAGAAGTACAGCACTGCATTTATTTATTTATTTATTTATCAGAATCTACCGTTAACCCTCTCGCTTCCCGGAGAACGCATCGCAGGAACGAGGGGGTCTGAACGCATGACGCCCGCCTTTGGAGACGCAGACCCATCTGTCTGGATGGCTTGGTTCCTGCTTGGAAGTAGCTTGGATCTTTGCTCCGGGGCATCCATGCCAGCAATTATAGCTTTTAAGAGATGGTTTGCGTTACGCTGCAAGTGCCATCTGGTCGGCATTAGCTCCCTGGAAGGAGCCAGCCCCGATGACAATGATACAAACCGTCACACTGCGCGGCGAGGAACTGTCAGGAGAGAGCCAGGCGCCAGAGACAGCCTGTTCTCCGAAATGCTTGCCGCCTTGTTCGCCTCTGCCACAACTTCCTAGAACACCTGTCGTTGCAGGAAACCAGGAGATCGCCCGCTGCCATTTTCTACTGAAGAGCCACAGTATAGGCATGGTGGATTTGCACTTGCAAGGGTTGAAAATGGCTCTTAAAAAGGATCTATCATCAGATTTTATTTTTTCTTTTCAGTACAGCATGTTCAATAATGTGTCAATGCAACACTTCCATGCAGGAAGTGTTACAAATCATGGGGCCCCATACAGCCCACCTGACAGGGCCCCTTTACCTTTCAGGGTCAGGCCTGAGCCCAATCACCCTTCTCTTAGCCTGCAGGCAGTGTGCGTCGTAAAGAAATTTGGGTGTAGCAAAACAGTGGGAGGGAGGGGTTTAAAACCAGCACAGAGCATAGGGGTCAAAAGTATCTACAGTGTGCAGGTATCTGGGGTATGTAATTTATACAGTGCAGGGGTCAGGAGTGGGTAATGTACAGAGTACAGGGGTCAGGAGTGGGTAATTTACAGAGTTCAGAGGTCAGGAGTGGGAAATGTACAGAGTACAGGGATCAGGATTGGGTAATGCACAGAGTACAGGGATCAGGATTGGGTAATGCACAGAGTACTGGGGTCAGGAGTGGGTAATGTAAATAATGTAGGGGTCAGGATTGGGTAATGTACAGAGTGTGAGGGTCAGGATTGGGTAATGTACAGAGTAAAGGGGTCAGGACTCAGGAGTGGGTAATGTACAGAGTACAGAGGTCAGGATTGGGTAATGTACAGAGTACAGAGGTCAGGATTGGGTAATGTACAGAGTACAGGGGTCAGGAGTGGGTAATGTATAGAGTGCAAGGTTCAGGAGTGGGTAATGTACAAAGTACAGGGGTCAGGAGTGGGTAATGTACAGAGTGCAAGGTTCAGGGGTGGGTAATGTACAGAGTGCAGGGGTCAGGAGTGGGTAATGTACAGAGTGAAGGGATCAGGAGTAGGTAATATACAGAGTGCAGGGGTCAGGAGTGGGTAATGTACAGAGTGCAGGGGTCAGTAGTGGACAATGTGCAGAGCTAAGGGGTCAGGAATGGGTAATGTACAGAGTGCAGGGGTCAGGAGTGGGTAATGTACATAGTGCAGGGGTCAGGAGTGGGTAATGTTCATAGTGCAGGGGCCAGGAATGGGTAACGTGCAGGGTACAGGGGTCAGGAGTGGGTAATGTGCAGAGCTAAGGGGTCAGGTGTGGGTAATGTACAGAGTGCAGGGGGTTTGGAGTGGACAATGTGCAGAGTTAAGGGGTCAGGAATGGGTAATGTACATAGTGCAGGGGTCAGGAGTGGGTAATGTACATAGTGCAAGGTTCAGGAATGGGTAACGTGCAGGGTACAGGGGTCAGGAGTGGGTAATGTACAGAGTGCAGGGGTCAGGAATGGGTAACGTGTAGGGTACAGGGGTCAGGAGTGGGTAATGTGCAGAACTAAGGGGTCAGGAGTGGGTAATGTACAGAGTGCAGGGGTATGGAGTGGGTAATGTACAGAGTTCAGAGGTTAAGATGTATTGTACAGAGTGCAAGGGTCAGGACGGGGTAACGCACAGGCAAAGGCTGCAGAGGCAGTGGATGGGGGTGTACTCATGCCGCAGCCACAACGCTTTGCCTCGTGGGGTGGAAAAAATGATCCACCAGCGGCTGAATGCATCTCATTCCATTAGATGGGGGTTGCCCTGCAATCACATAGAATGCATGCAGTAGCAGTGTGGCGGTGCGGGTTTATGGCAGTTTAATCAGGTGGCGAGGATTCCGTATAAAGACATTGTTGGGGGGGGGGGGGGGGGTGTCCTGTAATCTCTGTGAGAGGTAAAAAAAACCCGGGAGCGTCTCACTGACACATTACTAAGGATGCTGCACTATCAGATATCTGATGACAGGTCCACTTTAAGCAGATCACAACAAAAGTGATATCCTGCTTGTGTGCGTTGGGGGTTCACCTGTAAACGCCGCTATTCTGTTTGCTCTGCGAAGGCGGCCATTGTACGGCGACAATAAGGAACCGGCGGGAAATAAAAGGAAAGGAACGCTGCCGGCGTGCGGCACAGGCGGGGTTAATGGAGAAATATGAAAAGCGCCGGAGTGGGCCGCTGACATTGACAAGACTCCGGCAGATCGTCAGAAAGGAATATGTAATTTTCTGATCAGTATGTCAGTTTTGTGTTCGCTCGGAATATTCCGTCGCAGGTGCTTCCATTTACAGCGGAGGCTCTTTAACAATCGGGATAAAAGCTTCCATCGACAGGCAAATTATGAATTCCACCTCTAATCGCTGTCACACGGGATCCAATTTATACCTCGCAGATGTGGGGGGGAAGGAAAAAATCGCCGAGCGCTGCAGAAAGGGAAGCGCTCCCTCCCTGTCACTCTGCCACCGATCCGGGCTGCGTCACGCGTTTTTCTCAGCGGTGATGGATGTGCGGAAATTTTGCCGAATTGTGTCAAAGTTCTCCCTGATCAAACTTTGCTGGGCCACAGGGCTACTTTTAACCCCCCGTTCCCGCCGGGGTGATCCTTGAAGCTGCGATTTAATTAAGCGGCGGGGATTTCGCCTGCTCGCCACTTTGAAAATATTACAGAGTTTATGTGTCTTTTTACATTGGATTACAGGGAGCTCATAAATATTTAGCAGAATGATAACTTGCCTAAAATGATGAAAAACCTTGATTTTTTTTTTTTTTTTTTTTGGGAATGTTAAATAGCAGAAAGTAAAAAATATAGTTTTTTTTTTTTTTCAGAATTGTTCTTTTTTTGTTTATAGCAGATAATGTACTGTACATTACCCGCTATAAACAAAAAAAAAAAAAAAATAAATAAAATATAAAAATCGCACAGTTGATCAAACACCACCAAAAGAAAAGCTCTGTTGGTGGGGAAAAAAAAGGACATCAATTTTATTTGGGTACAGTGTCGTACGACCGTGTAATTGTCAGTTAAAGTAACGCAGCGCCGAATCGCAAAAAAATGGCCTGGTCATTAAAGCGGAGTTCCACCCTGAAAAACATTTTTTAGATAAAAATACCCCCGGGACAGTCGGGGTTAGTGCATTTCAGCAACAATAGCCTCTGAACTGTCCCCTGTTTCACTTACCTTTTAGAAGAAATACTTACCTTGAAAATGTCTTGTCCAGCGCTGCCATCTCAGGTGTGGGCAGCTGAAGCTGGAGCGTCCTCTTCGGTGTCCTCTTCGGTGACGTCGGAGTCCTAAAATGCCCTGCATTGGCCCCGCTCGTCACTTCCAGTGCAGGCGCGTCATCCCTGCACAGCTTCTGGGCATGCCCAGAAGCTGTTCAGCAGGGAATGGTGCGCCTGCACCGGAAGTGACGAGCGGGGCAGGTGCAGGCGCATTGACTCCTGGGAGCGATGACGTTCAGCTCCCAGGAGTCAATGCAAGCAGGAAGTGACGGCGCGGATCGCAGCCGCAGAGGGAGGAAGAGGAAAGAAGGTAAGCATATTTTCTTTAAAAACAAGGTAAGTAAATCAAAAAAAAAAATTTTAATTATCCAATTCTTTTTCAGGTAATTTAGAGCAAGCGGATGGTGCAAAGTTGATTTTGAGGGTGGAACTCCGCTTCAGTGTTAATTTCGTCGACTAAAACCGACTAAAACGTTTTCGTCGACTAACACAATTCAGGTGACTAAAATACGACTAAAACTAAAATGGCATTTTAGTCAAAAGACTATAACTAAAACTAAATCGAAATTTGCTGCCAAAAATTAACACTGGTGCATGCTCAAAGCTTAATACCATAAATAATAACATATTCGATTTTTCTCTCCAGGACCAGCAGTAGTATATAATGAGTTTGGAAATTGTAGAGAAATGCTTAAATAATGCATTACAAATTACAATTGAACTACACCCATTTGATTATAGATGACTAAAATGAGTTTTAGTCGACTAAAATGTAGGGCGTTTTAGTCGACTAAAATATACTGGAGTTTTAGTTGACTAAATACGACTAAAACTAAAACACTTGCAGAAGACTAAAATGGGACTAAAACTAAAATGCCATTTTAGTCCTAAGTCTAAGACTAAAACTAAATTGAAATTTGCTGCCAAAATTAACACTGCTCCGCTTTAAAGACTTTTACCTATAAGTAAACCTATATTAAGGCTTACCTATAGGTGCTATAAATATCTTCTAAACATGCCCAATTTAGGAGATATTTACAGTGCATGCAGCCGATGACATAATCGGAGCATGCGCTCTGAAGGAACAGCCACCCGTGCCGTACCTTCAGAGCCCTATGCCGTGAACGGCGGCTCCTGCGCGCATGCGCGGGAGTGATGTAATCGCGCCTCCGGCCGATCAGATGGCCGGAGGACGCGAACAAGGAAGCAGGACGGCCGGACATGTCGGCCGCCCTGTTGCTGAGGCGGGGGCTTTGTTTTAAGGTAAGTATTTCATAATGAGCAAGTATGCGATGCATACTAGCTCTTTATGCCTTTGTCTTTACAGGTTTTTTTTTTCTCATTTTCAAAAATGCACCTGTGTTGTGTTTTTGTTGCATTTTTTGAGTCACATGACCTATAAAAAAACACACAGAGCATACAGACACAGCACACACAGAGCACAGAACACACAGATACAGCACACACAGAGCACAGAACACACAGAGCACACAGACACACACACACACACAGAGCACACAGAGCATAAAACACACACAGAGCACAGAACACACACACACAGAGCACATGCACACAGAGCACACACAGAGCACATAGGACACAGACACAGCACACACAGAGCACAGAGCATACAGACACAGCACACACAGAGCACACAGACACAGCACACACAGAGCACACAGACACAGCACACACAGAGCACACAGACACACAGAGCACACACACACACACACACACACACAGAGCACACACAGAGCACATGCACACAGACACAGCACACACAGAGCACAGAGCACACAGACACAGCACACACAGAGCACAGAGCATACAGACACAGCACACACAGAGCACACAGACACAGCACACACAGAGCACACAGACACACAGAGCACACACACACACACACACACAGAGCACACACAGAGCACATGCACACAGACACAGCACACACAGAGCACAGAGCACACAGACACAGCACACACAGAGCACAGAGCATACAGACACAGCACACACAGAGCACACAGACACACAGAGCACACACACACACACACAGAGCACACACAGAGCACATGCACACAGACACAGCACACACAGAGCACAGAGCACACAGACACAGCACACACACAGCACAGAGCATACAGACACAGCACACACAGAGAACGCAGACACACAGAGCACACACACGCGCACAGAGCACATGCACACAGACACAGCACACACAGAGCACAGAACACACAGATACAGCACACACAGAGCACATAGCATACATACACAGCACACACAGACAGGGCAGCCATCAGGGGGGGACAGCCCATACACATGTAGGGGGCCCAGGGGTTCCAAGGGGCCCAGCCGCCCAGGCCCCAACCAACAAGACTGAGTTGTTGCTGCTGTAGTAACTAGCAATTGCTAAAGCATGGCAGTGGCAGAGTAAGCCGATGCAGCTGAAGGGATGTCTCTTTGCTGGATTGCGCTGTCTCTTTGCTAAAAATATGAGTCTGTCTCTTTGCTGGATTGGGATATATCTTTGCTAAATATATGAGGCCGTCTCTTTGTTGAATTAGGATATCTCTTTGCTAAATATATGAGGCTGTCTCTTTGTTGGATTAGGATGTCTCTTTGCTGAATATATGAGACCATCTCTTTACTGGATTGGGATGTCTCTTTGCTGAATATATGGTGATGTCTCTTTGATGGATTGGATTAATTTTCATTCATTAAGTTGTAAGAGTGTTAAAACAGAAGTGGGTGCACTGAAGGACTCAGGATGGGATGGCCAGAGGGCGGGCCCCACAAAATGTTGATGGTCAGGCCCAGAGGGGCCCACGCCTAAAGCTGTGTAAGGGGCCCCAAAATTTCTGATGGCTTCCCTGCACACAGAGCACACACACACAGAGCACAGAACACACACAGAGCACAGAACACACACACACAGAGCACAGAGCACACACAGAGCACAGACCATACAGACACAGCACACAGAGCACAGAGCACACACAGAGCACAGAGCATACAGACACAGCACACACAGAGCACACACAGAGCACATAGGACACAGACACCGCACACACAGAGCACAGAGCATACAGACACACAGAGCACACACACACACACACAGAGTACACACAGAGCACATGCATACAGACACAGCACACACAGAGCATACAGACACAGCACACACAGAGCACAGAGCACACAGACACAGCACACACACAGCACAGAGCATACAGACACAGCACACACAGAGAACGCAGACACACAGAGCACACACAGGCGCACAGAGCACATGCACACAGACACAGCACACACAGAGCACAGAACACACAGATACAGCACACACAGAGCACAGAACACACAGATACAGCACACACAGAGCACATAGCATACAGACACAGCACACACAGAGCACACAGACACAGCACACACAGAGCACACAGAGCACACACAGAGCACAGAACACACACACAGAGCACACACAGAGCAGAGAACACACACACACACAGAGCACACACAGAGCAGAGAACACACACACACACAGAGCACACACAGAGCAGAGAACACACACACACACAGAGCACACAGAGCACACACAGAGCACACACAGAGCACACACAGAGCACAGAACACACACACAGAGCACTGAGCATACACAGAGCACACACACACACAGAGCACACACAGAGCACACATAGAACACACACAGAGCACACACAGAGCACAGAGCACACACAGAGCGCACACACACACAGAGCACACACACACAGAGAACACACAGAGCACACACAGAGCACTCACACACACAGAGCACACACAGAGCACACACAGAGCACTCACACACATAGAACACACACAGAGCACACACAGAGCACACACACAGAGCACACACAGAGAACACACAGAGCACACACAGAGCACACACACACAGAGCACACACAGAGCACTCACACACAAAGCACACACAGAGCACACACAGAGCACACACAGAGCACACATAGAACACACACAGAGCACAAACAACACACACACAAGCACACAACACAAATGATGTTTCTCAAGGCCTCCGCGCACATGGATGAATACATGTGATCAGAGAAGAAATCCCCATTATGCCCGAATTACATATCGGGGAAGTAAAATCAACATCTTTACAAATACGGCTCCATTTGCACATCCAGCGCACACTCACACACATATATATGGTGACAGAATAACAGATGAAAGATAATGACGGAGACAAATTACTCAAAGCTGTGCAAATCAGAGGCGCACTGTTCTGAGATAATGTCCAGGTAATGAGGTAATTTATGCTAGAAGTAGTAGAGATGAGAGCGCATGCACATCTATATACAATAGCCGGAAATTAGAGCCGATAATCACTATATTTACTGAATATATAATAAAGTAGAGGTGGAGATCTGATAATGATGTTATCAAAGATAGAGAGATATATGTAACGCCACCCCCTTAGGAGCCACTGGATAGGACGGGTCTTCTGTTCTTTGCCTTGACCTTTTCCAAAAAACCTCAGCCCCTCTGACACACCAGGTTACAAAGATATAATATCACAGGACATCGCTGAAAGTAATGCATAGTACCCAGTATGTGTTATATCAAAGAAAACAGGCTCCATACAAAGTAGTAAAGGAAAACCTAAAGTGGAAGTTCACCCTCCCATTCAACATTGATTATTTTTAATCCTTATGCTGCTAGCACTAGGAAATAGATAGGAAATATATTATATTTTTACTTTTATAAACATTTTTTTTTTTTTTTTACATTTATTTAGTTACTTCCTGGTTTCTTGCCTAGGCAAATAATTGTCATATATCCCAGGAGTCTTCAGGAGGGAAGGAGAGGAGGAGGGGTTTTCTCAGCTAAGCACACTTAAGGGCAGATGGATTCGAGGAAGTAAATGCTTCATGCAGGGCTAGGATAAAGGGTGGGCTGGAGGGGTGGCTGCCCTGGGCACTGTGGTATCATGTGGGTTCAGGGGCATCACAAGGAGATTGGGGGGGATTTGTGTTGGGAGGAGGAATTTGGGTGGACAGCAGGAGGTAAGAATTGTTCTAGGAGAAGACATTTGGGGAGGTGCGCTAGGAGTGGCAATTTGGAAGAAGAGGGGAGATGGGGAAGAGGATTTGTGCTAGGAGGGGGGATTTGGGGGAATTTGTATTAAGAGGGGAGATGGGGGGGAGAGGATTTGTACTAAAAGGGGGATTTGGGGGCTTTGTCCTAGAAAAGGTAATATGGTGGGGGGATTTGTGCTAGGAGGGATGATTGGGGGGGGGGGGCATTTGTGCAAGGAGGGGAAATTGGGGGGGGGGTGGGGATTTTGCAACAATAGAGGATTGGGGGAGGGGGATGTTGATTGGGGGGGTTGTGCTCGGAGGGGAAATTTGAGGGCTGAACTATGTACACTAGTCACTCCTGATCGCTGATCTATGTACAACATTACCCTCTCCTGACCCCCTGTACTTTGTACATTTCCCTCTCCTGACCCCTGTACTCTGTACATTACCCTCTCCTGACCCCCTGTACTCTGTACATTACCCTCTCCTGCCCCCTGTACTCTGTACATTACCCTCTCCTGACCCCTGTACTCTGTACATTTCCCTCTCCTGACCCCTGTACTCTGTACATTACCCTCTCCTGACCCCTGTACTCTGTACATTTCCCTCTCCTGCCCCCTGTACTCTGTACATTACCCTCTCCTGAACCCCTGTACTCTGTACATTTCCCTCTCCTGACCCCCTGTACTCTGTTCATTACCCTCTCCTTACCCCTATACTCTGTACATTACCCTCTCCTGACCCCTGTACTCTGTACATTACCCTCTCCTGACCCCTGTACTCTGTACACTACCCTCTCCTGACCCCTGTACTCTGTACACTACCCTCTCCTGACCCTTGTACTCTGTACACTACCCTCTCCTGACCCCTGTACTCTGTACATTACCCACTCCTGACCCCTGTACTCTGTACATTACCCACTCCTGACCCCTGTACTCTGTACATTACCCTCTCCTGACCCTTATACTCTGTACATTACCCACTCCTGACCCTTGTACTCTGTACATTACCCACTCCTGACCCCTGTACTCTGTACATTACCCACTCCTGACCCCTGTACTCTGTACATTACTCATTCCTGACCCCTGTACTCTGCACATTACCCTCTCCTGACCCCTGTACTCTGTACATTACCCATTCCTGACCCCTGTACTCCATACATTACCCACTCCTGACCCCTATACTCTGTACATTACCCTCTCCTGACCCCTGTACTCTGTACATTACCCACTCCTGACCCTGTACTCTGTACATTACCCTCTCCTGACCCCTGTACTCTGTACCTTACCCTCTCCTGACCCTTGTACTCTGTACACTACCCTCTCCTGACCCCTGTACTCTGTACATTACCCACTCCTGACCCCTGTACTCTGTACATTACTCACCCCTGACCCCTGTACATTACCCTCTTCTGACCCTTGTACTCTGTACATTACCCACTCCTGACCCTTGTACTCTGTACATTACCCACTCCTGACCCCTGTACTCTGTACATTACCCTCTCCTGACCCCTGTACTCTGTTCATTAGTCATTCCTGACCCCTGTACTCTGTACATTACCCACTCCTGACCCCTGTACTCTGTACATTACTCATTCCTGACCCCTGTACTCTGTACACTACCCTCTCCTGACCCCTGTACTCTGTACATTACCCACTCCTATCCTCTCTGCTGCCGACTACAGAGACAAGGGGGGGCAGAGACAAGGTGGGTGCCGCAGCTGCAGGAGAGGTGCGAGGGCCACATGAAATGGGGGGGCCGCATTGTGTTTGACACCTGTGATGTAGGCTGTACAGGGTCTCATGATTTCTAACGGCAGTCCTGACTGAGACTCTTTCATATTCACGAGAACGCAGCCTATCCATTTACTAGGACCCTCCGTATCCTTTATGAGAGGGCCTCCTAAAATATTTACCTATTTAATTTTATGCAATTAAGAAATTTAATTCTCCGTCTGTATTTGCTCGGTTTATTTCTTTACATAACATTTCCGTTATCTCGTCGCAACTCATCGTCTGGCGCAGCGGTGTAAAACAAATAGAAATTAATAATTTTGTTTAGCAAAAAACACAAAGCCAAGCACAGAAAAACACGCCATTTATTATAAACCCCAACGTGTCTTTTTTTTTTTTTTACTCCAGATTGGACATTTTATTAAGCCAGGATAGACATTTTTAAATTTAAAATCTGACGTCCTCTTTCTTCTTTTCCTTATCAGTAATTTTCATTCCGCCGCGCTCGCTCCTGATAGATGCATCCTGCTCGCCACAATGGCGTTCATCAATTTTAATATAGCGGCACTTCAGACGAGACGTGTAAAATGACACTGCTTGGTCTGAGCCCATTAGTCAAAGCCAACCATACTGACTGCCGGCATCTGGCAAAGAGAAGAGTTCTACGCCACGGTGGTTTCCGGTTGGGTGATCGGTAATGTTACGAGGTGATATATAACCATTGATAACAGCCCCTTCCTTATTCGCTCTAGTCACAACATTATTTTTTGGATCTTTTGCTTTTAAGGGTAGAGGAGAAAGTTGGGGTCTTTTAGACCCCATATCTCTCCATGAAGAGGACTTGTCATGCTATAATGTTATCACAAGGGAAGTTTACAGTGGGGAAAATAGATATTTGATCCCCTGCAAATTTTGTAAGTTTGCCCACTTTACGAAGAAGTAAAGGGTCTATCATTTTTATCATAGGTGTATTTTAAACTATATAGAAAGAATATCAACCAAAAATCCAGAAAAAACACATAAAAAAAATGCTATAAATTATGTTGCAGTTCAGAAAAATAAGTATTTGATTCCCAAGCAAAACATGACTTAGTACTTGGTGGAGAAACCCTTGTTGGGAAGCACAGAGGTAAGATGTTTCTTGTAGTTGGTTTCCAGGTTTGCCCACATCTCAGGAGGGATTTTGGTCCCTTCTTCTTTACAGATCTTCTCTAAATCCTTAAGGTTTCTTGGCTGTCGCTTGGCAACTCGAAGTTTCAGCTCTCTTCATAAATTTTCTATAGGATTAATGTCTGGAGACTCCATGACCTTAATGTGCTTCTTCTTGAGCCACTTGTTTGTTGACTTGGCGGTATGTTTTTGGTCATTGTCATGCTGGAAGACCCATCTTCACTGTTCTGGCTGAGGGAAGAAGGTTCTCATCCAAGATTGTACAATACATGGCCCCGTCCATTGGCCCCTCAATGCGGCAAAGTCTGTCTGTACCTTTAGCAGAGAAACGGTCCCAAAAACATTATGTTTCCACCTCTGTGCTTGGCTGTAGGGATGGTGATCTTAGCAGTGCCAGGACAAGCTCATCTAGAGCCCAGGGCGAACATGCAAAATTGCCCCCCCCCCCCCGCCATCCAAGATGTATGATTATGTAACAGCAAAAATCCCCCCCCCCCAACAAAAAAGAAAATCGAGCACTATGCTCCCCTAAGCATTAATCCCCCCTTCCTCCCATAATAAATCCATGCCCCTGCTGAAATCCCCTCACCTGGCACGAATCTGTGCCCCCACACCCCCAGCTTAAATTGGCTCTCTCCCCATATGCCCTCAGTACAGCCCCCCCCCCCCCAAAAAAAAAATCTTCCCCCTTCTAGCACAAATCTTCTACCCATCAAATTTCCCCTGCGAGCACAAATCCTCTCCCACATTCCAAATCCCCTCCTCCTAGCACAAAAACACCCCAATCATCCCTACTAGATTAACCCCCCCCCCCTTTAAAAAAAAAACATTTCCGATCTTAGCACAAATCTTACCTCCCTACCATAGCACAACGACCCCCCCCCCCCCCCCAGCACAAATTCTCTTCACCTATCCCGCCCTTCCAACACAAATCCCCCCAAATAACTGCTCCTAGCACACCTAGCAAAAAGTCTTCTATGATCCTCCCCTTCTTCCCCTGTCCCCAATCCACCTCCTGACAGTACAGAGCTTTAGGGGCACTCTGCACATGCTCAGTTTGCTGTTTATTGCAAGAGAGTTTTTTTTTCTCTTGGGAAGGTGCACGTGATCGGCACAGGGCCAATCAGCACTGTCCAGGCAGAGAGTCAGGGGCCTGCAGCCAGGGGAGGACTGGGCCAGGGGGCAGGGGGGGAATTGCCCCCTTGGCCGCTCTGATGCCCCGTAAAAAGCCTGCACCGCTTCTGCTACAGACATGCCTAAAAGATTCCTGGTGAAGAGAAGTAAAAAGTCCCCACCGCTGACCTGAGTGCAGGTTGAAGACAAGGAAAAAGCGCAGGACTCCCCCCCCCCCCAGCATGGATGGTGTAAACTGCATCTGAGCAGAGGCTGGTTGCATGCCCCACTGGAGACTCTTCTGCCCTGGCCAGCCCCAACCGAGCTGTCCCAGCTCCCCCCAACTTCCCCCTGCTGCCCAGGTCGGGAACCCGGATTCAGCCGGTAAATAGAGAGTATCTGGAGCAGGGCTTCAGCTTGGAATGGGGGTCAAGAGTAGGATTGGGAGAGTGGGAGGGGGGGGTGAGGGAAAGTCTCACTAGGACAATCAGGGGACAATCAGGGGAGTATGAAAACTCCTCCTACAAGCTTTAACCAGACACTGATAGAAGTCACAAGCCTGCTTAATACTGCTGATGAGAAAAGGTATAAATAATTACATTTACATGTTCTGTGTACCGTGGGAGAATAAATATAGTGACTGCAGGCTCCTGGGTTTAGTAACACACACTAAAGGGCTGCTAATACCGCAGAAGGAAAGTCTTAGATTGGATTTCGAAATTTAAAAAAAAAAATAATAAAGTCATTGTATTAAAATGTGTACGGCACATACCTTCCTTCTTCATAGACAATGTGATGCAAAGAACATGTTCTGCGGAGTGGCCCTTTAACCTTCCATATTTTCCCCTGACCTGCTGTTGTGCGCACAGCGGGCGGCCAGGTACAGCGTTGTGTATAATTGTAAGTGACAGAAGGAGCCCCGCAGCAAAAGAACAATAGCCGTGTGTGGCGGTATCTGCCCCAGGAAGCCCCCGGGCCCAAATTAGCGCACAGAGAGACAGCGCGGTTCTGGGCCATTTTTAGACGGCCGCTAAGCTGGAAGAGCTGAACCATGCAATCAGCGGCAATTTGTATGAGCATGCCATGATACGTTGGGTCACACACGGGGTCGGCTAGCGTTCCCGACTCGTTTCTGCACCTGACTTGGTTTTTCGGGAAGCTTCTCCAACATCTATGGAAGTTCTGGTGAAGAAGGATTCAGATTTCAGAACTTTTGGCCGCAGTTTTAGTAAAATAAAAATAAAAAAATTGGCCAAAATATAGCGCAAATAATTTTATCCACTTGCCGACCAATATATGTATGGTATACAGTATGTACAGTGCCTTAAAAAAGTATTCATACCCCTTGACATTTTCCACATTTTGTCATGGTACAATCAAAATTGGAAATGTATTTTATTGGGATTTTATGTGATAGACCGACACAAAGTGGCACATAATTGGGAAGTGGAAGGAAAATGATAAATGGTCTTCAACATTTAAAAAAAAAAAAAAAATGTAAATAAATATGTGAAAAGCGCGGCGTGCATTTGTATTCACCCCCCTGAGTCAATACTTTGAAGAACCGCCTTTCTCTGCAATTACAGCTGCAAGTCTTTTTAGGGGTGCCATTCAGGGCTGTCTTTAATATTGATTGGACCCTGGGCAAATATTTTCTTGGGCCCTCCCCAATCCACTTATCAAATATTTAAAGGCAATGGGGGCTCAAGGGGCAGCGGATTTGGGCCCTACAACAATGACTGGGCCCAGGGCAGCTGCCCCTTTTGCCCTGTGTTAAAGACGGCCCTGGTGCCATTAAAGTTCATGTGCGTGTGAAGGCAGGCGCCCCAATACTTTTGGTAATATAGTGTACGTGAATCATTAACATTTTTGGAGACAAGACTTTTAACCACTTCTGGACTGGAGGGAATTTCCCCCCTTAATGACCAGGCCATATTTTGCGATTCGGCACTGCGTTACTTTAACGGACAATTGTGCAAACGTGCGACGATGCACCCAAATAAAATTGATGTCCTTTTTTTCCCCACAAATAGAGGTTTCTTTTGGTGGTATTTGATCACCTGTGCGATTTTTTATTTTCTGCGCTATAAACCAAAAAAAGAGCGACAATTCTGAAAAAAGAAATATATATTTTTCACTTTCTGCTATATAACATTCTCAAAAAAAATTTAAAAATCAAAATTTTTTAACATTTTAGGCCAATTTGTTTTCTGCTACATATTTTTGGTAAAAAAAAAATTGCCATAAGAGTATTTTGATTGGTTTTGCGCAAAAGTTATCGCGTCTACTTACTACGGGAAAGATTTATGTCATTTTTATTGTTTTTTTTTATACTAGTAATGGCGGCGATCTGCGATTTTTCGTGGGACTGCGACATTGCGGCAGACAGATCGGACCCCTAAGTGACATTTTTGACACTTTTGGGGGGTACCAGTGACATTACTACAGTAATCAGTGCTAAATAATATGCACTGTTACTGTAATAATGACACTGGCAGGGAAGGGGTTAACCTAGGGGTGATCAAAGGGTTAATTGTGAGTCTAGGGGTGCTTTCTGACTGTGTGGGGGAGGGACTTGTGAAATGATCATAGAGACCTGTGATTCTTTATAGAAGGATCACAGGCGCTCTGTGATCATTCCAGGGAGAAGAACGGTCAGCTGTGTTTTTCAACAGCTGACCGTTCTTTTCTCTCAGAGCCGGTTCACACTACTCCGACTTGTCAGGCGACTTGGTCGCCTGACGAGTAGCGATCCATGCTGTGCAACGGAACCGTTCTAATCAGAGTGACTCAAGTCGCTCCGACTTAGAAAAAGGTTCCTGCACTACTTTTAGGCGAAGTCGGAGCGACTTGCATTGACTTCTATTATAAGAAGTAGTTTGCAAGCCGCGATGAAGTCGTGCTGCACAGGCGACTTCAAAGTCGCCCAAAGTCGGGGCAACTTTGAGTCGTGGTAGTGTGAACCGGCTCTCAGGGGGGGAGCGATCGCGGGTGGCAGGCGGCAATCAGAGCCGCCTGCCCCGTGCATCGGAGTCCCCGCTGCCGAGTGGGGGCGGGAGCGCGCCGCCGGCGGCGCGTGCTCGCCCCCTAGCTGCAGGCGCGCAACCGGCGTAGGTCTACGTTGTTTCGCGCAGGAGGGCCACAGTACATCAGCGGTGGGTAGTCCGGAACCGGTTAAAGTTCATGTGTGTGTAAAGGCAGGAGTCCCAATACTTTTTGTAATATAGTGTACATGAGATCCTTGTTCATCCAATTATACCACAATAGATTCTCAGTATAATTATTGGTAGCAGGAGACCATGTGACCAGAGCTGCCTAGGCTGACAGTTGGGGAATGACTGTTTTTTAATTGATTGCAGAGGGAGTTTTTACTCCAACACTATAAATGAGTCACAGTTGCTGGAAACGCAGCTACATATTGATTCATGTACATTGTGAATTTTCATGACAGGTCCACTTTGTCACCGCCCGATGAGGACGCTCTATTGAAATGTAATTTGTACAAGGAAAGGACCAAACTTTTTTTAAAATGGAAACTTTGCCATGCTGACACCTTCATCATGGTAAGACCTCAATCTGTCCAATTCGATTTGCTGCTCACTACGTTTTATGAAAGCCTCAACTCACACCGGACCCATTCTGGGATCAATATTTAAGGAGTTTCTGCTCTCAAGCGTTCAATTTAAAAAATATTTACCAAACAGAAGGTACTTTTCCATTTATTCCCTGAGCTGAAATCACTCTGACATATTCCATAGCGCTGTACAGAGAACACTGAGCCAGTCACATCAGTCTCTGTACCAGAGGAGCTTACACTCTAATGCCCCCCCCCCAATGCCCCCCCCCCGTTACAAACTAATATGGTTATTATTTGTATACATTTATATAGCTTTGACATCTACTGCAGTGCTGTACAGAGAACACCAAACCAGTATGCACCAGAAGAGCTTACACTCTAATGCCCCCACCAATCACACAATATTATTAATATACATTGATATAGCTCTGACATGTACTGTAGGGCTGTATAGAGAACACTGATTTAGTCACATCAGTCTCTATGCCAGGGGAGCTTGCACTCTATTTGTCTGACATATACCGCAGGGCTGCACAGAGAACACTGACCAAGTCACATCAGTCTCTGCACCAGAGACGCTTATGAGCTTACACTCTGATTCCTCCCCCCGCAGTTACACACTATGATTATTATACAGTATATTTATATAGCTCTGACATATTCCAAAGTGCTGTACAGAGAACACTGAGCCAATCACATCAGTCTATGCAGCAGAGGAGCTTACACTCTAATGTCCCACCACAGTCACATACTATTATATATTTATATAGCTCTGACATATTCCAAAGTGCTGTACAGAGAACACTGAGCCAGTCACATCAGTCTCTGCAGCAGAGGAGCTAATGCCTCGTACACACGCAACGATTATCGGCCGACCGATCGTCCGACTTTTGTCCAGAGTGGTGTTTTGTTGGTTGGAATGTGCCTAGACTGCACACGAATTTTCTCGGCCAACAAAAATCTACTTCAGAAGTGATGTCATGTGTTGGTTTACTTTCCGTGTGTTTTTTCTTCTCTGAGCATGCCCAGTCTTGCTCATCAGATTTTTGTCTGCCCGAAATCTGTACTGACTGACGGAAAATCGGCCGTTGTGTTGACGGCCAACAAAAATTTTATAGCCTGCACACCAGATTTTTTTCAGCCTAAAAGTCGGAGTCGGTTGTCGGAAGCATCATACTAAAGCCTCCTACACACGCATCGATTATTGGCCGGGAATTTTCGGCCAACGTCCGATCGGCCGATTTTCGGCTTGTTAGTTTGATGCTTCCGACAACCGACTGCGACTTTTCGGCCGAAAAAAATCTGGTGTGCAGGCTATAAAATTTTTGTTGGCCGTCAACACCACGTCCGATTTTCCGTCAGTCAGTGCAGATTTCGGCAGACAAAAATCTGATGAGCAAGACTGGGCATGCTCAGAGAAGAAAAAACACACGGAAAGTAAACCAGAACATGACATCACTTCTGAAGTAGATTTTTGTTGGCCGAGAAAATTTGTGTGCAGTCTAGGCACATTCCAACCAACAAAACACCACTCTGGACAAAAGTCGGACGATCGGTGTGCACAAGGCATAACAAGCCGAAAATCGGCCTATCGGACGTTGGCCGAAAATTCCCGCCCAATAATCGATGCGTGTGTACAAGGCATAACAAGCCGAAAATCGGCCGATCGGACGTTGGCCAAAAATTCCCGGCCAATAATCGATGCGTGTGTATGAGGCATTACACTAAGGGGTGGGGAAGGAGGAAGGATGTCAGTACTCTTGAACTTGGGAGGGTGGAGGTGGCAAATGTTTTTGAGGTGTTTTCTGAGGTAGAGGGTGGAAGTTCTTCCGGTGATGAGTCAGTGATTTCTATGGAGGAGGAATCACAAGGAGCATTAAAGCGTGTAGGGTCTCCAAGTAGGGAGAGGGGTAAGCATACTAAGAAACGTCTACCTCAATCGTCCTGATGGCGGTTCCCTCTCCACTGAAGGTGGTGACCATTGATGTCACAAGCATAAAATCAGTAAGTGCTCGTAACATGGCCTTATTTTTGCTCAGCAGGTTTGATGCTGTTATTTTCTTTTTGCAAGAGACCCAGTTGTCTAGTTTGGCTGATATTCATCTGGCGAAGAAGGAGTGGAGGCGTGGGCCCTCCTTTTGGTCTCTTGTGGCAGAACCTTACACTGGAGTTGCAGTACTTTTTTCGGGCATGGTAACCTGTCGGCGGATTATTGAGGTAGAAATGGGGAGATGCATGGTCTTGGATGTCTCCATGGAGGGACAGGGCCTGCACCTGATTAACATCTATGGGCCCCAGTCAAAGTGGGACAGGAAATGCCTCTTCATGAAGATCAAGCCTTTTCTTTTTACAGCCCAGCAAGTTGTCTTCAGTGGTGATTTCAACACCGTCACTAGGACTAAGGACAGGAAAGGTAAGGGAACCAGGCTGGACTGTGATGGCTTTTTTTTAAATCGAATAGCTAGGGAGGCAAGTCTGGTTGATTTGCACATTCACTGCTGCCCAGATGACGCGGAAATGTAGTAGTCAGAGTAGAATAGATCGTTTTTTTAAAAGGGGAACTCTGGCTTCTCGGCACTAGGGTGTCAGGTGGTGGAGTGTTCCGAACACTGCGGAGGGTTGAATAACCCAGAGAGAATACCATTAAAGTTTCGGGATTTGGCCTGGCTCTTGTTTCATGGCAGAATCTATGTAAAGGGCAACTTGAAGGATTGCTCTGCGAAGAACCGTGGTTGTCCAAGAGTGGAGTGTAGCGGTGTGGAGGAGACAATGGACCATTTCTCGCTTCAGTGCCCCTTCAATATACAAGTCTATAAGTGGGTGGGTGGTGCTCTGGGTATCCCTTGCCTTTCCCGCTTGAGCTATGCAGAGTGGTCGTACGGGTCTTTTGAGACACATCAGGATTTTGATTTTGAGACACTTTTTCTAGTTAGCTTAGTAGTCCATTACTTCACGTGGAATGCACGGTGTCAGGTTTCCACTCGGAAAAAAGTCCTTCCTGTTGAGGTGGTGGTGCAGAACATTCTGGGTGAGATTGGGAAGATTCGGAGAAGGACAGGTGGCAGCTGGGAGCCTGGACAAAGGCGTACAGGAATGTCAGGTCCACGTAGCTGCTGTCTGTCAGTCTCTGGGTGTGCAGCTTTTCTTTCTGTCCTTTCACATCCCCTAGATTTTTATAAGATCATTTTTTGGAAAAAGTCTGCATGCATGGGATCAATGTGTAATTGTTTCTTAGCCTGAGGGTGTGTTTAGGTGGAGGTTAGGGCTTTGTAGTGCATTATAATAATAATTATAATAATAATAATAATAATAATAATAATAATAATAATAATAATAATAATAATAATAACATATATCTTGGTTTGTATATTTGATTCTGTTTATGTTTTCTGGCAAAAAAGCTAGTTTGTTTTTTTTTTATGCTGAAGTAAGCTACTTTTTGTTTTATATATCATTTATTTATTCTGTATATATGTAAATATGTTTTTATTATGTTTGTAAGATTTTTATAAACAAAAATCTACACTGTTTGACATCCCCCCACATGTCAAACACTGTTAATATGCATTTATATAGGTCTGAGATATACCACAGTGCTGTACAGAGAATAGTAAGCCAGTCACTACAGTCTCTAAACCAGAAAAGCTTACACTCTAATTTCCCCCACAGTCAAACAGGATTATTATTACACATTTATATAGCTCTGACATATTCTGTAGTGCTGTACAGAAAACAGCAAATCATTCACATCCATCTCTGCACCAAATGAGCTTGCACTCTAATTCCCCCCCCCCCCCCAGTCACACACATTATTATACTGTACATTTATATAGCTCCTATAATTCTGTATATACGGGTTCCCTTTGATGAAATGTTTGATATATCTAGTACTCAAATGAATCTTTACCATAAAGGCTTTGCTTGTTTAACCGTCGTGGTGGAGGACTTGTTCAGTTTGTTTTTCTCTGATGTATTTCACAGGTGTTAAACACAGTTTGAAATGTTGTTATCTTCTAATGTGTGAAAATTAAAGACTTCAGGCAAGAAGGAAGGTTTTACAAGGTCATTGTCACTTTGATAATTTAAGTATTTTTGCTATCCTGTTAAAAAAAAAAAAAAAAATCTAAGAATTTCTACAGGATTAACAAATTGGAGATGTCACTAGTTTCTAGTGATGGATAGGCTACATTCTCATGAATATGAAGGGTCTCGGTGATGTCACTGGTCTCTAGTGATGGATAGGCTGTGTTCTTGGTGTCTTGGTGATATGACTGGTCTCTAGTGAATCGATAGGCTGTGTTCTCATGAATATGAATGGTCTTGGTGATGTCACTGGTCTCTTGCGATGGATAGGCTGCGTTCTGCTAAATTTGAAGTCTCGGTAAAGTCACTGGTCTCTAGAGATTGGATGGGCTGTGTTCTCATGAACATGAAGGGTCTCGTGATGTCACTGGTCTCTAGTAGTGTTGAGCGAACACGGACTGTATTATTCGTGTTCGTACCGAATAATTGGATTTTTTGTACCCGAACACGGACACGGACACTTTACTGTATGTTCGGGTAAAAATCCGTGTTCGGTCGTTTTATTTCCGGGTTTTGCATGCTTTGGCGCTCTTTTCATGGCGGGCTTTCAACAGCCAATCAACAATCGTTTAACTGGTGTGCCTTAAGCCATCCCAGCCATGCCTGCAAATGTCTCAGTAGCTGTGATTGGCCGTCTGAAGCATGTGACCAAGTCTTTATAAGTTCGAGGCAGCCGCAGCGGCGTCATTATGCTGCTTAGATTCAGGGACAGAGCACACATCAACGTGCTGGCTGCTGATTAGGGAAAGATAGGCAGGAAAAAACCATTTGTGTCCGGATAGAATTGAGGGACAGGTCGGAGTGTTTAGGCAGGGCGAGTTGTAGGCATTTTAGGGATAGAGTCTGCTGAATTATATAGGGTCAGTGTCTTCTACAAACTACAATCGATATTGCTGTGTGGGGGGTGGGGTCTGCACTCAATCCTGATCTACGATCTCTTCTCAATCCTGTTAGGGACAGAGTCTGCTGAATTTTAGGGAAACTGTGTTCTACAAACTACAATCGATATTGCTGTGTGGTGTGGGATTGGAGATAGGCAGGTGTCAGTGATCCACATCCATTTTTCTGTGTGTGAGCTGCAGTGAACACAATCTTTTTGGGCTGCAGTGAACACAATCTTTTTGGGCTGCAGTGAACACAATCTTTTTGGGCTGCAGTGAACACAATCTTTTTGGGCTGCAGTGAACACAATCTTTTTGGGCTGCAGTGAACACAATCTTTTTGGGGTGCAGTGAACAAAATCTTTTTGGGGTGCAGTGAACACAATCCTTTTTGGTGTGCAGTGAACACAATCTTTGTGGGGTGCAGTGAACAAAATCCTTTGTGGGGTGCAGTGAACACAATCTTTTTGGGGTGCAGTGAACAAAATCCTTTTTGGGGTGCAGTGAACAACATCCTTTTTGGGGTGCAGTGAACACAATCTTTTTGGGGTGCAGTGAACAAAATCCTTTGTGGGGTGCAGTGAACACAATCTTTTTGGGGTGCAGTGAACACAATCTTTTTGGGGTGGAGTGAACAACATCCTTTTTGGGGTGCAGTGAACAAAATCCTTTTTGGGGTGCAGTGAACAAAATCATTTTTGGGGTGCAGTGAACACAATCTTTTTGGGGTGCAGTGAACACAATCTTTGTGGGGTGCAGTGAACACAATCTTTTTGGGGTGGAGTGAACAACATCCTTTTTGGGGTGCAGTGAACAACATCCTTTTTGGGGTGCAGTGAACACAATCTTTTTGGGGTGCAGTGAACACAATCTTTGTGGGGTACAGTGAACAGAATCTTTGTGGGGTGCAGTGAACACAATCTTTGGGGGGTACAGTGAACACAATCTTTGTGAGGTGCAGTGAACACAATCTTTGTGGGGTGCAGTGAACACAATCATTGTGGGGTGCAGTGAACTCAATCTTTGTGGGGTACAGTGAACACAATCTCATACTTCTGAAGGTTTGAGGGTGCTGCCTGTTCCATACTCCCCCTACTCCTAGCCTTTTAGGGGTACAAACAATAGTAATTGGGGCCTAGTGTGGTTGTGTACGTGTGATATACATACACTTTTTTGGGATCATATTTTCTATTCCGCTATTTAATCAAAAACCTTTGGGGATCAGTTAAATTGGGGGATAGTCTGTGTTGGTACGTGTGAGAGAGATCCACCTTTCCAAGTTGTTGGGGTTCATCTCATACTTCTGAAGGTTTGAGGGTGCTGCCTGTTCCATACTCCCCCTACTCCTAGCCTTTTAGGGGTACAAACAATAGTAATTGGGGCCTAGTGTGGTTGTGTACGTGTGATATACATACACTTTTTTGGGATCATATTTTCTATTCCGCTATTTAATCAAAAACCTTTGGGGATCAGTTAAATTGGGGGATAGTCTGTGTTGGTACGTGTGAGAGAGATCCACCTTTCCAAGTTGTTGGGGTTCATCTCATACTTCTGAAGGTTTGAGGGTGCTGCCTGTTCCATACCCCCCCTACTCCTCATCTAGCCTTTTAGGGGTACAAACAATAGTAATTGGGGCCTAGTGTGGTTGTGTACGTGCGAGATACATACACTTTTTTTGATCATATTTCCTATTCCGCTATTCAATAAAAACCTTTGAGGATCAATTGAATTGCGGGATAGTCTGTGTCGGTACGTGTGAGAGAGATCCACCTTTCCAAGTTGTTGGGGTTCATCTCATACTTCTGAAGGTTTGAGGGTGCTGCCTGTTCCATACCCCCCCTACTCCTCATCTAGCCTTTTAGGGGTACAAACAATAGTAATTGGGGCCTAGTGTGGTTGTGTACGTGCGAGATACATACACTTTTTTTGATCATATTTCCTATTCCGCTATTCAATAAAAACCTTTGAGGATCAATTGAATTGCGGGATAGTCTGTGTCGGTACGTGTGAGAGAGATCCACCTTTCCAAGTTGTTGGGGTTCATCTCATACTTCTGAAGGTTTGAGGGTGCTGCCTGTTCCATACCCCCCCTACTCCTCATCTAGCCTTTTAGGGGTACAAACAATAGTAATTGGGGCCTAGTGTGGTTGTGTACGTGCGAGATACATACACTTTTTTTGATCATATTTCCTATTCCGCTATTCAATAAAAACCTTTGAGGATCAATTGAATTGCGGGATAGTCTGTGTCGGTACGTGTGAGAGAGATCCACCTTTCCAAGTTGTTGGGGTTCATCTCATACTTCTGAAGGTTTGAGGGTGCTGCCTGTTCCATACCCCCCCTACTCCTCATCTAGCCTTTTAGGGGTACAAACAATAGTAATTGGGGCCTAGTGTGGTTGTGTACGTGCGAGATACATACACTTTTTTTGATCATATTTCCTATTCCGCTATTCAATAAAAACCTTTGAGGATCAATTGAATTGCGGGATAGTCTGTGTCGGTACGTGTGAGAGAGATCCACCTTTCCAAGTTGTTGGGGTTCATCTCATACTTCTGAAGGTTTGAGGGTGCTGCCTGTTCCATACCCCCCCTACTCCTCATCTAGCCTTTTAGGGGTACAAACAATAGTAATTGGGGCCCAGTGTGGTTGTGTACGTGTGATATACATACACTTTTTTTGGATCATATTTTCTATTCCGCTATTTAATTTAACTGGGCCTCCATGCGAGACCTGTGTGCCTTGTTGCGCTGTTTTGAGTACTCCACCAACATGGCCAGTGGCAATGACGCCGTTCTCAGCTTAACTATCCCACTTCTATGCCTCCTTGAAAAAACAATTCGGGCGATGATGGAAGAGGATGTGGCACAGGATGAGGAGGAGGAGGAGGATGAAGAGGTAACATTTCCAAGGCTTTCAGGGCAGTCATTCGCAAGGGGCTCCGAGGGTGGGTTCCTGCACACGCAAACGCCAGGGACGCAATTGTCCAGCAGGGGCACAGTTCTGGAGGATGAGGAGGATGAGGAGGAGGAGGAGCTGGAGGAGGAGATGGAACCATGTTCACAGCAGGGTGGCACCCAGGCCAGCTCATGGCCATCACTGGTGCGTGGCTGGGGGGATACAGAGGACACGGACCATACACCTCCCACAGAGGACAGCCTTTCGTTGCCTCTGGGCAGCCTGGCACACATGAGCGATTACATGCTGCAGTGTCTCCACAACGACCGCCGAGTTGCCCACATTCTAACTTGTGCTGATTACTGGGTGGCCACGCTGCTGGATCCCCGTTACAAGGACAACGTACCGTCCTTAATTCACTCACTGGAGCGCGATCGCAAGATGCGCGAGTACAAGCGCACGCTGGTAGACGCCATGCTGCTGGCATTCCCATCTGACAGCGGGGCCACAGTGGAAGCACAAGGCAGAGGAGGAGGAGGAGGAGGTCGCCAACGCAACCAGGGCACCGCCAGCACCTCAGAAGGCAGGGTTAGCATGGCCGAAATGTGGAAAAGCTTTGTCAGCACGCCACAACAAACAGCAGCACCAGCAGCTCAGATGGAACGTCTTAGCAGGAGGCAGCATTTTACCAACATGGTGGAGCAGTATGTGTGCACACGCCTACATGTAGTGAATGACGGGTCTGCCCCCTTCAACTTCTGGGACTCCAAATTGGGCACATGGCCTGAGCTTGCCCTTTATGCCTTGGAGGTGCTGGCGTGCCCTGCAGCCAGTGTATTATCTGAACGGGTATTTAGCACGGCTGGGGGCGTTATAACAGACAAGCGCAGCCGCCTGTCCAGAGACAATGTGGACAAGCTCACGTTCATTAAAATGAACCAGGCATGGATCCCACGGGACTTTTCCGTACCTTATGCAGAATAGCAATGGATACCGACCTTACCCACCCATTGTTCCATTTTTGCTCTTTCTCACTCTTTTGGGGTGTACCCTCATTTAAAATTTGTGAAAAGAAGCAGTGTTGGCTACCTCGTCCTCCTCCTCAGGGCCAGATTAATGTAGGGGCTATTGGAGCTGCAGCTCCAGGCCCCTACCTTTTATATAGGCCCCGGGTTGGCCATATTCACTGTTACCGCTCTTCTGTCACTTGTAAACACAGAAGTCTGGCTTCTATGCTCGCTTCCCCAGGCAGCACCCTCAGAACCTCCCCACACAGCGTGAAGGCCGGACAAGGAGGGACAGTTGGCGATGCATGGATGTGTTTATGGGCTTCAGAGACAGCATCCCATGTTGAATTAGGCATGCATGGCTGCACCCTTCCTCCTCTGGGTGCATGGCAAGGCACGGCCCTAAGGCCCTTCAAAATCCTCAGCACCAAGCCCATGATGCTGTTAATCCGGCCCTGGTCCTCCTCCACCGCCGCTTCCACCTACACCGCCCATAGGTGTGCGCAGCCTATTGCATTAAGGTGTGCACCCCAAAGTTGAAATACACATGCATGTGTTTGCCAGCAGGGAGAGTAATGTATCGGGGCCATGTACCTGTAGGCAAGGAGAAATAGAGCAGAGCAGGTCCCAGGGAGATCTTTCCCATCTCCTCACTGGCAATGCTATGTGCCCTAGGTGATTAGGGTGTGCCCAGGCACACCCAGCACACCCTGTGCGCACGCCTATGTCACCGCCACATCCACCACCACCTCAACCTCCCTCCTACTCCATATGGGCCTCGTCCTTCAGAGATGAAGAAGAACATTGTTTTATTTTTCTGTTTTTTTTTGTTGTTTTAAGTTATTTCCCTATCCACATTTGTTTGCAGAGCACTTGCCATGCTCTTAATTACGTTTTGCTGCCATTTGCAGCACTCTAGCCCTTTCCTTTGGTGTTTTAGAGCCATTTTAGTGCCTTAAAGTTCGGGTCCCCATTGACTTCAATGGGGTTCGGTGTCCGGGAAAAGTTCGGTAAAAGTCCGGGACACGGACCCGGACTTTTTTTTAAAGTTCGGCCGAACCCGTCGAACACGGACATCTAGGTGTCCGCTCAACCCTAGTCTCTAGTGATGGATTGGCTGCGTTCTCATGAATATGAAGGGTCTTGATGATGTCACTGGTCTCTATTGAATAGATAGGCTGTGTTCTTGGTGATGTCACTGGTCTCTAGTGAATCGATAGGCTGTGTTCTCATAAATATGAAGAGTCTTGGTGATGTCACTGGTCTCTAGTGATGGATAGGCGGCGCTCTCATAAATATGAAGGGTCTCAGTTATGTCACTGGTTTCTAGTGATCGGATAGGCTGTGTTCTCATGAATATGAAAGGTCTCAGTTATGTCACTGGTTTCTAGTGATGGATAGGCTGCGTTCTCATGAATATGAAGGGTCTCGATGATTTCACTGGTCTCTTGTGATGGATAGGCTGCGTTCTTATAAATTTGAAGAGTCTCTGTGAGGTCACTGGTCTCTAGTGATGGATAGGCTGTGTTCTCATGAATTGGAAGAGTTTTGGTGATATCACTGGTGATGGAAATGCTATGTTCTCATGAATATGAAGAGCTTTGGTGATATGGCTGGTCTCTAGTGATAGATAGGCTGTGTTCTCATGAATATGAAGGGTCTTGGTGATGTCACTGGTCTCTAGTGATGGATAGGCTGTGTTCTCATGAATATGAAGGGTCTCGTGATGTCACTGGTCTCTAGTGATGGATAGGCTGTGTTCTCATGAAAATGAAGGGTCTTGGTGATGTCACTGGTCTCTAGTGATGGATAGGCTGTGTTCTCATGAATATGAAGGGTCTCAATGATGTCACTGGGCTTGAGTAAATGGATAGGCTGAGTTCCCATGAATATGATGTGCCTCTGTGATGTCACTGGTCTCTAGTGATGAATAGGCTGTGTTCTCATGAATATCAAGAGTCTTAGTAATGCAACTGGTCTCTAGTGAATAGATAGGCTCTGCTCTTGGTGTCTCAGTGATGTCACTCATGTCTAGTGGTGGACAAACTGCATTCTCATAAATATAAAGGGTCTTAGTGATGTCACTGGTCTCTAGTGATCAGGTAAGCTGAGCTTTCATTATTATAAAAGGTCTCAGTAATGTCTCTGGTCTCTTGTGAAATGATTGGTTTCTTTTTGCTACCTTTGCATGATGGGTTAAAATAAATCAATAGTAAAAAGCTTTTGTTAACTAATGTCTGTTTGATCAGCTCCATCCATTCTTTATTATAAAGAAGTGTGCAGAAAGTAGAGACGGGAGATGTGTGAGATAATCCCTCGCCATCCATCCCTGGAATTAAAGCCTTGACGGATTCTGTGTGGGTCAGCGGTTCTGTAAAGCGCGGCAGTTTTTCAATTATAATGGGAACGGAAAGTGTTCAGAGACAATTTAAAACCGTCTTTTTACAAATTACACAGAAAGTGGGAGTTTTGTTTGACAGATTCACCATACATTAAGTAAAAAAACAGCTATAAATTGGGATGTTCTGCCCGTTTCCATAACAGCCCCTATGGAAATGCAGCCTAATAATTGGCCGATATAACCTGGAATTTGCTGAGAGGCAGCTTCTGCCATAATTTGGCTCTTTACAATTCTAAAATATATGCGGGATTGATGCGGCTCATTAACTCTTTAGTTGGAGAGCTGTGTCAAGGGTTACAGCGTGCCTTGCTTGTGATCTTTGGTTCGCTAGTCTCTGAGTGCTCTTTATCGAGTCTCCACCCACTTATGTCAATTGGATATTTTTTGTAAATATTTTCCATGTAGGGATAGATGTTAAACCTTGGAGAAAATGTAACTTAAAGACATAACTGCTGCGAACAGCAGTATCCTCATCCTTTGGTCATAAAAATCCTGTATAAAATGTCCAGTGTGATGTTCGGATTCCTGAATTTGTCCAAATTTAGTATAAACCTTCTGCTGAGTTTTGCATATTACATTCTTTAATCAATAAAGACGAGTGCAATGATTCTAGTTAGCCTGTTTTAATAGTGAAAATAGCAAATTTACAAGTAGCAAAATTTGGACAAATTTAACAACATTTTGGAAAATTAGCTCATAAAAAAAAAAATGTCCCTTAAACTCCTGCATTGAACTCCAGGATTTCTGTAAAATTTACCTCTGCAATGGGCCCTTGCCACAATTCAAGGTTAATTGCTAGATTTGACAAGGGGAGATAGGGATATTGTCAGGTCACCTGTGGCCAGGTAACAACTGCACCCTGTTGGAGGCAGGGGTGCAGGGCAAGGTAGTGAACCCAATAGCAGACTGCTGCGGATGGAACGGAACGCGAGCCCAAGATTCCACAGGGCGCGGAGTCTAAGACCCAGCAGGTGTTCACCAGAGCCTCTAGTGGTGAGGATGGACTTGGCTGCAGCTGGGCACAGGTCGCGGCCCTTGGGGTCCCCCGGGTCACGCTCTGTAGGAAGAGAAGGACACACAGAATGGTGATGGGTAAGCCGAGGTCGGGGTAACAGGCAGACGAGGGTAACCAAGGGACAGGCCAAAGGTCAGGGTAACAGGCAAACAGGAATAGTCAAAGACAAGCCAAAGTCAGTACACAGAAAGGTAGATCGAGCACACGGCAGACAGGAAACAAGAAACAAACACTGTTGAACAGCAAAGCAGACCTGCAGTGCACTGGTTAATATAGACTTCCTGTGATAACTTGGGGTGGAGCAGGAACAGGAAGGAGAGGTGATAAAAGGGAACCAGAGGTGAAGTCCTCTAATACAGACATGAAGGAACAGGTAAGCTGTAAAACACTATTGCAAGTCCATGACAGATATACTTTATTGCTCCCTCCTCTTGTCAGTCAGGAGCTTCTGTAATTGTAACCCTTAGGCCTCATGTATGCTGCTGCTCCTAAACGTGAGTTTAGAAGCTTTTGGTGTTTTTTTGCCAAAGCCCCTGAACTCCACTCTATAGATAGAGATATAATGAAATTGAGATTTATTTAAAATATTGGTAAAAATTGCTAGATTTCAGCAGTTTCTCCATTTTGGCAAAATGCATTACACTCAAGGGGGATTTTTTTTTTTTTTTTTTTTTTAAGTTACAATAGATTTTAATTGGTCCCTATGGGTTATATAAGCTCCTTTCATCTAATATTAACCCCACTGATACCTTTAGGGTTAGTGCTGGGGTTAGGATTACATTTTAGGGCTAGGGGTAACTGTCATGAAAATGGTGAAATGGCAGTGAAGGTCAAAGGTGAAAGTGGATGCCTTGTGGCACCTCTCCACCACAACACATAAAGACATTTCACCCAGGGCAGCGCCCCCTATTGCCCCCCCCCCACACACACACACACTAGTCCTGGCCCTGTCTAAAGGTAACCACCATGGTGAAATGGCAGTCAATGGCGAAGGTGAAAGTCTTTTGTGTTTTTTAGGTGTACATTGGCCTTAATTGCCTTCAACAGGTTACAGAAGATGCTTTCAACTACACTATAACCCTACTGATAACCCCAACCCTAAAATGCAATCCTAACCCTAGCATTAACCCTAAAGGTATTTGCCCTACTGATAACCTTAACCCTAAAATGCAATCCTAACCCTAGCGCTAACCTGAAAGGTGAGAATGGTGAAATGCATTACAATCAAGGGTGAAGGCAGAGTGATTTTTACATTTTTTAGGGTATAATGGGCTTAAGTTGGCTTTTAAGGGTTACAAATGCTCCTTTTATCTATACCAGGGGTCTCCAAACTACGGCCCGTGGGCTGGATGTTGCCCCTTTTTTGCTTGCTTTTTTCTGGCCCTTGAACCACAATTCCTGCCACTGACACCAGTGATGGGGCACTATTCCTCCCACTGACACCAGTGATGGTGCACTATTCCCCCAACTGACACCAGGGATGGGGCACTATTCCTCCCTCTGGCACCAGGGATGGGACAATATTCCTCCCACTGACACCAGTGATGGGGCACTATTCCTCCCACTGACACCAGTGATGGGGCACTATTCCACCCACTGACACCAGGGATGGGGCACCATTCCTCCCACTGACACCAGGGATGGGGTACTATTCCTCCCACTGACACCAGGGATGGGGCACTATTCCTCCCACTGGCACCAGTGATGGGGCACTATTCCTCCCACTGACACCAGTGATGGGGCACTATTCCCCCCACTGACACCAGGGATGGGGCACTATTCCTCCCTCTGGCACCAGGGAGGGGACACTATTCCTCCCACTGACACCAGTAATGGGGCACTATTCCCCCCACTGACACCAGGGATGGGGCACCATTCCTCCCATTGACACCAGGGATGGGGTACTATTCCTCCCACTGACACCAGGGATGGGGCACTATTCCTCCCACTGACACCAGTGATGGGGCACTATTCCTCCCACTGACACCAGTGATGGGGCACTATTCCCCCCACTGACACCAGGGATGGGGCACTATTCCTCCCTCTGGCACCAGGGAGGGGACACTATTCCTCCCACTGACACCAGGGATGGGGTACTATTCCTCCCACTGACACCAGGGATGGGGCACTATTCCTCCTACTGGCACCAGGGATGGGGCACTATTCCTCCCACTGACACCAGGGATGGGGCACTATTCCTCCCACTGGCACCAGGGATGGGGCACTATTCCTCCCACTAACACCAGGGATGGGGCACTATTCCTCCCACTGACACCAGGGATGGGGCACTATTCCTCCCACTGGCACCAGTGATGGGGCACTATTCCTCCCACTGACACCAGTGATGGGGCACTATTCCCTCCACTGACACCAGGGATGGGGCACTATTCCTCCCTCTGGCACCAGGGAGGGGACACTATTCCTCCCACTGACACCAGTGATGGGGCACTATTCCCCCCACTGACACCAGGGATGGGGCACCATTCCTCCCACTGACACCAGGGATGGGGTACTATTCCTCCCACTGACACCAGGGATGGGGCACTATTCCTCCCACTGACACCAGTGATGGGGCACTATTCCTCCCACTGACACCAGTGATGGGGCACTATTCCCCCCACTGACACCAGGGATGGGGCACTATTCCTCCCTCTGGCACCAGGGAGGGGACACTATTCCTCCCACTGACACCAGGGATGGGGTACTATTCCTCTCACTGACACCAGGGATGGGGCACTATTCCTCCTACTGGCACCAGGGATGGGGCACTATTCCTCCCACTGACACCAGGGATGGGGCACTATTCCTCCCACTGACACCAGGGATGGGGCACTATTCCTCCTACTGGCACCAGGGATGGGGCACTATTCCTCCCACTGACACCAGGGATGGGGCACTATTCCTCCCACTGACACCAGGGATGGGGCACTATTCCTCCCACTGGCACCAGGGATGGGGCACTATTCCTCCCACTAACACCAGGGATGGGGCACTATTCCTCCCTCTGGCACAAGGGATGGGGCACTATTCCTCCCACTGACATCAATAATATAAGTTTATTACTTATATTGTTTACTCCCACAGAAGCCAGGGCATTTTCTACTCCCACTGGCCACAGTTCAGCCCCCCTAAAGTTTGAAGGGTAGTAAATTGGCCTTTTGTCTCGAAAGTTTGGAGACCCCTGATATACACTAACCCTACTGATAACCCTAACCCTAAAATGTATTCCTAACCCTGGCGCTAATCCTAATGGTATTCGCCATGAGAATGGTAAATGGCAGTCAAGGGTGAAGGTGAAGGCAGATGGTGATTGGTAGTCAGGGGCAAGGGTGTAGGTGTTTTTGTGTTTTTTTAAGGGTATAATGGGCTTTAATTGGCTATTCAGGGTTACACAAACTCCTTTAATTTTTACTAACCCTACTGATAACCCTAAAACATGGAGTGCCGTCGTTATCCTTGGGACTTGCATGCATACTGTATATACTGACAGCTCATGTATGTACATAAATTATTGACTCTATTTTTTGGAATTCTGAGATGTTTTGTTTTTCCATAGAACCACATGGGACCGAAGAGCACCTGTTATTCGCCATATTGCACCCAGATGCCAGAACGCGAACAGCCCTGCAGAGACAGCCAGCGCTTCGGGGAAACTTCTCGAATGCCTATTAAATCGACACAGTTTGTACTTTATCCCAGCTTGTCCTCAAAGAACTGACTAGCAAAAAAAAAAAAAAATGAGGAAAAACAGATTTTAATTACAAACCTTTTTATTGTGCGCTGAAAATAACAGTTTCCCAGCTTTTCTAATTCTCTGTCCTTTTTTTTTTTTTTTCATAACTTTATCGCTCCGGGAATAATCCTAGTTACTGCTGCAGTTAATAATCTCATTTCTAAGTAAAAATGGGTCACATCAGTAGGTCAATTTAGTAATTTGCTATCAGGCCAGAGAATCCCAGGAGGAGAGGTGAGAATATTGGCACAATTATTCTGTAAAAAAAAAAAAAAAAAAAAAGATCCAGCGCCCGTCATCTTTATTAAGGCCAGCAGATGGCAGTAAGGAACATCCCTGGGGCATGACCTTATGGCTGTTGGCGCCAGTACAGGAAGCACAGGGGAATTGCTTCCAGGTCAGTCCGTTAATTAATTAAAAGTGAGAAATTATATATAATTATGATTCTTTTTCCTCTTTGCAGACCTAAATTTTACACTCCGATGTTGACTAGTCATGAGCTTCTGCAGCAAAAAGCGAAAGCTGCACACTAGACTACAGATTTCTTTTTGGCTGAAGCTTCTAATATTCCACGCCGGTTCCATGACACCTTCACATTCTATTTTTATAATGTAGGAGTGCTGAACCTTATGGAGATGCGTTATAACATAATGGGTGGTTTGCGGTCCTAGAGGATGCTCACCAGCAACTGTGGGGTCTTGCTGGACCCCCAGAGAGTGTTTACTACAGTTTTGAAAGGATGGGAGCCAGGGGAGGACTGGGCCAGGGGGCAGGGGGGCAATTGCCCCCTGGGCCGCTCTGATTCCCCCGTAAAAAAAGGCTGCACCCTTTCTGCCACAGACATGCCTAAAGGATTCCTGGTGAAGAGAAGTAAAAAGTCCCTGCCGCTGACCTACTGAGTGGAGGTTGAAGACAAGGACATAGAGCAATTAGGGTTAGAGTTAGGTTTAGGGTTCGGGTTGAGGTTAGGATTAGAGTTAGGGTTAAGGTAACTCTAAGGGTTAGGGTTGGGGTTAGAGTTAGGGTTAGGGTAAGAGTTAGGGTTAGGGTTAAGGTTAAGGTTAGGGTTAGGTTTAAGGTTAGGGTTAACCCTAACCCTAAGGGGGGAACAGGCAGGTCAAACACGCTTATGGGGACTCTCCCCTATAACGCTGCAGTAGGATCCCACTGTGGGGACGATGTCTCAGCGAAAATTTCAGAAAATGAATGCCACGTGATACATAAGGATAAAAAGCATTAAATAGTGTAGAACCTTTTGACATATTCTTTATTAGAAAACAAGTGCCACTCACAAATATAAAAGGAACATGCGCATGTGTTAAAAAAACAATTCCAGTCACACAAGATGGTGTCCACCTTCACTTTCGGGTATCACTATGATGTGACCAAGCAGCTCCACCCTACTCGTTTCGTCACTATAAGACTTCTTCCGGGGCACAGGCCTCATGTCATGTCATCGCTTATACACTGCCCGGCCAAACAAATGCACCTGGAATTAACTAAGAAACTAATTAAACTAAGCATGCGGTAACTCTCCTATTGGATAGTTACTGCATGTGCCCAAAGAATGAGGTCAGCTGACTTCCTGAATATATTGAATGACCAGGTTATTCCATCAATGGATTTTTTCTTCCCTGATGGCACGGGAATATTCCAAGATGCCAATGCCAGGATTATTCGAGCTCAAATTGTGAAAGAGTGGTGCAGGGAGCATGAGACATCATTTCCACACATGGATTGGACACCACAGAGTTGTAACTAGAACCTTCAGGGCCCCGGTGCAAGAAACCATGAAGGGCCCCCCTTCCCTTCAAGCCTGGGGCTCATCCCACTGATCCTGGGGCCCTGTACTCTCATTGCAGGGCCCTTTATTACGGTCCCACAGCGGGATCCTTTCACAAGTTCTGCAGTGGGCCCCCTTCCTGCCATCTTGGGGCCTCCCCACGGTGGAGGAATGCTAGGGCCCGGTTGCAAGTGTGACCTTTGCGATCCTGTAAGTTCACCCACTGGTGTCAGTAGTTTTTATTGTTTGGTATTTTAATCATACTATTTTTTATCATTTTATTTTATTTTTTTACAATGTGACTGACTATGACTCTGTCCATTCAGAAAAGGAAGGAGCTGGTAAATTACATATTTACCGACCCCTTCCTGGTTCTTTATTGTGACACATCCCCTGCAGCAGCCGGCAGGAGAGGGGAGGGAGCACAGTGTAGGGGGGTGGGGCAGCACAGTAGGGTGGGGGGGGGACCAGGGGAGCACACAGGGGCCCAGGGATAGCAGAACACAAGTGAGCTGGATAGGAGGAGTGGCAGGGGCAGCATAAAGTGGAACCAATCTCCTCCATTTTCCTCCTGCAGCTACAGGAGGAAAAAGGAGGACAGCGATTTCTCTACATGCTGCCCCCGCCGCCCCTCCTATCCAGGTGTACAGGGGAGGCACACAGGCCCCTTGGAGCATGGGGCCCGGTTGCAATTGCAACCCCTGCAACCCCTGTAGTTACGCCCCTGATGTGAACTTATCATAAATCATAATCATAATTTTATGAGACACTATGATTTTTTTTAAACCCTTTCTGATATTGCTGATATTTTCACTAAATATGATATACAGTATTTGTGAACACAACCAAGAACTGCACAGACAAATGAGTGTGTCACCTCTGAGCCAGGCATCTCATTACGGGAAGTAGAAGGTGACCTTGGATGATCCCTGAACAAAGATGGCGCCATTCTTCTGGAGAGAAAATCAGATGAAGGCATTGTCAGGGGAAGTCCTGTGATCTCTGTGAGAGGTAATAAATACCTGGAAGGGTTACAATTACAGATTACTTAGTGTAGTGCGTGTAAACATGGAGTCAGGTCGGTTTCAAAGATCTTCTACTTGTCCTTGACTTGCCCCGGCACTGAAGTGTCAGCAGTGTGCAGGAGGGAAGATGAGGGCTGACAGATGAGCTCACAGCGATGGGATCCCACTGACGGAACACAAGTCCTCATTTTATTGAGATTGATGTTGTCCTTATTGCAGGAATTCTTCAGCATGGTCTCCCGGCGGCTACAAGATACAAAATGTCATTCAAAGTCAATTGCAATTGTCTACCAGCCGCGGCAATCTCGCTCCTCGCCCCTTTAGGCGGAATGAACCTCAGATCTTCATTCCCGGACTCTTGTATCCCGTCTACGACTCCTTCTGTGATATCTGAATTCTGCTTTGTGGAAATCCTGCGTCGTACTTCCTCGTCTGTTATCTGCAACCAACGGAGCGCATTTCCCCCCTGCTGGGTCTCCTCTATAGGCCTGTAGGAGGTTTTGTTTCATGGAGAAGGGGGGGGGGGAAGGGGGTGTAATGGTGCCCCTTAATTCCTGGCACCTTCTTCTTTACTCTAAGGCCCCTTTCACACAGGCGATCCGATCTGCCTGTCAGTTTTTCAGGCTGACCGGATCTGATCCTCCATGCATCCCTATGGGGCAGCGGCTGACACCCGCTGCTCTCCAATCCGATCTTGTCCGTGAAATCCGGACGGATGGAAACCCTATTTTCCATTTGTCTGGCAGATCGGATCGGATGAGAATGGACAGGCGGTCTGTTCTCATCCGATTCCCCCATAGAGGACAGCGGGGAATCTGACACCTCCCTCTCTGCACACAGAGCGGAGACGGAGCTGTCATCCGCCTGCTCAGCGGGGATCGGCCCTCAGCTTCTTTAGCAAGGTGTTAGAGGTGTGTTTGGGGTCTTTATCATGTTGGAATACTTCCCTGCGGCCCAGTCTCTGAAGGGGAGGGATCATGTTCTGCTTCAGTATGTCACAGTACATGTTGGCTTTCATGGTTCCCTCAATGAACTGTAGCTCCCCAGTGCCGGCAGCACTCATGCAGCCCCAGACCATGGCACTCCCACCACTGACTGTAGGCAAGACACACTTGTCTTTGTACTCCTCACCTGGTTGCCACCATCTGAACCAAATAAGTTTATCTTGGTCTCATCAGACCACAGGAGATGGTTTCAGTAATCCATGTCCTTAGTCTGCTTGTCTTCAGCAAACTTGTTTGGCTTTCTTGTGCATCGTCTTTAGAAGAGGCTTCCTTCTGGGACGACAGCCATGCAGACCAATTTGATGCAGTATGCAGCATATGGTCTGAGCACTGACAGGCTGACCCCCCCCCCCCCTCCCCCCTTCAACCTCTGCAGCAATGCTGGCAGCACTCATAAGTCTATTTCCCAAAGACAACCTCTGGATATAACGCTTAGCACATGCACCCAACTTCTTTGATCGACCATGGCGAGGCCTGTTCTGAGTGGAACCTGTCCTGTTAAACCGCTGTATGCTCTTGGCCACTGTGCTGCAGCTCAGTTTCAGGGTCTGGGCAATCTTCTCATAGCCTAGGCCATATTTATGTAGAGCAACAATTCTTTTTTTCAGATCCACAGAGAGTTCTTTGTCATGAGGTGCCATGTTGAACTTCCAGTGACCAGTATGAGAGAGTGAGAGCGATAACAGCAAATTTAACACACCTGCTCCCCATTCACCCCTGAGACCTTGTAACACTAACGAGTCTCATGACATTGGGGAAGGAAAATGGCTAATTGGGCCCAATTTGGACATTGTCACTTAGGGGTGTTCTCACTTTTGCTGCCAGTGGTTTAGACATTAATGGCTGTGTGTTGAGTTATTTTGAGGGGACAGCAAATTTACACTGTTATACAAGCTGTACACTCACTACTTTACATTGTAGCAAAGTCTCATTTCTTCAGTCTTGTCACATGAAAAGATATAATAAAACATTTACAAAAATGTGAGGGGTGTACTCACTTTTGTGAGATACTGTACATACACACTTACTGACCACTTTTTCAGGTACAGTTCCGGGTTGGACCCCAATTTGCCTTCAGAACTGCCTTAATTCTACCTGACATAGATTCAATAAGGGGGGGCACATGCCCCGGGTGCCAACTTGAGGGGGGGTGCCAAATTTTCTGAAGTGCTGACACTAGCTGATATTTGAGAGGTTGCATCGTGCTGGACTGACCCGGATGAGCCACTAAGCTGCATTTACACCACTGACTGCTCTGTGAGCCCGCACTGCCGACGGTCGCACTGGAGCCAGGACTAGGGCCCCTCCAACTTTTAACGCAATTTGGCCATTGCTCACTGTGGCGTGCTATGCTATGCCACATTGCTGCCCTCCTTACGGCACCCAAAGGCGTCCCAGTCCTTTTACAATTCTTTAGTGTATACTATAGTGATCAACCAATATTGTTTTTTTAGTGCCAATACCGATATTTTGGTCATCGGATATCGGTATCAGACGATATTGGCCGATATTTTCAGACATTTAAAATGTTTTATTTTATTTATTTATTTTTTTCACAGGTACAGTTGTGGAGGGATTTGGGGGTTTAAAAGACCTCAAACCCCTCCCCTGCACTTAAAAACATTCAAAACAGCCAAGTTTGACTGTTTTGAATGCTGTCATTTTTTTTAATCTGGCGCCGAATACCTGGAAGTGAAGTCATGACATCACTTCCGGGTTTTTACATGGAGACCCGATCAGAGCTGAATGCGGCTTTGATCGGGTCTTCTCTTCGGCGGCCGTGGAGGTAGGATGCCCGGGTCTCCTGGTGGGACGGGAGACCCGGGAAGGCGGCGGGAGGGGGGGGGGGACGTCCCCTCCCGCTCCTTGTAATGACAGCCTCGCGGCTTCTCAGCCGCATCATTTGTCATTACAAGACAGCCGACCGTCGGCTATGGACGCCGGTACCGGGTGATGCAGGCATCACTCCGGTACAAACCCTTTCCTGGAATATCGGCAATATCTGTAACTTCAGGGGCTGATTTTGATATATCGGGGAAAGTGCATATCGGCCCTCGATATATCGGCATTGCTGATAATCGGTCGATCCCTAATAACTACAAAAAAAGGTGTGTGCCGCTAAAATGTTTGGGACTGGCTTGAAGAAAACGTGGCAACCCTAGCTGCCACACCAGAAGAAAGCAGCAAGTAGCAGCGCTGTATATGGAGATTTCAAGCCTCACTCCCACGGTGGATTTGGAGAGGTACTGCCGGGAAAAAAGAAGAGCACACAAAAGCAGAACTTAATAAAGACTAGCGTCTTGGCTCACTTCTTCTTTCCTGATGGCGCCCCTCCTAACCCGTTACAGATGTGAGGTTTGAAATCACTATTACCAAAACCTATAGTATTATTACCATCCTCTGGCTAATCTATGTATTTATTATGCTTTTCTCCTCTGGGCAGGGGGCTGGGAGTGTATGGATGGAGAACGTCTTTCTGGGGTGGGGGGGTACCAATTGAGTCTTTGCCCCGGGTGAATGAATGTCGAGCTTCGACACTGTTGAACCCTACGGACTACCACTGGGATGCCATTAAAGTTCATGAGTGTAGAAAGGCAGGCGTCCCAATACTTTTGGTAATATATTGTATATATATATATATATATACCTGTATATTCATTTATTTATTTTTTTAGTTCTGTGGCAGCACAGTGAACTGTACCTTTCCATTCAGCAATAACAAATAAAACCTCTTTCTGTGTACATTGCATATCTCAGCACCAATTAGGCAGCGGTACAAATCGCTGACGCTCTCGCCTGTAGCGGCAGTCGGAGGAGACGAGTGAGGGAATGGAAGGAAAGGGTCGTCGGTGCGCGGAAATAAAGTTTTTTTTTTTTTTCCTGATTTACGTAAGTGAAGCCGCAGCTTGAAAGTGTTGAAAAACAAATGGCTTTAATTACGCGGCTCGTACTGTAACCGCGCTGCGTTATTGCAGGTTGTTTTTCATCGTCCTTGTCGTGCGTCCAACAGTGGAACCTTGGAACGCTCTACAGCGTGGACCGTCTGCCGGCAGAAGGAGAGAGGATCTCCTTCCCCTCCCACCGCCAGTGCTGCTTTTTTCTGCCAAGGAACTTGGCGATTAAAGGGTTACCTTATTTCTGACGCAGCTGCGGGAGAACAGAATTAAATAAATATTCAATATTTCCATGCTGATGGAATGCATACATGTGAACAGTTTTAGCTGCCAAAATATTTGTCGTTCTGTTCCTCCAGGATTATGATTCACACCACCCCATCGCCCTCCGCGCCATAAAGCACAACCAAGAGAGTGACGCCGCTATTCACACTTGCAGTGGGCGGGGTTTGGAACCTTAAGACCAGCTATTCCCAACTAAGGTTCCTCCAGGGGTAGCTATGGGTTCCTTGAGATGTGCCGAACTGACCTCCCATCTTATGGTACTTGCAAAGTTCCAGAGCCAACGTTCCTTTGCAATGCCAGGACAAGGTCATTCAGTGCCCAGGGCAAAGATGGCAAACTGCTCCACCTTCTCCATCCCAATCACCCCTTCAAGCATAAATTCTCTTCCTCTCCCAGCATAACTCCCCGACCAATAACCCTTTTAGTACAAATTCCCCCAGCACAAATCCCTCCCCAATCCACCCTCCAAGTACAAATCCCCCGAATCCTCCCTTCAAGCGCAAAGCCCCCCCAATCCTCCCTCCGAGCACAAATCCTCTTCCACCCCTTCAAATCCCCCCTGCCAACACAAATTATCTTGCCCTTATTGCACAACCCCCACCCATTACGCTCCCAGCATAAATTCTCTTCCTCTTCTAGCACAATCCCCCCCCCCAAAAAAAAAACCCTTACAGTACAAATTCTCTTTCCATCCAAATCCCCCTAGCACAAATTCCCCCCACCCAATCCACCCTCCAAGCTCAAATCTCCCCCATCCTCCCTCGAAGCACAAAGCCCCCCCAATCCTCCAAGCACAAATACTCTCCCACCCCTTCAAATCCCCCCTGCCGACACAAATTCTCTTTCCCTTATTGTTGCACAACCCACAATCCACCCTCCTAGCACAAATCCCTCTAATCCTCCCTCCAAGCACAAAGTCCCCCCAATCCTTCCTCCAAGCACAAATCCTCTTCCACCCCTTCAAATCCCCCCTGCCAACACAAATCCTTTTTCCCTTATTGCACAACCCACAATCCACCCTCCAAGCACAAATCCTTTTCCACCCATTCAAGTTCCCTTGCCATTTTAAGCCCCCAATATTATACTGCAAGGAAATATGTGCACCCCTGTTAATATTTTCTATGAGCTGTGTGCCACAACCGTGGGCACTAATTTGACGCATGCTGCAACCCTTCTATATGTTGTAGTTTGGCGCCCTTAGCCCTGTAAACCCCACCCCCTACCTTGGCCCTTGCCCAATGCCCATTGAGATGCCCACTTATTTACAAAGGTTCCCAGGTATATATACAAATAACAATAAAAACAACCATTTACATCCAGGTGACACCATATACTAGCCATTTGTGTGATGGTGATGAGATCAGGAAAGAGCTGTCAATGGGAGACCCCGATCTATGCAGAGACGTGGGGAAATAAGAGACAAGACTGGGAGGAAGTGGGGTCTGGGAATAAACATACACAAACACACACAGGGCAAGCATGAATACTTATGGGCTTTTTTGAATAATATAGGGTGTGTATTGTTACAGGAGTCACTTTGGGCAGGGGGCTTGTGGAACACAACTTACCTTAGAGAGGTCTGGAAACCCCTTGTCCAGCTCCCAGAGCCCCTCCTACTTCTTCTTTACAGTGACACCACCGACGCAGGGACCTTTTTTCCCTTCCGGCAACACCACTGACGTAAAACAGGTTATAAACCGTTACATATGTTTTCATTTTGGGGCCCTTAACTCTGTAAGCCCCACCCCCATTGAGATGCCCACCAACGAAGGGACATTTCTTCCTTCCAATGACACCACCGATGAAGGGACATTTCTTCCATTGACACAAACCGATGAGGGGATATTTATTGCTTCCAATGACACCACCAACGAAGGGACATTTTTTCCTTCCAATGACACCACCAACGAAGGGACATTTGTTTCTTCCATTGACACCACAGATGAAGATATATTTATTCCTTCTAATGACACCACCAACAAAGGGACAAATCTTCCTTCCAACGTCACGAAAGGACGCAGCGACATTTTTTCTTTCCACTGATGCCACTGATGCAGGGACATTTCTTCCTTCCAATAACATCGCTGATGAAGGGATATTTCTTCCTTACAATGGCACCAGCAATGCAGGGACATTTTTTCTTTCCTTGACACCATGTTTCATCAGCTAAGACTTCATCAGGCAAACTTAATGGACACAGTCTCTTTGGCTGTTGTTCAATAATGTCCCTGACCTCCAAACCTGTCCCTAATCCTAGAACTTACTCTAACAGTTAAAATGACAACCCTTTCACGCATCTTCATGAATACATTTCTAGCATGTCACAATATACAGTAACAGCATAAAACTCCAACGTATGAGATTAAAGTCATCCTTGACCTCTAATTAGGTGAATTTGCCTAGGCTGAGATGATGTCATCAATCTGCTGAAGGCAGGAGGATACTAATGTCCGGTGGTGGGGGAGATAAGTGGGAAATCTATCCAGATTCACTAAGATATTTGAGGCTGTGTCTTGGTGTGGAGCCTTTCCTGATTGGGATTTGAGGAAATATTTCGATGCATATTTAGAAACTGCCCTCCCTCGTTTGGGTCAGGCTCCTTGGATGCGGGGGTACCACTCTCTCTTTTTCCTCTATGCTGCAGGATATCCTGCCAATGACACCACCAACAAAGTGATATTTTTTCATCCTTTCATATATGATTGATAATTACAGATGTCTTGGCTTATCAACAATCCTGATTTAGGCAAATATTTACTACCCCTTCTCTATTAAAATCACAATTATGTTAATCTGATATTGTGAGCCCTCTTCACCCAATATCCCTGAAGAAGCTATTTAAGCGAAACGTGTCGGGACAGTCACGCCCTCTGACACATTCATGGGCACACTGTTACTCGGTGTGTGAGAGGTTAAGTTTAGGTCTTGGAGAAAGGGTAATTTTACTATTTCTATTTATTGCATTGTACTGTTGTATAATGATATATGAATCAATCATGTGTTGGATTGAATTTTTAATAACTTTTTTGATTTGAATAAAATGTATGTTTTTTGTTAATGTTGTCATACTGAATAGGGTAGTCTAGCACCGGGAAAGACCCATTTTTCTCCTTTGCACATTCTATACTCGACCTCTAATTAGGTGACTTTGCCTAGGCTGAGATGACGTCATCAATCTGTTGAAGGCAGGAGGAAGCATTTTCTCCTATCCTGTAGTGGTCAGACTGCAACATTGGATAAGGGCATGAGGGCCCAAAATGTGTCGTCAGCAGAGGTGTGAATTTAATAAAAAGGTGCTGCCAAGTATAAAAGTTTATAAAACCCTGGTTCGGCCAAACCTGGAGTACTCTGTCCAGTTCCGGTCGCCAATCCTAAGAAAGGATGTGCTGGAAATGGAGAGAGTCCAAAGAAGGGCAACTAAACTAATTAGGGGATTGGAGGACCTTAATTATGAGGAGCGATTACAAGCGCTTAATTTATTCTCCTTGGAGAGGAGACGCCTGAGAGGGGACATGATAGCGATCTACAAATACATCAATGGTGATCCTAGCATAGGTAGAAACTATTTCGTCTCAAGGAGTGCAAGAGGACACGTGACCACACGATTAGAGGAGAGGCCGTTTAACCTAATGCTGCGTAAGGGGTTCTTTACTGTAAGGGCGGTGAGAATGTGGAACTCTCTTCTACAAATGGTGGTAGCTGCAGGGAGTATGGCTACTTTGAAAAGACTATTGGACATGCATCTCACAGATTATAACATTCAGGGTTATGGGGAATGAGCAGGCCACTGACACACACACACACCTATACAGGTTGAACTGGATGGACTTTATTCAACCACATCTACTTTGTAACTATGTACTATGTAACTATGTAACTAAGTGGATTCTTCAGGAGATAAGTATTTATTGATCATAAGAACGGGATGAAACACATCAACGCGTTTCGTCAGTCTTAAGTAGCTGCTTCATCAGGAAAGGTGTACAGTAGACTTTAATGGACTTTAATGGAAGGAATCTATGCGCACTCCTTCAGCCCAGAGCATGCTGTGATCAGACTGCAACATTGTACCTTTGTAGGTGAGAGGCTGCAGCAGGGGCTGATCTGTGTCAGACATTACAACTGATGCAGGACCAGTACAGGGAAAGCTGTCTTTGAATCATGGAATCTGTTTTATCTTTCAGCTGTGACGTGCTGTTTTAGCACACAGGGGATAAAAAATTCAAATTTCTACACAGATTCCGGCAGTTAAGGGGTGTGCGGAGGCCACCTTTTGCTGCGAGGGAAGTCATTTCCTCTAAAAACGATAAAGATGTCTCGATAGAAGCAGATTCTGCCTGATTTGCCCTTTAAAAGAGCAGAGATAGATCAGGAGAAATGTGACATTATTACCACTTGCGGCCGTGTAAATGCCTGTTGTGGGCTCGTGGAGAAAGCTGCGCCGGGTCTGTACCGCCAAGTGAACATCCTGAATTAAGACAAGACGGTTTGTGGAATGGCAGGGTGTCTCTTCTAATACCACACATTGTACAATAAATATCTGCAAATGATATCTCATGACTGGAAAATCCTTTGGCGCGGTTGGCGGTGAGCGGAGGAGTTATGAGGCACAGCGGGAGTTGTCAGTATTTTACGGCTTTCGCGGTGAATGTTCCTCTGATGGTTTATACGATACCTGCCGAACAAAAAAACAAACCAAAGGAGCAGGGAACGCCTTTACTGGTGAGATAACGGAGCCGGAGCACAAAGAATCCAGAAACTGCTATTGTGGGTATTAAACCGCTCAAGATCTTTAACCACTTAAGCCCCGGAGGATTTGGCTGCTCAAAGACCAGGCCCTATTTTGCGATTCGGCACTGCGTGAATTTAACGGACAATTGCGCGGTCGTGCGACGCTGTACCCAAACTAAATTGATGTCATTTTTTCCCACAAACAGAGCTTTCTTTTGGTGGTATATGATCACCTGTGCGATTTTTATTTTTTGCGCTATAAACAATACAAATAGCGACAATTTTGAAAAAATAACAATATTTTTCACATTTTTTTAAATGGAATTCTCAAAAAAAATGTAAAAATCAAAATTTTTTAACATATTAGGCCAATTTGTTTTCTGCTACATATTTTTGGTTAAAAAAAAAATCGCAATAAGCGTATTTTGATTGGTTTTTGCAAAAGTTATTGCGTTTACTAACTACGGGAAAGATTTATGTCATTTTTATTGTTTTTTTTTTTTTTTTAACTAGTAATGGCGGCGATCTGCGTTTTTTTTTTTTTTGCGGGACTGCGACATTGCGGCGGACAGATCGGACCCCTGACTGACATTTTTGACACTTTTGGGGTTACCAGTGACATTACTACAGTAATCAGTGCTATACATATGCACTGTTAGGCTCCATGTACACGGCAGGGCCGGATTAAGAGCATCATGGGCTTGGTGCTGAGGATTTTGAAGGGCCTTAAGGGCCGTGCCTTGGCATGCACCCAGAGGAGGAAGGGTGCAGCCATGCATGCCTAATTCAACATGGGATGCTGTCTCTGAAGCCCATAAACACATCCATGCATCGGCAACTGTCCCTCCTTGTCCGGCCTTCGCGCTGTGTGGGGAGGTTCTGAGGGTGCTGCCTGGGGAAGCGAGCATAGAAACCAGACTTCTGTGTTTACAAGTGACAGAAGAGCGGTAACAGTGAATATGGCCAACCCGGGGCCTATATAAAAGGTAGGGGCCTGGAGCTGCAGCTCCAATAGCCCCTACGTTAATCTGGCCCTGGTACACGGGACGCTGGAAATGGCCGTTTAGGAGCAGTTGGGCGTTTTTTTCAGAAGCCCCTGAACCCATCTACATTTTATCTTATCTGTCCATGTACACCAGGTCGTTTACAGTCATTTACAGGCAGTTGCGTTCAGGGACTTTTTTTAGAACACAATTATTTGCGTTTGAACGTGTGTTTCCCGGCGTTTCAAATGCACAAACGCGTCCGAACGCTTCTGAACGCGATGACCCGCGTTTAGCGTTTGCGTTTTTCCATTTTAAAGGGGAATCATTTTTTTTTACCTCTAGGAACGCTCCTAAACGCAAACGCCCGCAAACGCCGCTAAACGCCCGCTAGACGCGGGTTCAAACGCGACCGAACGGACGTTTCAAACGTCCTAAAAATTCCAGCATTCAAAGGGACTTTTAACAACGTCCCGTGTACATGGAGCCTTACTGTAAAAATGACACAGGGAAGGGGTTAACTTTATTGGTGATCAAGGGGTTAAGTGTGTCTAACTGTGGGGGGGGGGGGGGGCGTGGCTTGTGATGTAACCACAGAGACATACGATCCTACATAGCAGGATCGCATAGCCTCTGTGCTTACATCAGGGAGAATGACGGGCGGCTGTGTTTACATCAGCCGTCCGTCCTTCTCCCTCTCGTGAGGGAGATCGCGAGTGGCCGGCGGACATCGGAGCCACCGGTCACACGCGCGGGGAAGGCAGGGAATGAGCGGCGCGCTCGCCCCTGGAGTCCCAGAGCCGACTACAGTGATTTCCAGGTTTCCCGGGGGTCATCCAGGTATGGTACCAGCAATTCATCTTTGAAGCTTCTTGAAGACTCTTTCATCTTTTGGTTTGGTGCCCGTTTTTGTAGTTTATGCTTTGAGTTGCTTCCGGGTACCCCTTAAGGGAGGCCTGTTTCTTAAGAGCTGCCTTACCAGAGCCAGTGAGCTTATTTGAAAATCGCTTGGTGTCTGATCGTTTGAACAAGCCCTGCAATCCCAGCGCCTCTTCATTATTTCTTCCTCCAATTCCTTCATGGACAGCTAAACTCTGATTACCACTTGGGAGAAAAATAAATAACCTTCTCTAAGCGGGAAGATGGAGTAACGAGCATCTATTCACTTTACATGTCTCCCAGACATCGTGTCCTCCTCAGAACTTTCCATAGCATCCTCAAGGCTGCTGCACTGAAAATTTACAGTTTGCAATTCCTATCCTTGATTTTTTTTTTTTTTTTCATTTTATAAAGGTGCAATCTTTTATCACTGACAAAGGCTAAAAAGTAACAAGGATTGTCCCAACATGACTTACAGAGTTCTATAATAATCTACAGCCCAGTCACTGCCCCTTGTGAGGTCAACCACAGCTGCTGCTTGTCCTTGACATCCAGAGACAATCCCTTCTGTACAAATGTATATCGTCAGTAATGCTCCTGTGTTTGGTATCAAATCATTTACATTTATATGCACTTGTATCACTTTTATCATTTTATGTCAGGCGCTGATAAATAAATAAAGAAAAATGCAAGCTTTGAACTGGGTCATGGTAATGGCGCACAACGTAGATATAAATGATGAGACAGCTACAGGTTCATAAAAAAAAAGAGAGACAATACAATAGAGTCACTAGACTGGAAGTTTGACTATCTGAAAAAGCCAGTTAATGGTGATTCTCGTTTGCTGGATCTCAGCCACAATATGGGGGTTTGTCTCACGGGATAGGGGCCCACCCCACTTGGAAAGGTGACATGAACAGAAGAAACCAAGTGCCAAACGTTCAGCTGAAAACTTATGTATTTTTCTAGAAGGAGAAGAAAACGGTATGACACACCCTGCGGACTCTTGTTGGGCCCCAGAGAGACCGTAAATTAGGGGTGTGAACCAAGAAATGGGATTTTGAAGGTGAAGCTTGCTGAGGTATACAATAGATAAATAATAATGAGACAAAATAAAATAACAAGGTTTTATTACAATGTTTGTAAAAACAATCACAGACCGTGATAATAATTCAGTGCATAAAGATACATAGTATACAAGGAACCATAGTTGTGTGGTTAGGGCCACTTATGTCTGACATGTTTCGCCAGCAGGCTTCCTCTGGGACATTGGAAACTGGTGACCTCAACACAGGTTCTAAATATAGACAATATACAATAGGTTTAGACATAGTCATAATAACATTTAACAGCTATTGATGTATTTGAAATTTGAGGCTCACCAAAGGTTGTATCTAAAGCATTGCACATGTATCCATATACCAGGGATCTCTGCCGTGTGTCCAATGGTGGGTAAACACCCTGAACTCGAAGTCCAGCCAGGTCAGACCTCGCTATATTAACAGGAACCGGACCGGGCTGTGCCGAATCACAGCATATCTAGAGGGATCAATAATTTGTAAAAAGAAAGGCTCATCACCGATAATCCCAAAATATACTTGGGAAAAAGGGGGGTGTGTATGAGTATCACAAGGTTGGTCTCCAAGAGCAAGGCCAAAGGGGTGAACAGAGCAGTGAAACGTAGTGGTAAGCAGAATCAGAGAAAGTGAGAGAATCCTACAACCAGAAGATATAAAGGTAGACAATAGTACCATGTGGAGATGAGCAAAGTGAGTGCCCATATAGTATGAATAGAAACAGGTAATACAGGAAACCACATATAGAGCAAATAGTTATCACATACAAAGTGTGACAAGGTGCCTTGAAGGTTAGCTAAGGAATGACCTTAGGTATATGTCTGTACAAGACTTGAAAAGTGAGCGAATATAGTGCGATATTAACCACTTAAGCCCCGGAGGATTTGGCTGCTAAAGGACCAGGGGTTTTTTTGCGATTTTTTACTGCGTGACTTTAACGGACAATTGCGCGGTCGTGCGACGCTGTACCTAAACGAATTTGACGTCCTTTTTTTCCCACAAACAGAGCTTTCTTTTGGTGGTATTTGATCACCTGTGCGATTTTTTGATCACGCGCTATAAACAAAAAAAGAGCGTAAATTTTGCAAAAATAACAATATTTTTCACATTTTTTTATATGAAATTCCCCAAAAAAAAATGTAAAAATCAAAATTTTTTAACATTTTTCAGCCAATTTGTTTTATGCTACCTATGTTTGGTAAAAAAAATCGCAAAAAGCGTATTTTGATTGGTTTGCGCAAAAGTTATCGCGTTTACTAACAAAGGGAAAGATTTTTGTCATTTTTGGTGTTTTTTTTTAAACGCGTAATGGCGGCGATCTGCGATTTTTTTTTTGGTACTGCGACATTGCGGCGGACAGATCGGACCCTTGACTGACATTTTTTACACTTTTGGGGGTACCAGTGACATTACTGCAGTAATCAGTGCTATATATATGCACTGTTACTGCAAAAATGACACTGGCAGGGAAGGGGTTAACTTTATTGGACAGGGAGGGGTTAAGTGTGTCCTAGGGGCGTGATTCTAACTGTGCAGGGACATTGCTATTGGTGTAAAAGCAAAGATCAACAGTTCTACATAGTAGAATGGTCAGATCTTCACTTTTACACAGGGAGAACTGACAGGCAGCTTGTTTACACAAGCCGCTCTGTCTTTCTCCCTTCACAGGAGCGATCGTAGTGTGACTGGCGGACATCGAGTCCGCCGGTCACAGGCACTGACTTGTCTGTGAACGAGCCGCGGCAATAGGCTCGCAAGTCAGTGACAGGCGAGTGACGTATCGATACGTCACTCTGCCTGGCCGGGGCTGACCGCCGCAGTATATAGTCGTGCGGCGGTCGGCAACCGGTTAAACAGACCCAGTCCATAGTAGAAAATAGCAAGAGAAGAGTCAGGCAAGTGAAATGATGTGCCAATCCGCAGAAAGTGGCGAACAGATCCCGCAGAGAGCCGTGCAATCGCGAGATCCAAGTTGGTGAGACGCTTACCTTGAGTACTGAGATCGAGTGGTAACAAACAGCCGCGCCACTGTAGTCGTGGCCTGTTTGTACCAGGCTGTGTCCGGCATTTTATGCGCGGTCCCACCTTTGATGGTATATTTTTGACATATACCATCAAAGGGAAAACAGTGGCCAATACGTTTTGGGGGACCAATGGTTTTTTCTATTCATCTGGGCTCAGAAATGGTTGCTAGAGTTCCAAAAAGCACTGTGCTTGAACCTCCTTGAGGAATATCTTGTTCTGTTTCAAGCACTGCTTTAGTCGTTGACATACCTCCTTTAGATCATGGCCAATCCGGCCAGTATGGTCACCTGCTGAAAGAGTACGCTCCACAGATAGCTCAACTCTCCCATAAGACATGGCAGTTTAATCCAACATTGTTAAACTGCAGTGCATGGGATGTTCACCAGCCAAAGGGGTGATTTACTAAAACTGATGTACTCAGAATCTGGTGCAGCTGTGCATGATAGCCAATCAGCTTCTAACTTCAGCTTGTTTAAATAAGCTTTGGCACAACCTGGAAGCCGATTGGTTTCTATGCAGAGTTGCCTCAGATTTTGCATTCTCTAGTTTTAGTACATAACCCCAGAGTGTCGAACAACGATCTTCTAAACCCTGTGCCCAGTATGAAGGCTTGTAACTAACTGAGGAAACATGAGGAATAAAGGAGGGGTCTATCTAAGGACTAAACCAACTAACCCCAACATACAGGTAAACTGGAATATTCTACTTAGGAAGTGCAGTAATAACAAGTTGTAGTTACACGGAATGGTAACTAGATGTCAGCACAAAGATATTTATACATTACATAATGAAATCCAATGCAGAGGTGATGGATACACAATATTGAAGGCCCTGTGGAGCTCAATAGCTGTGTGGTGGCATTCCCGAGAACTCTAGAATCATTTTTTGGATTTAAATTTTTTTGGTATTTTAATTCTATTATTTTCTATCATTTTATTTTATTTTTTTACAATATCACTGACTATGACTCTGTCCATTCAGAAAAGGAAGGAGCTGGTAAATTACATATTTACCGACCCCTTCCTGGTTCTCTATTGTGACACATCCCCTGCAGCAGCCGACAGGAGAGGGGAAGGAGCAAAGTGTGTGTGTGTGTGGGGGGGGGGGGGGGCAGCACAGTAGGGGGGGGCACGGGAGCACACAGGGGCCCAGAGACAGCAGAACACAAGTGAACTGGACAGGAGGAATGGCGAGGGCAGCATACCAAGGAACTAATCTCCTCCATTTTCCTCATGCAGCTACAGGAGGAAAAAGGAGGACAGTGATTTCTCTACAAGCTGCCCCCACCGCCCCTCCTATCCAGGTGTACAGGGGAGCTGCACAGGCCCCATGGAGCATGGGGCCCGGTTGCAATTGCAACCCCTGAAACCCCTGTAGTTACGCCCCTGCATTAGTATTAGACCCAAAACTGTCAGTAACAGCTCGGTCTCTGTGCTGGGAGCCTGCTGTGCAGCATGCTCCCAGTGCAAACAAAGGTACTTACATATGCACCTCCTATGGCAGAAACACAACTTCAGTGAAGCCGCCTTTGTGCCTACTTTCATCGGCAAGGGGTTAATGCAAGCGCTTTGTACATGCTTTTAATATTTTCTTTAAATAAAAAGATAATGGTCTATGAGACTTTTTCTCTTTAAGTGTTTTTATTGGTTTTGAAAAGTGCAATACATTTTTATGCATTATACATTTGTCTGAAGCATTGTATCAATAGGCCAACAGTAATCCAGTAATTGTATTATAACATTATTACAGTTGCAAGCCATTGACATTTGTTGTGTGTCTGCTACCATTACATTGTTGCCATTCAAGGCCTAATTTGGTCATCAATAAAGCCGAGCCATTACCGATTGGTGTTTACGTATGAATTTATATATTTTACCTCCTAACACTGAAGATTACTTTAGATATTTTAAACTGAGAGTTGATGCTCCAAAGAAAAAATGGAAGAAGGGGAAGAGAAGAAGACCTCACTGGGGTGGTCAGGGATGGAAACCCAAGAACATTTCCATGTTCCATCTCCTATTAACATAACAAAGCTAAAGAGAAGAGAAAACAGAAGAAAAATAGGAACTCACCAAATTACAAATGGAGGCAGGAACATCTTAATAGCATCATGGGCCCCGGGTAAAGTAATACATTGGGACATGTACCAGCCTGTCCCAATTTACACACCCACACTCAAGAGTTAAAGTATAAAAAGTTGATAGAATTAAACATATATTTATTAGTACTTTCAATAAAATCTATTTTAAACAATAAGAAATCAAAAAATCAAAGATCAGCAGCAGGCGTAGCTCTCCATGGCAAATGGTGGTCATGGTCAGGTTGGGCCTAATAGTGGGAATGGCTTAAAGGGGAGTGAATAAACAGAACATGAGCCAAGTCCCTATATACACTCTATACATATGCCAAAGTCCTTGTACCTACAAAATACCCTGAATTACTGTGCCACAAATGAGAGTCTCACACACATAAACCGCAGGACAAAGGATCATTTAAAAAAATAAAAAATTTAATTTACATAATTTTTTTCTGCACACAAATACTGTAGATATAATTTTGCCTGACTCAGCCTACCTTAAAAAAAGAACGTTAATAAAAAAAAAAATTCTTTTTAGATAATGAACACATTGGTCTGGGCTATGTAATGTACATACAATGTTCCATATATAGAGTGCAGGAGTCAGGAATAAAGATGCCCAAAAGGTAATTTTTTGTTAAGCCTTTTTTGTTTAGCCAGCAGGCCAATAAAAAAAAGGGGGGGGGGGTTCTCCCTATCCAAGCCCACAACAGCACCCCCTTATGCCCAGGGGTGCTCATGCATTAAGATGCCCCTGAATGGAGGCTTTCTGTCCCTCAAGGACATTCAGCCTTCATGTTGTATGTATTTAATACAGGTTCTTATGTCCTCTAAAAATAATTCCTGTTTTTCATTAGCTATGCTAGCTAGTTTCTCTTGGATCATGATCCTGGAAAGTTTATTTTTCATTTAGTCTTAATATGGAAGTTTTCCATGCCTTAGAAAAAGAATGGAAGTCTCCGGAGAGAATTGTGGGATACCCAGGATAGGTTTATTGTCCAAGAGTTCCAAGGAATTTTAGGGGGTTATTTCCCATAGTTGTATGTACTGTATAGGAGCATACACTTGGGTTCAGAATCCTTTTACCCTTGGGAATTGCCACCATACAGTATATGAAACATAACCCCAGTTTGAGCTTACTGTCTAAAACAAAGAAAGGGAAGATTAGGATACATTTTCACAAATCTAGATGGTACTACGTACCATCTAGAGCGGGTTTCTCAACTAGGGTTCCTCCAGAGGTTGCTAGTGGTTTCCTGAGCAGTGATGGAATAATCTCCTTCCTGATGGTGTCCACATATAACTGGCACCAACACCACTCAGATTAACCACCAGAATGGGACCAGTAGAACATCTCCTCTTGTTTCTTGGGTAAGTAACCTCTGGCACCAGTGATCATGATTACTGACTGTAAAGGAAAGATTCTTCCCACTGTCTCAATATATGGGGGCCTACACTGACCACCATGGATATGTGAATTTTACTCATGGACCACCATTGTTTTGGGCAGCGCTCTCATGAACCGCCATTGTTATGGACATTTTTCTCAATGACCACCATTGTAATGGACATTTTCCCAATGACCGCTATTGTAATTAACATTTTTCTCACTGACCACCATTGCTATGGCCATTTTTCCAATGAACCACCATTGTAATGGGTATTTTTTCACTGTTCATCATGGCAACAAAACCCTGATCTGATTGACCACCAATGTGGTGTGGCTAATGTACCATGGACTATACCTATATTTGTAGCCAGGGTTCTCTGAGATCTAAATATTACTTCAAAAGCAGTGGCGGCCCGTGCATAGGGGGCGCCAGGGCGCCGCCCCCTACCCCTAAAAAAAAAAGAAAAAGAAAAAAAAAAAAAAACAAAACGAACAAATAAAGTTGTTCAAAAAAAAAATTGGGTTTGCCGGCCTTGCCTGAAGGAACTGGTGGCTGGGGGGGGGGGGTGGGGTTACGTCCCAGAAGAGGCACCGATTGGCTGTCTTCTGGGGGGTAGGGGGGTATCCTGGGCGCAAGTCTTTGCGGTTGGACACCCCCACTTTCTGATATCCTGGCTGTGATTGGTCCAGTCTACAGCCTGGACCAATCATCATCCAGGATATCGCTGACGTCGCAATGGGGGCGGTGCCGGTGCGTGCGTCAGTCACTCACCGTCACCGCCGCTCAGAGAAAAGGAGAGGCCGCTCCGCCGGTTCCCGTCGCCGAGACGAGGGAGAAGGACCCGCCGCAGAAGAGGAGGAAGAAGCTGAGCCGCGCCGCCGCCAGGTAAGTTTGAAGGGAGCAGGTCGCCCGCCGATTCCCGCCGCCGAGACGAGGGAGAAGGACCCGCCGCAGAAAAGGAAGAAGCTGAGCCGCCCCGCCGCCAGGTAAGTTTGAAGGGAGCACGCACGCTGGCACTCTGCAATCATTGGGGGACAATGCTGGCGCTCTGCAATCATTGGGGGACAATGCTGGCACTCTGCAATCATTGGAGGACAATGCTGGCACTCTGCAATCATTGGGGGACAATGCTGTGGCGCTCTGCAATCATTGGGGGACAATGCTGGCACTCTGCAATCATTGGGGGGCAATGCTGTGGCGCTCTGCAATCATTGGGGGACAATGCTGGCGCTCTGCAATCCTTGGGGGGCAATGCTGGCACTCTGCAATCATTGGGGGACAAAGCTGTGGTGCTCTGCAATCATTGGGGGACAATGCTGGCACTCTGCAATCATTGGGGGACAATGCTGTGGCGCTCTGCAATCATTGGAGGACAATGCTGTGGCGCTCTGCAATCATTGGAGGACAATGCTGTGGCGCTCTGCAATCATTGGGGGACAATGCTGTGGCACTCTGCAATCATTGGGGGACAATGCTGTGGCGCTCTGCAATCATTGGGGGACAATGCTGTGGCGCTCTGCAATCATTGGGGGACAATGCTGTGGCGCTGTGCAATCATTGGGGGACAATGCTGTGGCGCTCTGCAATCATTGGGGGACAATGCTGTGGCCACTCTGCAATCATTGGGGGACAATGCTGTGGCACTCTGCAATCATTGGGGGACAATGCTGTGGCGCTCTGCAATCATTGGGGTACAATGCTGTGGCTCTCTGCAATAATTGGGGGACAAAGCTGTGGCGCTCTGCAATCATTGGGGGACAATGCTGGCACTCTGCAATCATTGGGGGACAATGCTGTGGCGCTCTGCAATCATTGGGGGACAATGCTGTGGGCACTCTGCAATCATTGGGGGACAATGCTGTGGCGCTCTGCAATCATTGGGGGACAATGCTGTGGGCACTCTGCAATCATTGGGGGACAATGCTGTGGCGCTCTGCAATCATTGGTGGACAATGCTGTGGCACTCTGCAATCATTGGGGGACAATGCTGTGGCGCTCTGCAATCATTGGGGGACAATGCTGTGGCGCTCTGCAATCATTGGGGTACAATGCTGTGGCTCTCTGCAATAATTGGGGGACAAAGCTGTGGCGCTCTGCAATCATTGGGGGACAATGCTGGCACTCTGCAATCATTGGGGGACAATGCTGTGGCGCTCTGCAATCATTGGGGGACAATGCTGTGGGCACTCTGCAATCATTGGGGGACAATGCTGTGGCGCTCTGCAATCATTGGGGGACAATGCTGTGGCGCTCTGCAATCATTGGGGGACAATGCTGTGGGCACTCTGCAATCATTGGGGGACAATGCTGTGGCGCTCTGCAATCATTGGGGGACAATGCTGTGGCGCTCTGCAATCATTGGGGGACAATGCTGTGGCGCTCTGCAATCACTGGGGTACAATGCTGCGGCACTCTGCAATCATTGGGGACAATGCTGTGGCACTCTGCAATCATTGGGGACAATGCTGTGGTGCTCTGCAGTGATTGGGGACAATGCTGTGGCGCTCTGCAGTGATTGGGGACAATGCTGTGGCGCTCTGCATTGAAAGGGGCTCGCACGCTGAACTCTGCATTGATGGGGGCACAGAACAGTTGCATTGAAGGGGGCACGCACGCTGAACTCTGCACAGTGTTTATTGCATTGAAGGGGGCACAGCACAGTTGCATTGAAGGGGGCATGCACGCTGAACTCTGCATTGTGGGGGCACAGCACAGTGTTCATTGCATTGAAGGGGGCACAGCACAGTTGCATTGAAGGGGGCATGCACGCTGAACTCTGCATTGTTGGGGCACAGCACAGAGTTCATTGCATTGAAGGGGGCACAGTGTTTATTGCATTGAAGGGGGCACAGCACAGTGTTTATTGCATTGAAGGGGGCACAGCACAGTGTTTATTGCATTGAAGGGGGCACAGCACAGTGTTCATTGCATTGTGGGGGCACAGCACAGTGTTCATTGCATTGTGGGGGCACAGCACAGTGTTCATTGCATTGAAGGGGGCACAGCACAGTGTTTATTGCATTGAAGGGGGCACAGCACAGTGTTTATTGCATTGAAGGGGGCACAGCACAGTGTTTATTGCATTGAAGGGGGCACAGCACAGTGTTTATTGCATTGAAGGGGGAACAGCACAGTGTTGCATTGAAGGGGGCATGCACGCTGAACTCTGCATTGTTGGGGCACAGCACAGTGTTCATTGCATTGAAGGGGGCATAGCACAGTGTTTATTGCATTGAAGGGGGCGCAGCACATTGTTCATTGCATTGAAGGGGGCACAGCACAGTTGCATTGAAGGGGGCATGCACGCTGAACTCTGCATTGTGGGGGCACAGCACAGTGTTTATTGCATTGAAGGGGGCATAGCACAGTGTTTTTTGCATTGAAGGGGGCACAGCACAATGTTCATTGCATTGAAGGGGGCACACACGCTGAACTCTGCATTGAAGGGGGGCATATACCATCTCCTGTACCATGACCTGTGCCATGCCTATACCATATCTGTGCCATGCCTATACCATCACCTGTGCCATGCCTATACCATCACCTGTGCCATGCCTATACCATCACCTGTGCCATGCCTGTACCATGACTTCAAAGTCACGCAATTTTTTACTGCGTTTTTTGACGCGAAGCAATACCTATTACATTTTTCTTTTTGCGCCCCCCCCCAAAAATTTTGAGCACCAGCCGCCACTGTTCAAAAGTTTCTCCATGAATAGAGGGTTGAAAAAGTTTCATCTAGAGAAAACAAATCCTCTGAATCCACAATGATATCCAGATCCTCCGCTACAAGGTATGGCAACTTGTTGGGGGAATTGACTAATTGGGTGTAAAAAGAAGAAATATTTCCCCCTGAACCTATTACACCTTTGTGACTTACTACCAATTTACATTGTTGCAGTCTGATCACTGGGGGACAGGAGACTGAGGAAATTCTTCCTCCTGCCTGCAGAAGACTAATGACCTCATCTCAGCCTAGGCACTTGAGCTTAAAGTGTTACTCCCACACCAGTAAAATCAGTGTGTATATGCAGTAAAGCATGTTTGTTATATTCACCTTGGAACCCAAGGGGTTAATCCTGCACATTGTGTAAAACGGCTTTTTGATGCTGTCTTCTCTGATCCTTGCCTTCATTTACTGTCCCCAATCCATCTGCTGATAGGACAGAGGCTTGCAGGCACTCTACACATCCTCAGTTTTTTTTTTTTAGGAGGGTGTATGCATTCGGCACAGGGCCAATCAGCACTGTCCAGACAGAGGGTCAGGGGTCATGCAGCTTCATAGGACAGTCAGAGCAGAATGAAAACTCCTTCTACAAGCTTTAACCAGTCCTTTTTCAGAGCCAGACACTGATAGAAGTCACAAGACTGCTATATACTGCTGATCAGAAAAGGTATTTAGCAGTTTATATATATTTAAATAATTACATTTCCATGTTCTGTGTAATGTGGGAGACCAGATATAGTGATTGCAGGCTCCTGGGATTAATAACACTTTAAGGAGGGCATTATAATAATAAAATATAAAATTATACTGTTGCTGCATATCATTCCATGTCAATAATCATATCATGCAGCCCTGCAAAGTTACTGAAACGTTCACTTTAAGCTGACATGGGAAATGTATTCATGGTTCTTTTTCTAAAAAAAAAAAAAATGTATTATACAGGCGGCTGTTGATTTGTATGGGAAAATGTAATCGCAGTCTGTCTCAGAGGGTAATAGAAAAAAAAAGGAAAGATTCTTCGCAAGGTAAATTCAATTATGTATCTGAAGTTACTAACAATCTGGAGGAACTTTTAATTGATGGGAATTCGGCTGGCTCAGCAGCTCCGCTAATTGTTCATCTATCCTTGCAGCTCTCCCTCTTACAATGTTGCGCTCCTGAGATATATTTCTCTTGGTTGTGTGTTTTTTTCGACTCATTAAATAAAAAAAACATATATATCCGTCTTTTGTTCTAGACTGGAAGACATGAAGACAGCTCATAGGTGCAATAAAAGCGTTACGGTTTTGTTCAGACCTACGGTTGCGACCAAGTACAGGCGCGTTTTTTTTTTTTTTTTTTAGAGTTCCTGCACATCACGTGTAAGGCAGCCTATTTAACCACTTTACCACTAGAGCATTTTGCTGTCTTACGTCTGGGCCACTTTTTGCGATTTGGCGCTGTGCGACTTTAACTGACAATTGCGCGGTCATGCGACGCCGTACCCAAACGAAATTTACGTCCTTTTTTCCCCACAAACAGAGCTTTCTTTTGGTGGTGTTTGATCACCTGTGCGATTTTTACTTTTTGCGCTATAAACAAAAAAGTGCGTTTATTTTGAAAAAATAACAATATTTTTAACATTTTTTTATATGAAATTCCCCCCAAAAAAGATGTAAAAACCAATTTTTTTTTTAAATTTTTGGCCAATTTGTTTTCTGCTACCTATGTTTGTTAAAAAAAATCGCAATAAACGTATTTTGATTGGTTTGTGCAAAAGTTATTGCGTTTACTAACTAAGGGAAAAATTTCTGTCATTTTTGGTGTTTTTTTATTTAACGAGTAATGGCGGCGATCTGCGATTTTTTTTTGCGGGACTGCGACATTGCGGCGGACAGTTCGGACCCTTGACTGACATTTTTGACACTTTTGGGGGTACCAGTGACATTACTGCAGTAATCAGTGCTATAAATATGCACTGTTACTGTAAAAATGACACTGGCAGGGAAGGGGTTAACTTTATTGGAGAGGGAGGGGTTAATGTATGCCTGGTGCTTACTAACGTGTGGGGGGGGGGAGGTGACTGTGTGAGACAAGGACAGATCGGATGTCCAGCTATGCTGAACACTCCGATCTGTCACTCCCTGTCACTTAGGAGATCCGCCCGCTCTGTTTACACAGGTGGGCAGATCTCCAAACTGGATTCCCCGACGATCGGGGAAGAGCAGCGGCGATCGCCGCTGCTCCTCCCCTGGCCCAACTCCCGCTGTGAATGAAAACAGCGGGAGCGCGCCTCCGGCGGCGCGCGAGCGCCGCCTACAGGAGAGGAGTCTAGCGACGTAGTTCTACGTCGCTAGACGATAACGAGCCACTGTGCCGCAGTAGCAGCACAGTGGCTAGTGTTAAAGTAGTTAATATATTGGGCTGCCATATGTGCGAGAAACACTGAAAAGAGATCGCTAACTCTATTCCCAAAACACACTGCACTGGACCACATGGTGCTGCAGGACTATTATTATATATTATTATTATTATACAGGATTTATATAGCGCCCACAGGTGGCGCAGCGCTTTACAATATGAGGGAAGACAATACAGTTCAAAACAGGAGGAATTAGAGGGCCCTGCTCGTTAGAGCTTACAATCTAGAAGGGAGGGTCAAGTGAAACAAAAGGCAATAACCGTGGGGGATGGGTTGATGGAGAAAATGGAGGTACATTTGTTAGGGGTTGGTAGGATAGGCTTCTTTGAAAAGGAGGGTTTTCAGAGATCGCCTAAAAGCTAATAGAGCTTACCGTGCATAATATCCCATTATTTATTTATTATACATGATATATTCTTTATACCTATATTACGATGAATCCCAATTTGTATGACAGACATGGAAGGCTCACGGTTCTACTCCACACATTGGTCACCTACCCCCCCATGGGCCCCTCCGCCGTATTGTCGTCCGCTGGGACCCTTCAGCTCCCGGGCCAGACCTACACCACCGCCGCCGCACGGGGGTCCATTCTCTGACTCCAGCTTTACTGGTGTGTGAATATTGGGCACTCCAATGAGTTCCCTAGGACTTACAGAATTTTTTTTCCAAACAATGTTTTTTAGTTACATTCCAATTATTATTTTTGTTTTCTTTAGATATTTTTTCAATGCATTCCCTCTTGAAGAAGCGAGCATTTAACTCGCGAAACGCGTCAGTCCAAGATGCATTATATTTATATGCCATGTGAACATTATATTACTATGTATCTTTGAGACTAAGATGTTTTGTACCCCCATGCATATCTATATGTATGTTATTTATATGTATACATGTATTCTAAGTTTTCCAACCAAGTCTGTTATTACAAGCGCTTTAGGCGCATAACATTAATGACTTTTTCTGCTATTTTTTGTAATAAAGAATATTTTTTCAATTACTAATTTTTTGTTATTTCCAGCCACATGTACCCACCTCATTTAAAGTCCCACGGGCCAATTTTCTCTTTCTTTGTTGATTTGGGGATGGAGCTGGTCTACAGATGGCACCAGACCAATTTCTCTTTTGCCAAAAGCTAATAGAGTAGGAGATAATCGCACAGATAAGGGTAAGGAGCTCCATAGGATTGGAGAGGCTCTGGAAAAGTCCTGGAGGCGAGCATGGGAGGAGGTGACGAGGGAACTAGAGAGCAGGAGGTTTTGAGAGGAACGAAGAGAGCGATTGGGTTGGTATTTTGAGACTAGGCTAGTGATGTAGCTGGGGGCTAAGCTGTGGATGGCTTTGTAAGATGTTGTTAGTATTTAGAATTTATTTCGTTGGGTGAGCGGAAGCCAGTGGATGGCTTGACAGAGAGGAGCGGCGGACACTGAGCGATTGGTTAGGTGGATGAGTCTGGCGGCATCATTCATGATGGATTGAAGGGGGGATAGCCTGTTTAGAGGTAAGCCAACGAGAAGGGAATTGCAGTAGTCGAGGCGCGAGATGACCAGGGAGTGAGCTAGGAGTTTTGTTGTGTCTTTGGTTAGAAAGGGGCGTATTTTGGAGATGTTGCGGAGGCTGCAAGATTTGGACAGCGATTGGATGTGGGGTTTGAAGGAGAGTTCAGAGTCCAGGACAACACCTAAGACATTGGCATGTGGGGATAGGCTGATAGTAATGCCATCGATATTGACAGAGAGATCAGGGGAAGGAGCACGTGGCGGAGGAAAAATTATAAGCCCGGTTTTGGATGGATTGAGTTTGAGGAAGTGGTGAGACATCCAGACCGATATATCTGATAGTAAATTAGTGATACGTGAGGAGCACCATCAGGTTTGGCGCATGCAAAAATGCTTCTGTTGGTAGAAGCATGAAGGTACATGTGAGGAAACGCCGTCACTGAGTGCCATACCCACATGTGGCCAACCACTTGTTTAGTCACATTGGACCCAAAGGACTTGGATTGTAGACTCGGGGGGGTCCAACTGACTTGTTGCAGGCCCATCCTGGGTTTGGCCACAGGTCTGTCTTTTTCTATGGGGGAAGATACTGTATGTGATGGATGGCTTGATTTGTTTGGTTCAGACCTACAGTTGCGACCAAGCACAGGCGTGTTTTTTGAGTGTTCCTGCACATCAGGTGTAAGGCAGCCTATTCAATACATTGGGCTGCCGTATGCGCGAGAAACACTGAAAATAAATCCCTAACTATTTTCCCAAAACACACTGCACTGGACCACATGGTGCTGCAGCACCATCAGGTTTGGCGCATGCAAAAATGCTTCTGTTGGCAGAAGCATGAAGGTACATGTGAGGAAACGCCGTCACTGAGTGCCATACCCACATGTGGCCAACCACTTGTCTAGTCACATTGGACCCCAAGGACTTGGACTGTAGACTGGGGGGGGGGGTCCAACCGACTTGTTGCAGGCCCATTGTGGGTTTGGCCACAGTTATGTCTTTTTCTATGGGGGGGGGGATATGTGATGGATGGCCTGATTTGTTTGGTTCAGACCTACAGTTGCGACCAAGCACAGGCGTGTTTTTTGAGTGTTCCTGCACATCAGGTGTAAGGCAGCCTATTCAATACATTGGGCTGCCGTATGCGCAAGAAACACTGAAAATAAATCCCTAACTATTTTCCCAAAACACACTGCACTGGACCCCATGGTGCTGCAGCACCATCAGGTTTGGCGCATGCAAAAATGCTTCTGTTGGTAGAAGCATGAAGGTATATGTTAGGAAATGGCGTCACTGAGAGCCATACCCACATGTGGCCAACTACTTGTCTTGTCACATTGGACCCCAAGCACTTGGACTGTAGACTCGGGGGGGGGGGGGCAACCGACTTGTTGCAGGCCCATTGTGGGTTTGGCCACAGTTATGTCTTTTTCTATGGGGGGGGGGGGGAGATATGTGATGGATGGCCTGATTTGTTTGGTTCAGACCTACAGTTGCGACCAAGCACAGGCGTGTTTTTTGAGTGTTCCTGCACATCAGGTGTAAGGCAGCCTATTCAATACATTGGGCTGCCGTATGCACGAGAAACACTGAAAAAAGATCCCTAACTCTTTTTCCAAAACACACTGCACTGGACCACATGGTGCTGCAGCACCATCAGGTTTGGCGCATGCAAAAATGCTTCTGTTGGCAGAAGCATGAAGGTACATGTGAGGAAACGCCGTCACTGAGTGCCATACCCACATGTGGCCAACCACTTGTCTAGTCACATTGGACCCCAAGGACTTGGACTGTAGACTCAGGGGGGTCCAACCGACTTGTTTCAGTCCCATCGTGGGTTTGACCACAGGTCTGTCGTTTTCCATGGGGGAAGATATGTGATGGATGGCCTGATTGTTTGGTGCGAGCCACAAGTTCGCTGTGTTGTGTGCCTATATTCTACATACAGCAGTATGTGTGTCTGTTTTTGCAGCTGTGGGTCAACAAAAAGGGGGGCAACAGCTCTATAGAATGTAAAGTATAATTAGGTGAGAAATGTATTACTTGTCTGTGCCTCTCCCCCTCCCCCTTCCTTTTCTGAATCTATTGCTTGCCTATGACTCTCCCCCTTCCCCTTCCTTTTCCTGTCCTAGGAGGGCGTTGTCCGAGGGACACTGCCAGCATGGATTAAACCAGCTGCTTTATCCCTCCTTCATCTCACATCAGTTTCTTGGGATTAAAACCCCTGTGGTATTGTGTTGGAGACCCCATGTATGGATCTGTGCCTAAAAAACCATGTATGACAAAAATTTACGTAAGTCATAACCTGTTGTACCGTTCATCGAGTCTTGGCTGATGTTTGGGTAACCAAGGGCTCGGATCACTGATTTACTTGGGAGTTTGGAGACTTATAACAGATATACTCAGTCGGAGTATAGGGGATCCAATACAGTACCATTAATAATTGCACAGCTGTATGTCTTCTAAATGGCAGCGCATTTCTCTGCATGTGTTTCTGACACACAGTAATGTGAACTGTGAGGGAACCGTCCAGCACACAGCTTGGGTGCTTTCGTCAAGATATAGCTTTTTCAAGTCTGGACCCAGGAACCAGGTATTATAGCTGAGCACCCAAGATTAGGCGACACTAGCTTAGATGCCAACTGGTGGGGGAGGAGTCAACCAAAGTCCCCCAACAGGGCTGTTAAAATGTAAAAAAAAAAAATTCTAAAACTGAAAAGAAAAATGAATTAAACATTTATTTATTTAAAAAAAAAAAAAGGGGGTTTTATTCACACTTTGGTCTATGATCAACGCGTGATCAGCATTCAGATTGCATTTGACAGGCGTTAAGGAGGCATTGTATCACCTCCTCACTACCTGCTTTATCCCCATCAACCCTGCACTAGTTTAGCACCCTCTAGTGTGTGCTACTACTAGCGGCAGTGTAGGGAAAATATAGCTGGCTCTGGGTTAGACCTGAGCCATTGGATTGGGTCACTGTTACTAGAGGCCAGGGTTGGATGACTCATCCTGGCAGCTCTCTGATACCTCCCCCCTGTTTCCAGAGCTTTGGAAAATGTTCTGGAACTAGTGGGTGGAGGTGAGGAGATGCTGTCTTGAATATTTATGGGTCCTTAGCCAATCCCCTGGAGTGGGCGTGACAGGGAACTGAGGAAATCCTATAAATAGACATAAGCCATGTCACTAGGGAGTTGGGTAGAAGATGGAGAAGCAGTGATGAGGAGAGGTTGTCGGTGGCCCTTGAGGAACCCCTTCTGGGGAGCGATTTTACCTCAGGCTGGAGCTTAGGAAAGCCGGCCTGGGAGGGTCCTAACACAGGAGCAGTTGGAAAGTATCAGACCAGAGAGGCAGCAGGAAGGAGCAAGCATAGACAGTGAGTAGATTAGCATGGTGCAGGGACAAAGACAAGGGGGGGTCAGCTGTAACAGTGCTCTCTTGAAGACCGGGGTGTGCCAAGTCTACATCCAACCTTGTCCTTGGGAATCTCCATGTGTGCGTGTGCCAGTTGGGGGGACTGGGAGAAGCGAGCCAGTCAGGAGGACTGGGGGAACATGCCAGTCGGAAGGACTGGGGGAAGCAAGTAGCCAGGTAGGCTGGTGCCGGCCAGGCAGTCTGGTAGTCTTCTTCAGCAGTAGAACTGGGCTCAGTGTCTACAGGAAGGTAGAAGGTGATGCTGTTCGGTCCACAATGTACTAAAACATATCCACACAGGGACAGGATGTTCCTAGCCTGCAATGAGCTGTTGCTGAACTGAAAAGACTGTTAGTTCCCCTGGAGTGATCAGCAGGTGCTGTAAATAATGCGGTCAAGTGTTAATGTCCCAGAGGCAGTGTTTTGTGGCTGGGGACATCTATCTTTGGTTATTGTTAGCCCCCGTTCACACTGGGGAGACCTGTCAGGTGACCTGGTCGCCTGACAGGTCGCCGCAGGTCGCCTGCCATACAGAAGCTATGGACCCGTTCTAATAGGAGCGACACAAGTCGCTCCGACTTAGAAAAAGGGTCCGGAGCTTCTTTGGGGCGACCCGGAGCGACCTGCATAGACTTCAATGTTATGAAGTCCGTGCCGGCCGCTCCAAGGTCGCGGTGCGAGCAGCGCGCCGCGACCTGTGTGGTCGCCTGGGGAAGTCGGATCGCCCCAGTGTGAACGGGGCCTTACTGTTATTTATTTGTTGTTTATCACTTATTTTGGTAAATAAAAGGCCAGACGGCTATTTAACTCCACCTTGTGTTGTGTGTTTCATTGTGGTAAAGGGGGGTGGAGTTTTAGAGGGGTTTATGTAGTAATTTGATGGCGACCTCTGGTCCCCTTCTGGCCATCATAATTTAACCACACCCACATTTTAACCTCTTTTCGCCAGCCAAACGCAAATATACGGCCTCTCGGCGGGTGGCCCTTGGCACCGAGCGGCCTTGGCGGCCGCTCGGTGCCAAGGCCCACCTGCTGAGAGGCCGTATATTTGCATGCATCAGTGTGAATACAGCCCCCGGCATGGTTAATGACGCCTAATGTAAAGCTGCCAATCGCTACTTGCGATCGGGAGCTTTCCAATCATGTGACCGCCATGACAGCCAATCACGTCGGTCACATGATCAGAAACCCTGCCCCGCCTCCCGGCACCCCTTAAAGGGTCGGGAGGCGCCGGCTCATAGGAGTTAAGAAAACCCACTTTTCACTGAGAGAGCATCTCCAGGCTCTTGAAGGATCCCGATCCTCGATACTGTTGCTGTATAATGAGATGTTAGGAATTTATTTATGCCCATTTTTAAAGTTACTGACAGCTCCACTTTAAGTTTAATAATCCTATTCATAGCATGGCCTTCATTATTACTCCACATTAAATAACACTATGCTCCCCTCTCCCTTATCCGACCCTCCGTCCCCACTTACCTCCCCCATCCAATCAATGCGTCCGCTCCTTCCTTCATGTTTTATTGAACGGAATCCCAGGGCCTTAGAAATGATTGAAATTCCAAATTCCCTTCTTTTTTTTTTTTTTTTTTTACTATTAGACTCTGGAGACAGGATCAAATTAAAAACCTCCAAGCGTGCCAACGGTCGGCGTTAATCCTCTGCTGGGGATGAGGTCACGCGGAGGTCGCTCACAGCGCAATGGCCGCCGATGAAACTCTCCCGGCCATACAATTCGGATCGGAGAACAGGCGGCCGCCCTCATTGTGTGTTTTATGTATGGGCGCATTGTTTATTTAGTTCTGCTCATTGGAATATTTATCAGGCGCCGTTGTTTGCTTGTAACGTGGCTCTGGAGGGATAAAACTTGCATGAGACGCGGTGATTCATCGCGGCGTATTACCAGGGGGCTCTGCCCGCCACCAAATCTGCACTGTCGGTTGTGCTACTTTGAAAGTTGATGTTGTTTGAGGTGATGTCTTATATTTTTATATTTGACTTTCCTATTTAATACCGGTGGAGTATTTCCACATATATTACTTATAAATACAGTATAATAGTATACAGTATATACCATATATTAATATATACAGTGCATTCATATTGTATTCAGACCCCCTTCACTTTCTCATTGTGGCTATATTGCAGCCTGATACTACAGTTGTTTAAATTCATTTTTTTTTTTTCTCATTAAAGCGGAGCTCTTGCAGTTTTTTGGTTTAATAAAAGTGAGAAGCTAAAAAAGTTGTAGCTGCTGACTTTTAAGCACTTGCCGACCAAGCTTTTTCTGGCACTTTTTGTTTTCAAGTTTACGTAAATCAGTATTTTTTGCTGAAAAATTACTTATAACCCCCTTAGTTTCTGTAAGTAAACTTTGTGAATAAGTAATTTTTCTCCTTCACTCATGTGCACTGGTGAGGCTGCACTAATGGGCACTGGTAGATTCTGCACTAATGGGCACTGATGAGGCTGCACTAATGGGCACCGACTAACCACTTCTGGACCGGAAGATTTTCCCCTTTAAAGCGGTAGTATACTCCGCTATTTGACTTTTACCTACAGGTAAGCCTATAATAAGGCTTACCTGTAGGTACAATAAATATCTCCTAAACCTGCACGGTTTAGGAGATATTCACCCTGCATGCAGCCGCTGACGGCAGCAGCGCATGCGCGGGAGTCACGCCATCGCGGCTTCGGCGCTGTGAGTGGCGCAGAGCTAGGAAGAGACGCCGAGGCAACATGGCAGCGCCCTTAGCGTTGTCCAGGCAACCGTGTCGGGGCTTCGTTTTAAGGTAAGTATTTCATAATGAGCTAGTATGCGATGTATACTAGCCATAGGTGTGCACAGCCTATTGCATTAGGGTGTGCATCTCAAAGCTCAAACACATGCATGTGTATATATACTGCTACTGTCAGTAGAGCAGTGGACAGTGTCGGTAGGGCAGAGATTGGTGTCAAAAGGACAGTAGTTGGTGTCAGTAATCATTATTTTTTATTATTTTTTAAAATTATATTTATTTATGTTTCTTTTTACTATTTTTTTTTTAGGAACCCCATTAGAGGGCTTTGCTGAAATATCAGGGTTTTAATCAGGGGGAATCTGCACCACACAGGGTGATTAGGGTGTGGCACACTCTGTGCGCACGCCTATGATACTAGCTCATTATGCCTTTGTCCTGCAGGTTTTTTTTTTTTTTTTTTTGTATTTTTCTACTGAGTATACAATGACCAGGCCATATTTTGCGATTCGCCACTGAGTTACTTTAACGGACAATTGCGCGGTTGTGCGACGCTGTACCCAAATAAAATTCTTGATCTTTTTTTTCCCACAAACAGAGCTTTCTTTTGGTGGTATTTGATCACCTGTGCATTTTTTTTTTTTTTTTTTTGCGGTATAAACAAAAAAAGAGCGACAATTCTGAAAGTAAATATATATATTTTTCACATTCTGCTATATAACATTCTCAAAAAAAAAAAAAAATTTAAAATCAAAATTTTTTAACATTTTAGGCCAATTTGTTTTCTGCTACATATTTTTGGTAAAAAAAATAAATAAATCGCAATAAGCGTATTGTGATCGGTTTGCGCAAAAGTTATCGCGTCTACAAATTACAGGAAAAATTTATGTCATTTTTTTATTGTTTTTTTTTTTTTTTTTTAATAGTAATGGTGGCGAGCTGCAATTTTTTGCGGGACTGCGACATTGCGGCAGACAGATCGGACCCCTAACTGACATTTTTGACACTTTTGGGGTACCAGTGACATTACTACAGTAATCAGTGCTAAAAATATGCATTGTAAATGTAATAATGACACTGGCAGGGAAGGGGTTAACACTGTGAGTGATCAAGGGGTTAAATGTGTACCTAGGGGCGTGTTTCTAACTGTGGGGGGGGGGGGGCGTGGCTTGTGAAATGACCATAGAGACATGTGATCCTATATAGAAGGATCACAGGCGCTCTGTGATCATTCCAGGGAGAAGAATGGTCAGCTGTGTTTACAACAGCTGACCGTTCTTCTCTCTCAGCGGGGAACGATTGTGGGTGTCAGGCGGCAATCGGAGCCGCCTGACACACGCATCAGCTTCCCCGCTGATGATCGGGGGGCGGGAGCGCGCGCTCGCCCCCTAGCTACCACCAGGCGACCAACGTACCGATACGTGGTTTTGCCTGTAGGAGCCACTCTGCCGCCGTATATATAAAGTAAGCGGTCGGCTGCCGAGTGGGGGCAGGAGCGCACCGCTGGTGATGCGTGCTCGCCACCTAGCTGCAGGCACGCGACTGACGTATACCTACGGCGGTTCGCGCATGAGCGGCTGCCTGCCGCAGTATAACTGCGGCGGACGGTCGCAAAGTGGTTAATTGAGAACAATCTGTATTGTTGATAACATGAATTCCCTGCTCCAGTATTCATTTAGCACAGGAGACGTTTGTGCCGGTTGCTCTTTAAGCGAATCGTTGATAAAATGTGGAATATTACATGTGACAGTTTATCCTCGAGGGCCACAATTTCCTTCGCCGGCTCCAGCCTCGTTTAGAGTCCCCCAGGGTGTAACTTTCTCTGCTAACGGGCAGAATCTCTGCGGCGGCTCTATCTGGATGTTAATGTTTGTTGGGGATCTTTGAAGTTGGGAGTTTGAAGGGAGCAGCGAGGAAACTCGGCAGAAGTTTGATACAAGTTTCACGAAATTGAAACGGAACTTTATAACAAATACATTCTGCGGATGAGGATTCATTGGAGTCTGTGTCTGTTTAATTAGAGCCACCAGGGAAATCCAGCCAGTAGTACTGGAAATTCATTTCACGGTGAAGTGCGGGAGGAGAAGAAAATGGAAAGGCCAGGGACAGGCTGGTGTGGGGAGATCTCATCACTGAAATCTCTGAGGCTGGATTTTCACCTATGCATTTTTCTATTAAAATAAATAAAAGAGCATAAAAATGCACGTTAACATGTGTTGTGTGTCTTAAACATGCATTGCAATGCTTTGTATTGGATGTCAATGGACGTCATAATAGCCATAATTGTGCATTGATGCGCATTATGGTGTATTTTCATGCTGATCGCATTTGTACCAATTGCCTGTTTTGTTGCGCACATATTATAACAGTTGATCAGGGCCAAGACAAGGGGTGGGCAGAAGGGAAGGCTGCCCTGGGTGCAGTGTGCACTGTAGGAATGGGGGCGCCACAAGTTCCTTCTACTATATGGCTGACAGGAGTAATGACAGCATAATCACTACTTCTGTCAGCCCAGCACTGAAAGCAGCAAGGAGAGAAAGAGAGAGCCAGGAGGAGGTGTGGGCTGTGTTCTCTTTCCCCCTACTTCTCATAAGCTTGCACATAATGAAGGTGGGGGGGGGCGCAATTTGGCATCTAATCTACATGCAGGGCGCCGGACGCATGGATTCCAATGTTTTTTTTTTTGGAGCACGTTTTTAGAGCCAGAGGCTCTAATAGGCTTCAAAAAAAGGGTGAGCTCGGGGCACAGAGCCCCCCAGTTGTGTGACAATAGCAAATGAATATTCGCTATTGTGGCACTGATTCTCCTCCTGGCCAATCAGGAAGCGGGTCCTGAGACCTGTTTCCTGATTGGCAGAAAGGAGAGGCCATGCTATTGGCCGAGGAGGAGGAGGGAGGAGATACAGAGGAAGCCCACGGAGGAGACTGAGGGGGAAGCCGCCGCCGCTGCCTGGGCAAGGTGAGTAAGCAAGCATCCGGGGGGATTAGGTGTTCGGGCTGGTGTGGTCGGGGGGGGGGGGTATGGTGTGGTCCGTCTGACGCCCTCCCCCCCCCCCCCCCCCCGGCCCATGGAGCACCAGCCGCCACTGTATACAACTATATAGATCAGACCAAAATGAGGGACAAATGAGGAGGAAAGAGGGACAGAGGGACTTTGTTCCAAATTAGGGACAGTCCCTCGAAATCAAGGACAGTTGGGAGCCATGGGATACTCAACTGTACGGGACTGTATAATGGCTTATAGGTAACAAAAATGATTTGCAATTAGGAGATAGGGACTTATTAATTTAGTCCTCTCTGGCACTTTATGTCATGTTCAACTTTTAAAGTATGTAGACCAATTTACTAAAAACTTTTTCTTTTTTTTTTTTTTTAATCAGGTAACAGTTTATTGAGATGTCACACAAGCTTACATACAAACAGTACAGTCAAGGTACAAAAATTTTACACCATTATAAAAACATTCCAGAGTAGCGTTATACAGTAGAAAAACTCATGAGTCACAATACCACCAGTTAGAGACCACACCTAGTGCCTTACATAACCTGGGTTATCAGGGCCATATTTGTAAGGGAAGAAGGAACTTTATGGAGTGGGAAATTATACCCCCCGTCATTCTAGATAATATCCAAGAGGACATTCCCGTACTTAAAGTACAGAATTTCAGAGCAGCAATCTATCTATTATTAAGTCTGTTGGAGCCAAACCAGAGGTAGCTAACCAACCACCCCATACCTTCTGGAATTTAAAGGTGCTGCCTCCATGCTGGTATATCAACTTTTCAAATCATAGTGTTGTACCCATTTGTTCAAGCCACATCTGCGGTGTAGGGGGAGTTGGTGAGATTCAATAGAGGAGTACGAGCCTGTGGGCCTGAAACAGCCCTGGCTGCCTCCTCTCTTAAATGTATCCTGAGTGACAGCGACAAGCATACCTAAAATACAGTACTTGGGCTCCACCGAAATGGAGACCTGCAATGCAGTGTTAACTGTTGCAACAACTGTATTCTAGTAAAGCTTTGGGCCCTGTGTATTAGGTCTCCTGTATGGGCCCTTTCACTCGAGCTGTCTGATCAGGTCTGCCTGTCAGTGTTTTGGGTGGACCTGATCGCACTCTCTATTCACTCCCATGGAGTGACGGTGTCAGCGGTGACATGTCCGCTGACACCCGCTGCTATCTGATTCGATCCTGTCTGCAAAATTCAGATAGATGGTGGTCCTATATTCAATCCATCTGGCAGATCCGATATGATAAGATGAAAACGGACACCTGATTTCCCCATAGAGGAGAGCGGGACTGTGTCCGTCTCCGCTCTGCACAGTGAGTGGAGACGGACCTGTCATCCGCCTGTTCAGCAGGGTTCAGTGGAGCGATACCGCGCTGAGCAAGCGGACAGGGCCACTGACAGGGGGGACCACCAGTCCTCCTGTAGGGGGCCCAGGCAAAAAGGGGGCCCAGACAGCAGGAGGATCAGTGGAGCAGAGAAGGAACAATGCCCTTTGTGTGTCTCACCCAGCAAGTGAAAGCTGGTTTCTCCCCCTTTCCCTCCTGTCCGCTTTTGGTTGCTTGGTGAGAGACACCCATGACCGGATTTGGGGGGTGCTGGTGTGGGTTATGCCCACCCAGATTTCAGTTCTGCCCCCCTGGCCGGCCGTCGCTGAGCACCTTTCCCTGTTCCCACCTGCACTTACAGCCAGGACAAGGAGACGGCAGCCTGGAGCCGAGAGAGAAGAGGCAGAGAGGAAAGAGCAGGGAGGAGGTGCGCTGTGTTGTGCTCTCCCATCCTATCAGAAGAACCTTCCTCTATACAGCACATGAGACCAGATCACTCTTACTGTAGATCGCACTGCACACACTCCGCCCTCTATCCCCATTTCTTGCTGCCGGGAGGTGAGCAGCCCTTGGAGGAGATAGGGGGCAGTGTGTGTGAGTACAATGCGATCTACAGTAAGAGCGATCTGGTCTCATGTACTGTATAGACTACGCTCTCCTGTTGGAGGAGAGAACACAACACAGCTCACCTCCTCCTGGCTTTAAGTGGCTGCCCCTGTAAGTTGGGGGAGGGAATGGGAGACTATCTGTGTTGGGAAATGTAATGGGGATTTGGGGAGGGAGGATATGTGCTAGAAGAAAGAATGAGGGGGGGGGATATCTGCTTGGAGGAGGGTTTGGAGGGGGGGGGTTGGGCAGGGGGTTGAACCAGGAGAGGGGATGTTTGTGCCAGGAGGGGGTGGGGAAATTTGGGCTAATAGGAGGGATTGGAGGGGATTCGTGCTGGCAGGGGGGATTTGGGGGATACGATTTGTGCTAGGATAGAAAGTTTGAGAAAGAGAATATGTGCTAGGCGGGTGATTTTTTGGGGAGGGAGGGAGATTTGTGCTAGGAGGGGGAATTCAGGTGGGATTTGAGCCGGGGGGCAGGAATGGGGGTGTGGTGGACAAAGATTTCTGGTAGGATGGGGGATTCCAGTGGGATTTGAGCCGGGGGGCAGGAATGGGGGTGTGAGTAAAGATTTGTGCTAGGAGGGGGGATTCTGGTTGGATTTGAGCTGGGGGACGGGATTGGGGGTGGGAGTTGGTGGAATATGTGCATTATTGTTTGGAGAGAATTTTGGCTTGAAGATGGAATTTATGTATCCACTAATAATGATTTTCATGTATTTTTTCTGAAAATATAGTTTTGACATTTTTGCAGGAGGGGTGGTCGGGGGGGGGGGGGGGGCCCTGTCAGGTAGGCTGTACAGGGCCCTGTGATTTCTAACAGTAGCCCTGCAAGCGGATCCCAAAAAACAGAAACAGCCGTGTGAAAAGGGCCTAACCCTGCCACACTTAGCACATATAGGGTCTGGGCATAGGCCCATGGAGTGAAGCTTAAGAGGTACGATGAGCTCTTAGCAAAATGTACAGCTGAGATAGTCCCTGCAAGACGTTTAACAGGCATAGATGGACAGTTTTTAGAGCCTCCTTCCATTGGTCACCTGGTATGTCGCCTACATCCCCCTCCCACTTGTCACAGGCTGTGCTAGGAAACCTTTCCAGATATGCCCCCCCAAGGAGTGTAGCATAGCAATTAGAAATAAAGCCCTTAGTGGAGCTGGAATGCTGCATGAGATAAAAGACTGGAGTTGGTGAAAATCCCAATCCCATAGATCTCTGAGGGATAACCACATGTTTCAGTTGTACATAATAAAATAGCATGTTCAAGGGGATGCCAAATTTCGACTGTGGTTCAGCAAAAGATAATAGACACCATTTTCAGAAATATGTTTGAGATGCATCACCCCGACAGCACGCAACCCAGCGACGTGTTGTAGCTTGACCAGTTCAGGATAGGTATGATTATTCCAAATTGGACTATAGCTGGTAAATCCCGAAAACTTTTGTAGTTGTTTTCCTTTCTCTAACACTTTTTTTTTTTAAAAGCCTAAAAACAATGGGTATTGTTTATTAGGTTTGGAGAAAAGCTGCACTTCTAGCCCTTCAGCAAGAGTAGACTGCAACAGGATGGCTAACGTGGAATCACGAGATCCTTCTCTAGGAGCTGATATCCCCACCATACCTCCCACCATTTGGTGCCAGATTGGTGCCAAGCCTTCCAACATGCCAGATTGTTTAGCCAAGGATTCGGAAGAGCCAACCCTTCCTCTATCCTTAGAAATCTCATATTTTTAAAATACTTTTATTTACTCCCTGGTGATTCTGCCATGAAGGTCCTTGAATCTAAGATGGAAAAGGACCTGGGGATTCTAGTGGACAACAGGCTTGGCAGTGGCATGCAATGCCAAGCCGCTGCAAGCAAAGCCAACAGAATACTGGCATGTATAAAAAAGGGGATTCACTCCAGAAATAAAGAGATTATTCTCCCACTCTACAAGACTCTGGTCCGGCCACATCTGGAGTATGCTGTCCAGTTTTGGGCACCGGTCCTCAGGAAGGATGTGCTGGAACTGGAGAGAGTCCAGAGAAGGGCAACAAAAATATTTAGGGGAATGGAGGGCATCGGCTATGAGGAAAGACTACAAGCATTGAACCTATTCTCTCTGGAGAAGAGACGCTTGAGGGGGAATATGAAATCAATTTACAAATACTGAACTGGTGAGGACCCTAGCATAAGGAACAAACTTTTTAGCGAAAGGGAATACAATAAGACACGTGGCCACTCACTAAAACTAGAGGAAAAACGGTTTAACCTTAAAATACGTACGGGGTTCTTCACTGTCAGAGCAGCAAGGATGTGGAATTCTCTTCCACAAGCAGTGGTATCAGCAGGGAGCATCGATAGTTTCAAAAAACTATTAGATGGGCACCTTAAAGACCACAACATACAGAGGTGTACAATATACAACATACAGGGGTATACAATGTACAACATACAGGAGTATACAATGTACAACATATAGGGGTATACAATGTACAACATACAGGGGTATACAATGTACAACATATAGGGGTATACAATGTACAACATACAGGGGTATACAATGTACAACATACAGGGGTATACAATGTACAACATACAGGGGGTATACAATGTACAGTTAACAGCAAACACACACATCATAGGTTGAACTGGATGGACTGATGTCTTTTTTAAACCTCACAAACTATGTAACTTGTTTGGGTACTTCCAGGTAAAGGATGACAACACCCTGTCCCTGTCCCCCAATTGTTCCTCCTGTTTATCAAGGAAATCATTTTAACGTGGGAATATTTTAGTGATCTGCAGCAGAAAAAGCCATACACCATGGATCTGACTTGGTTCTGGGTAACTCTGGATCTGTTCATTGAGATCCCTTCCCTGCATACAACCGGCGGTTCTTGGAATAAGAGAGAACATTTGCTGGTAATCAACATTTGGCTAATTATTTTTCGGTTCTGCTATCTGGGCGGAGGACACTTCTGTTTCATTAACTGTAATTGGACTTTGCTGGAGAGAAGAGATGGAAGAGATGAGACATGTTTTGGCACGGGGGGCCTCTGCACTCAGTACCCGGAACGCACATATGACAATGGCTTTGTGCTAATCGCAGAGGCTCCAGGATTTATTCTACTGCTCCAGCCAAGTCGAATGCAGTCCCTTTACAGATGAATTTTTAATAAATACTAATTTTTGTTAATACAAGTATTTATACTGATTGCATTTAAAAAAATGCATTGCAGTGAATACAGAGTTGCATTCATTTGTGTCTATCATACCTGCCTGGTGTTCAGCTTTAAGCAGCCTCTCCGGCCCCCTTTCTGTATATTCTCTTCATATACAGGTTCAGCAAACTTTATTTAATTTTGTCCATTCCCCCAAGCATTGTCCTCCACAACATCACAGCAGGCCAGAGCCCAAAAAAAAAAAAAAAAAAAAAGATTAAATATTAGAAGGCAAAACCTGACCTCAGACATTGAGCACTTGGGAAGATCACGAGGCTGACGCCAGGTATTACATGTTCTGCTCCCAAACAGGAATTATAGGGCTTATATCTCATCTGGACGTCAGTAGGAAGGCCCCACAGGAGGGCAGAATTACTGTAATCCTTTGTCAAAGACTTTTTATAACAGCAGCAAAATTACAGCCGTTAAAGCCACAAAGACGAGGCATCCTTTATAGAGGACTTTGCAACCATGAAGTTGCTCGGTTGAGTTTGAAGTTTTAAAGGTATCCTTGAAAAGTGGGCAGATTAGTTCTCTTTTCATCTACCGGAATTTGTATCAGCTTCTGTGATGTCTGCTAAGCCATCTGGGCATCGGCTTATTCTTCGAGGAGACGCTTGCACAGAATGCTAATCTTTGTTTTATGTTTTTGCTTTAGGTATTCACCTATAAAGTAGCAACAAAATCTTCAGCACTTTCTTGTGAGCGTAGATTAGTCTTATTAGTCCCTGTCTCCAAGCAGCTTACTCCTATTAGTCCCTGCCTCCAAGCAGTTTACTCCTATTAGTCCCTGCCTCCAAGCAGCTTACTCCTATTAGTCCCTGCCTCCAAGCAGCTTACGCCTATATGTCCTTGCCTTGCTCCAAGCAGCTTACACTTATTAGTCCCTGCCTCCAAGCAGCTTACTCTTATTAGTCCTTGCCTCCAAGCAGCTTACTCTTATTAGTCCTTGCCTTGCTCCAAGCAGCTTACTCTTATTAGTCCTTGCCTTGCTCCAACTGTCTCCAAGCAGCTTACTCTTATTAGTCCTTGCCTCCAAGCAGCTTACTCTTATTAGTCCTTGCCTTGCTCCAAGCAGCTTACTCTTATTAGTCCTTGCCTTGCTCCAACTGTCTCCAAGCAGCTTACTCTTATTAATCCTTGCCTCCAAGCAGATTACTATTACTAGTCCTTGTCTCCAAGCAGATTACACTCATTAGTCCTTGCCTCCAAGCAGCTTACTCTTATTAATCCTTTCTTCCTCCAAGCAGCTTACACTTAAAAATATTTGCCTCCATGCAGCCTATTCCTTTTAGTCCTTGCCTCCAAGCAGCTTACTCTTATTAGTCCCTGCCTCCAAGCAGCTTACTCTTATTAGTCCTTGCCTCCAAGCATCTTACTCTTATTAGTACCTGCCTCCAAGCAGTTTACTCTTATTAGTCCTTGCCTCCAAGCATCTTACTCTAATTAGTACCTGCCTCCAAGCAGCTTACTCTTATTAGTCCCTGCCTCCAAGCAGCTTACTTTTTTTAGTCCTTGCCTCCAAGCAGCTTACTCTTATTAGTCCTTGCCTTCAAGCAACTTACTCTTATTAATACCTGCCTCCAAGCAGCTTACTCTTATTAGTCCTTGCCTCCAAGCAGCTTACTCTTATTAGTCCTTGTCTTGCTCCAAGCAGCTTACATTTATTAGTCCCTGCCTCCAAGCAACTTAGTCTATTTAGTCATTGCCTTGCTCCAAACAGCTTACTCTTATTAGTTCTTGCGTTGCTCCAAGCAGCTTACTCTTACTAGTCCTTGCCTCCAAGCAGCTTACACTAATTAGTCCCTGCCTCAAAGCAGCTTACTCTTATTAGTCCCTGCCTACAAGCAGCTTACGCTTATTAGTTCTTGCCTCCATGCAGCTTCCTCTTATTAGTCCTTTCCTTCCTCCAAGCAGCTTACTCCTATTAGTCCTTGCCTCCAAGCAGCTTCCTCTTATTAGTCCCTGCCTTTAAACAACTTACTCTTTTTAGTCCCTGCCTCCAAGCAGCCTACTCTTATTAATCTTTGTCTCAAACGCAGCTTACTCTTATTAGTCCCTGCCTCAAAACAGCTTACTCTTCTTAGTGTATGCCTCCAAGCAGCTTAGCCCTTGCCTCCAAGCAGCTTACTCTTATTATTCCTTGCCTCCAAGCCATTTTCACTTATTAGTCTCTGCCTCCAAGCAACTTACTCTTATTAGTCCCTGCCTCAAAACAGCTTACTCTTCTTAGTGTATGCCTCCAAGCAGCTTAGCCCTTGCCTCCAAGCAACTTACTCTTATTAGTCCTTGCCTCCAAGCAGCCTAATCCTTGCCTCCAAGCAGCTTAGTCCTTGCCTCCTAGCAGCTTACTCCTATTAGTTCTTGCCTCAGAGCAGCTTAGTCCTTGCCTCCAAGCAGTTTACTCTTATTAGTCCCTGCCTCCAAGCAGCTTACGCTTATTTGTCCTTGCCTCCAAGCAGCTTACACTTATTTGTCCCTGCCTCCAAGCAACTTACTGTTATTAGTCCCTTCCTCCAAGCAACTCACTCTTATTAGTCCCTGCCTCCAAGCAGCTTACTCTTATTAGTCCCTGCCTCCAGGCAGCTTGTTCTTATTAGTCCCTACCTCCAAGCAGCTTACTCTTATTGGTCCTTGCCTCCAAGCAGCTTACTCTTATTAGTCCTTGCCTCCAAGCACCTTATCTTATTTGTCCGTGCCTCCAAGCAGCTTACTTTCTAACGACTGCATCTCATTAGATGCAGTCACTGATGGGCCCACAACCCCCCCCCCCCCCAGGCTCCTGTGATATAGGTCAATTAAAAAAGTGACTTTTGTTGAGCAAGATGGCAGGGCCAGGACCAGGAGTGGACGGAAGGGGGGGGGGGGCTGCCCTGGGTACTGTAATATCATGTGAGGTGGGGGGGGGGGGAGCACCGTGAGAAGATTAGGTAGAGGAGATTAGTGTTGGGAGAGGGAATGTGGGGGGTCGGTGGGGGTAAGAAAATGTTCTAGGATGGGAAATTCGGAGAGGGTGCTGGCAGTGGTAATTTTGGGATTAGGAATAATTGGGAGGTATTTGTGCTAGGAGAGGAAATGGGAGGGGGGGAAGTTGTGCTGGGGGGATTTAGGGACAAAGAGGGGATTTGGGGGGGGGGGGGCAAAGATTTGTGTTGGAAGGGGAGATTTCAGCAGGAGGGGCAGATTTGTACTGGGAGGAAAATTAATTTTAGGGGATATGCATGCAGATTAGTGCTTGATTTTTTATTTATTTTTTTTCTTGGTGGGGGAGATTTTTCCTCACATAATTCTCATACATCTTGGGGAGGGGCACAGTTTGGTATGTTCACCCTGGGTTCCAGATGACCTTGTTCCATCCCTACCAGGTGGTGCCAACAGGGCCACCCACAGCTCCAGTCCAGTGAAATTTGAGTTGTGTGGCCAGTTTTATTAACACAGGGTGCTGTGGAGCCTCTTTGTCACTGTAGCATCCTCCTAGCTAGGTTGCTATAGTTGGGGCAAATTTCGTTTTTGGTTCTCCTGTAAAAGAAGGAGCAGTGTTCAATTTATTTTGACTGTTCTAGGTTCTGCTGGTGCAAGTTCAACTACTTCCCTTTGCATTCCAGTGGGTTCTGGAATATGGTGGGAGGGAGAGGCATACCCTGGGCTCAATATTCATGCAGCCCCAGCCAATCCCTTGTTGAAGGAGTGACCATCAGGAGGCTATATATAGATAGCCTGGGCCCTAGAACAGCAGGACCTTTTTTCTGTGGGAGATGACCCAGCTTGAGGGCTGAGACCCTCTGGACTGCTAGCTGCAGATTAGAAGAAATCCACCTGGGTCCCAGCTTGATTTTGGGGACCTACATCCAGAGTCCCTGTAAGCAATGCATGAAGTCAAGAGGATCTAACATGGAGGCACCCAGTACAATGGCTGGCTGGTACTACAAGAGAACATGAAAGTACCCAGGGAACTGTGAGTAAAAGCCTTAGGGTCCTACAGACTGTCCTTGTCACCTTTGGGAGAGCTCACTTCTATTGCAGACTCAGGTTACACCTTCACAAAGGGGTCCCCTGAGTTGTACTTCACCAGAGACAAGATACAAGAGGATGGTTGTGCCCTAAAGGGGTTTGAGGTGTCCTTCATTACATTTCTGTTAGTTTGGAGAATCTCAAGGCTCACCCACACCCAGACTTGTATAAAGTACTCGAAATTTCTACTTGAGTAAAAGTACAAGTGCTCGATCAAAAAGTGACTTAAGTAGAAGTGGAAGTGCTCACAGAAAAAGTTACTTAAGTGGAAGTACTAAAGTATTCAACATTTTTTTTACTTAAGTATCGCAAGTAGTTTTTTAAAAAAAAAATTGCTACTTAAGTACTAAAAGTAAAAAGTACAAGTAGTTTTGAAAAAAAAATTCTACTCAAGTACTGAAAGTAGAAGTACAAGTACTGTGTTATGTAGTTATTAAAGAAAGAAGTCAAAAGTTTGAACATCATATTGTTTTTTATTCTTTCAAATGCAGCTTTTATTTATGCATACAGTAGCATTTATTTTCATATGCGCTGATAATACACATGTTTTGAGCTTCATGAAACCTGCCATCTACTGTTCTGGCAGTGGTATTTTTATAATAGTAACGAGTAACTATGCAGCACAAAAAAAAAATATTGGAGTAGAAGTATCGAAATCATCGAAAAAATGTAGTGAAGTAAAAGTAGAAGTAGGAGAAAAAAATTCTACTCTAGGAAAGTACAGATACCGCATTTCGGTACTTAAGTACAGTACTTACATAGTTACATAGTTACATAGTAGGTGAGGTTGAATAAAGACAATAGTCCATCCAGTTCAACCTGTGTAGGTGTGTGTGGCTGTAATCATCTCACATACCCCTGAATGTTCTGATCCTTGAGATGTAAGTCTAAGAGTCTTTTGAAAGCCACCATACTACCCGCAGAAACCACCTCTTGTGGTAGAGAATTCCACAATCTTGTAGCCCTAACAGTAAAGAACCCCCCACGTTGCCTGAGGTTAAAACGCTTCTCCTCTAATCGCATTGTATGCCCTCGAGTCCTCATGCAATCCCTTCGAATGAACAGCTTTTTTTCTAAGCTGGGATCCCCATTAAGATATTTATAAATTGCTATCATGTCCCCCCTCAGACGTCTCTTCTCCAGGGAGAATAAATCGAGCGATTGTAGACGCTCTTCATAGTCAAGGTCCTCCAATCCCCTAATTAGTTTAGTTGCCCTTCTCTGGACTCTCTCCAGCTCCAACACATCCCTCCTGAGGACTGGCGACCAGAACTGGACAGAATACTCCAGATGCGGTCGGACCAGAGTTTTATAAAGTGGAAGGATTATAGTCTTATCTCTGGAATACATCCCTTTCTTTATGCATGCCAATATTCTGCTGGCTTTGGCAGCTGCCGCTTGACATTGCATGCTGTTGCCTAATCTATCATCAACCAAGACTCCCAGATCCTTCTCCATTTTTGATTCCCCCAAGGGTTCCCCTCCTAACGTGTATTGTGTTTTTATGTTTTTAGTCCCCAAGTGCAAAACCTTACACTTCTCCACGTTAAACCTCATTTGCCATGTCGTTGCCCACTCTGTAATTTTGTCCAGGTCATTCTGTAGGATATCTGCTTCATGCTGTGCAGTTATTGCTCTGGCCAATTTTGTGTCATCTGCAAAAACTGATATCGAACTACTGATCCCGACCTCAATGTTGTTTATGAATAAATTGAACAAGGTTGGTCCCAGGACTGAGCCCTGGGGCACCCCGCTTACTACCTTAGACCCGTCTGAGTATGCGCTGTTTATTACCACTCTTTGGACACGCCCTTTAAGCCAATTCCGTATCCAAGAGCAAACCCTGCTGTCGATACCTGCAGATCTTATTTTATAAATTAAGCGCTTGTGGGGAACTGTATCAAACGCCTTAGCGAAATCCAAGTACACCACATCCACTGGTCTGCCCCTATCTAGCTCACAGCTCACCTCCTCGTAAAATGTTAATAGATTGGTTTGACAAGAACGCCCATTTGTAAACCCGTGCTGATTACTGCTGATGATGTTGTTGTCTTTAGCAAACTCTACGATATAGTCCCTTATCATCCCCTCCAGAAGTTTACATACTATTGATGTCAAACTGACAGGCCTATAATTTCCCGGGATATGCCTCTGGCCCTTTTTGAATATCGGAATCACGTTAGCTTTCTTCCAATCCCCTGGTACATCTCCTGTCCTAATACTGTCAGCAAAGATCAGGAACAGTGGTCTGGATATAACCTTACTGAGTTCCTTGAGTACTCTCGGATGTACGCCATCCGGGCCTGGTGATTTGTTTGTGTTGAGTTTATCCAGCCTTTCCCTGATTTCACCCTCTGTTAGCCATAGTGGCAAGTCCTGTGTATTACTACTAACCATACAGTCATGGTCAGTGTACCCCTCCTTTTCCTGCGTAAAGACTGACGAGAAAAAAGCATTCAGCACGGTTGCTTTTTCAGTGTCCTCTGTAACCATCCTCCCATCATCGTTAATTATGTGTGCAATATGCTCTGCCCTAGTTTTTTTGCTGTTGATATATTTAAAGAATTTCTTTGGGTTTTTTTTACTATCCTCCGCTATTTGTCTCTCAAAGTTGATTTTAGCCATCTTGATTTCTTGTTTACTTTTCTTATTTGCCTCCTTGTATTGCTCGAAAGCCGATACTGTGCCCTCTGATTTATACTTCTTGAAGGCCAATTTTTTTCCCCTAATAAGTTTTTTGACGCTACGGTTTAGCCAGCCAGGTTTGGCTTTGTCTCTTCTAAATTTATTTCCCATAGGAATGCACTGCAAGATGCCTTTGCCTAATATGTTCCTAAAGCATTCCCATTTTTCCTCTGTGGTCAGGGATCCCAGGGTTTGGTCCCAGTTTACCCTTTCCATCATTGAGTACAATTTTGGAAAGTTTGCCCTTCTGAAGTTTAGGGTTCTTATGTTCCCCACTTGCCTTGTTATATTGTTATTTATACTAAATGTGATCATCCTGTGATCGCTAGAGCCCAGATTGTCCTGGACTCCTACCTGCGAGATTAGGTCTGGGTCATTAGTGATCAATAGATCCAGGACTGCATTTTCTCTAGTCGGAGAATCCACCAACTGTGACATGTAATTATCCAGTAAGGTTTCTGTGAATAAGCGGGCCTTCTGTGAGTGTGCAGTCCCCTCGTCCCAGTCAATGTCGGGATAATTGAAGTCCCCCAATATGACGACTGATCCCAATTTTGCCACTTTACTCATTAGTGCTAAGAATTCCAGCTCTACCTCCTCCCCTTGGTTAGGTGGCCTATAGCAAACCCCCACAATTACTTTCCCCTTTTCTCCTTCCCTATGGAGTTCAACTTAAGTAGTTCTACTTCGTTACTATACATCTCTGCCCACACCCTACCCAAGTTATACCAGCAAATAAACCACAAAAAGACATGCACTGCCTGTTTTCTGACTTAAGTAACTGTGAACTACTGTATGCCCAACTGCCATATGCGTCGTAGGAAATCAAACCTGGCATGATACAGCCAGCTCAGTCTGGGGTCTGTGCTACATCACCAAAGGGTGACAGGTAACTCAAACGTGGAACTAAAGGTGCTTTTCCACTGCATGGAACCGAACGGTTCGGCTCGCTTTTGCGCTTTTCCACTGCATGGTACCGCATTGGTACGGTGTTGGAACGGTTCGGTACGGTACGGCGGCGCTTTTCCACTACATGGACCCCACGGTACGGCTCTCTTAAACAGCACCACCTCGGTTGTGGTTCCAAGAGGGCCGTACCGATATCATATCCCACAATCCTTTGCATGCAGCCTTGACTGTTTGTCACTACTAGCCACTGATTGGTCAGAGAATTGTTGTTATCACACCCACTTACTACTTTAGTGGAAAAGCAAACTGTACCGAACTGTTCCAACACCGTACCATGCGGTACCATGCAGTGGAAAACCAAACCGAGCCAAGCAGGGCCGAGTGGAGCCAAGCCGGTACTTGCAGTGGAAAAGTGCCATGGATGTGAGATAAAATCAAGAAGCAAAATCAGAGTCAGACAGACTGGAGGTCAAGATAGGAGCAGGCAAATGAGACCCCAAAACAGACAGGAGGTCAGAGCAGGTGGAAGGCAAATATAATCCAAAACAGCCAGAAGGTCAGAGCAGGCAGAAGTGGAATCCATGAGTTATTCCAATCATAGACAAAAAGCAATCCAAAGCAAACAAATAGGGAGCAAACACATTTGATCAAGAAGAGGCCGAGTGTACTAAAGTCCATGTAAGCCCCTCCGGGTTTTGAGCAGGTGTGCACTCCAGTGTGACCTATGCTACAGTGCTGAGTAACAACCAACTGGTGTCAAGGCTCAAGGCTGATCAATTCACAAAACTCATGACCATAGACGCACAAATGCTAGATGCATAGAAAGTGAGCATTAGAGGAAACCTACACACTTATGGGGTAAATTGCAACATTCCTGATCGGTGGGCCTCTTTTTGGCTCAATACAGTGAAAAGAGACCTTGCAGCATGCTTCTTGCTGTACTTTCTGGAAAATGCATGCAAAATGTTGCATAAAGCAGTAGAGTATTGGCGGTGGTTTGTGGAAGAATGACAAGGAAAGCTGTATCTAATGGCAAAAAATGGCCATAACAATGTGGGAACTCCTTTTCAAACACCTCATCCAACATTTCCAAAGATGGGTCTCATAATCGACATGCTTTCCTTCACCATGAACAGGACAGAGAAAGCTTGCACACCAATGATATCACTCTTTTTCACCGAAGTGGAAATCTTGACTAAGCCCATTAGAATGAAAGGCATTGTGGAGGGCAGTTCCAAGGAGGAAACCTGCAGCATGTGCTGTGTATTGAATCTGGTGAAATCGACTGACATCATTATTGTCTTTTTTTTTCCTCATTGAAACAACGAGGCGGGCTCCTTGGCTGACATGCTGAGGAGAGGATGAGGAGGATGGGATCATGGATTTGCAAGGACCTAACTAGGCCTCAGCTTGTTACACCTCCACTAGAGCCCCTCCAGATTGGTATGGATAGGACATCACTAGATCTTGGGTTTGTCAACTCTTTTCTTTAGTGCCTCTCCCATGCAAAGGCAGATTACGGATCGAAATCTTTTTCTCTTGGAGCTTCTCTGGGAGCATCTGGTTCCCAACAAACGTCAGGTCAACCATAATCAGGTTCTCTGGTCCTCACTACTCTTCCAGTAGTCTCAACCATTTCTTCACTAGGGATGATCGAATGGTTCGGGTTGACCATCGGTTCGACCCGAACATTGGGTGTTCGAAATTCGGCCGAATTCCGAACTTTTTGCTGAAAAAGTTCGGAATTCGGCAACCAGAACCGACCAAAATGCAATGGGACAGGAAATGGGCTTTAAAAGCCCCTGATTGGACCAGAACCATCAGTAAAAGCCAATTGAGGGGGCAGAAGAATGCTAGGAATGTGATTGGGGTCCAAAGACCCCAAAAAAATGCCCAAAAAAACGCCTGCACCAAAAAAAAACGCCCAGGTGTGTTATTGCAGGCGTTTTTTTGGGGCATTTTTTTGGGGTCTTTGGAGGCAGGCAAAACATCTGAACTTCTGTATAGGGGTATATATACACACACACTTATATGTATTTATACACATATAGGTGTGAAAGGAGAGAAGCCATATGGGTGTTAATTATTTCATTAGCGCAAGTATAGTGTTCTGTTACTTTTACACCTATATATGTGTATATATACATATAAGTGTGTGTGTATATATACCCCTACACAGAAGTTCTGATGTTATGCCTGCCTCCAATAACCCCCAAAAAATGCCCAAAAAAACGCTTGCTACAAAACCGGCAAGGTGTGAAAATAGCGGAGCCATATCCCTGTTCTATAAGTGACCTAAGAGAAACAATCTTTTTTTTTTTCTGGTTCTGGACATGCTACAGAGCTGAAATATCACAGGTACACCTTTTAGACCCCCCAGACACCAAATCCAAAGAAATCTCTTTTTTTTTTCAATAATTTTTTCAATAATTGGCTCTCTATCAAAAATGACAATTTTTAAGAACTTTTTTTGGTGTGATTAATAGTCTCTGGGGCATGACCCAGAACCCTAGGCCCTTTTTAAGGGCATTTATTGGGTTTTAGGGCTTCAAAATGGGGTTTTTTGATTACCGAAGTTCGGGTCCCATTGATTTCAATGGGGTTCTGAAATCCGGGCCGAACTTTCGGGAAGTTCGGGTGTTCTGGTCGAACCAAGCTTTTGAAAAGTTCGATCATCCCTATTCTTCACTCTCATCTTTCTGTAGTCTGTGTCAATTACTTTCCTTTCGAAAGTATTTGCATCACCTTAAGACTAGGTGTTTTTTAAGATGTGTTACGAATGCACACAACATTCTTTACTAGCATGCTATTCCACACAGAATGGACAACAGAAACCATTCTTTTCAAGTATAGGTCTCCCATAAAGGTGGAAGTCTTCACAATAACACTTCCATCCAGGCCAGTGGTCTCCAAACTGTGGCCCGGGGACGGAGGTGGCCCATTTGCATGCCTGTACTGAATACAGCCTTTGGGACACTATTCCTCCAAATGGCACCAATGATGGGTGATATGGCTGATGATAAGGCAGTACAGACTGCCTTCCTGTACCAGACCCGTGTCCTATTATTTCAAAAGGGGGGTCCAGGCACTTGCCGAGCAGGGGAACCAGCTGTTTCTGCCTTATTGCTGATCCTCTTGTTTCTCCCCCTGCAGCCCAACCAACAACTCCACCCAATGCCTGAACAAGGTCATCTAGAGCCGAAGGGGAACATGCCAAACTGTTCCCCCAGCATACCCCTCTGAAGATGTATGAGCATTATGTGTCAGCAAAAATCTCTCCACAAAAACACAGAACACTAATCTGCCTGCTTTCCCCCTAAGCATTATTTCCCCTTCCTCCCAGAGTACAAATCTGCCCCCCTGCTAAAATCCCCCTTCTCAGAACAAATCTTTGCCCCCCCCCCCCCCAAAAAAAAAAAATCACCCCTCTTAGCACAAATCCTCTACCCCTAAAATTTCCCTTCCTAGTATACATTCTCTCCCCCCCCCCACTTTAAATCTGCCCCTCCCAGCACATCCCCCCATCTAGCACATGAATCTTCTTCCCCCAATCTCCCTCCCAACACAAATATCCCTAAATAAACACTGTTAGCACCCCCCGTCTAGAACCATATTTACCCCCTGCAGCCCCCCAAATTCCCCCTTCTAACACAAATCCCTTCCCCCCAATCTACTTGTGGTGCCCCGCCTCACATAATACCACAATGCCCAGGGCAGCCGCCATTCCTGCCCACCCCTTGTCCCGGCCCTGATTCCACCTTCCACATCCACGTCTACAAGGTACTAAGCCACACCATGCCATGCACAATGATATGGTCTGTCTTGACCAGAGAAACCCACCAATCACAGGGAGGGGAGGGCTAATAGAAAACGTCTTTGACAACATCTCCTTAAATGTTAATTTAGAAAAATTCTATCAAAGTATGTATTCTTAACTCAAAAAAAGTCCCTTCTATAGCTTTCAGCCTTCTCCAAATCTCTTCTTTTTTTTTTTTTGCTGTTGCGATCTGACTTCCTGTTAGAGGGTGGCTCCGTTCCTTCTCAGCGGTCCCATTTGCTTGCTCCCAATATAAACTATGGACTGTGAACTATGGGATTTGTAGTGTGCACATTGCTGACAAAACATTTCATTGAGAATGAGCCAGAGGCATAACTAGAACCTTCAGGGCCCCGGTGCAAGAAACCATGAAGGGCCTCCCGGACCCCTGGCCGGGGCCCTTCCCTTCAAGCCTGGGGCTCTTCCTACTGATCCTGGGGCCCTTTACTCTCGTTGTGGGGTCCTTTATTACGGTCCCGCAGCGGGACCCTTTCACAAGTTCTGCAGTGGGCCCCCTTCCTGCCATCTTGGGGCCTCCCCACAGTGGTGGAATGCCAGGGCCTGGTCACAAGTGTGACCTTTGGGATCCTGGAAGTTCACCCACTGGTGTCAGTAGTTTTTATTTTTTGGTATTTTAATTTTATTATTTTGTATCATTTTATTTAGGGATGCACCGAATGTTCGGCGGCCGAACATTATTCGGCCGAAAATAGAAAAAATAGCACTTTCGGTGTTCGGCCGAATAAGTCAAAAGGCCGAATAATTTTGTGCCGAACAATGTCAGCGGCGGTCACTAAATGGCGGCCCGCGCGATGCTTCTGTATGGTATGTGGAGCACATTTGGGGGAGAATACGGTAGCTGCACAAGCATTAGTGTGCAGACTGCCATATGTTGTTGCCACTTGCCATGCTCATTAGAGTGCCCTATAAAGTGCCCCTTAAAAAAAAAAAGAAAAAAAATGTGCCCAACAGAGTGCTCCCTTGACATAAAATGTGGCCATCAGCGTGCCCCTTATTTTATGCTAAGGGACATGCTGATGAGCATATTTTATGTTAAGGGGCACTCTGATGGGCATATTTTATGTTAAGGGCACGCTAATGGGCATATTTTATGTTAAGAGCAACGCTGATTTAAATGTTTTGTTTTGCCCATCAGCGTGCCCCCTAACATAAAATGTGCCCATCAGCGTGCCCCCTAAAAATTGGCAAAATAAATGGAAAAAATGCGAAACACCGCGTTCGGTATTCGGCCTTCGGCCAAGCATTTCATTATTATTCGGCTTCGGCTTCGGCCAAGAATTTCATTTCGGTGCATCCCTAATTTTATTTTATTTTTTTACAATGTCACTGACTATGACTCTGTCCATTCAGAAAAGGAAGGAGCTGGTAAATTACATATTTACTGACCCCTTCCTGGTTCTCTATTGTGACACATCCCCTTCAGCAGCCAGTAGGAGAGGGGAGGGAGCACAGTGGGGGGAGGGGGGGGACCAGGGGAGCACATGGGGGCCCAGAGACAGCAGAACACAAGTGAACTGCATAGGAGGAGTGGCGGGGGCAGCATACAGAGGGACCAATCTCCTCCATTTTCCTCCTGCAGCTACAGGAGGAAAAAGGAGGACAGGGATTTCTCTACACGCTGCCCCCGCTGCCCCTCCTATCCAGGTGTACAGGAGAGCCACACAGGCCCCCTGGAGCATGGGGCCCGGTTGCAACTGCAACCCCTGCAACCCCTGTAGTTATGCCTCTGGAATGAGCTAATTTTTGAAAAACTCATATCTTGCCTGCCATGGCATCTGAGATGCAGACCAGACAGATAGGTGGATAGGATGGAGTTCCCCTTTAAGGCTGGAAAAAAAATGTGCCGGCAAAATCGATCGAGCCTGGCGCTGGATGTAAACAGGCATAATTGAGCATTTATAAGAACAAAAATGACATCGTCTGAGGAGAGAATGCTCACAAAATGACAGATTCAGTGGTCTCATTTGCATGTCATTACCCACGATCCCTCACGGGCTCTGCTCAAAGGCACAGTAATAGGACTGGGAATAGAAGTTTGAGAAAGTGGCGCAGACCGAGCATGAGCGCGACTGTAATTACCGTTTCGAGGGCCCTCCAGCCTGGAAAGTAATAAGTGATTGTAAACGGCTGCTCGCGGGATGAGGAAGGGAACCAGAGGTATGTCAAGTGTGTAGACGATAGGAGCAATTTGAATTTTTTATCTCTGCGCGGACCACTTCATAAGAAACTCATTAGCACTTGACAGAGGACAGGAGACCTATTCAGCGACTCGTACAATGGTGACGAGACGACAGTTGACATATAGTTTATGCCCAGGTGACGGGAAGTGGCTGCAAGATGAGCAAATCAACTAAATTAACATACAGTATCTGAGACTTGGTGGTGTGGTTACTATACCGGGCCTGGGGCATTTGTAAGGATACGGCGACTAAGGCGATCTTCCTAGTCCTCAACAATCACATACAGTATCTCACAAAAGTCAGTACACCCCTCACATTTGTTGTAAATATTTTATTCTATCTTTTCATGTGACAACACTGAAGAAATGACACTTTGCTACAATGTAAAGTAGTGAGTGTACAGCTTGTATAACAGTGTAAATTTGCAGTCCCCTCAAAATAACTCAACACACAGCCATTAATGTCTAAACCGCTGGCAACAAAAGTGAGTGCTGAAGGCTTCCCTGTTCCATGGTATGCTGTGGCTCGTCTGTCCGGGGGCTGTGACGTCACTTTCTTGATGCTGTGCTGCAGACATAACGGCGACGCGTTACGGAGCGTGCGCTCCTTCTTCAGGCCATCCCCAAGTTCCTCCACCCCAAACTCTCTCATTTTTTAGAAGTGTGTCTATGGGAATGTTTGACTGTTCTTCCAGAAACGCATTTGTGAGGTCAGGCTCGCAGTCTCCGCTCTAATTCATCTCATGCTATCAGGTTGAGATCAGGACTCTGTGCAGGCCAGTCAAGTTCCTCCACCCCAAACTCACTCATCCATGTCTTTATGGACCTTGCTTTACGCACTGGTTCAAATCATTTGGTGGAGGGGGGATTATGGTGTGGGGTTGTTTTTCCGGAGTTGGGCTTGGCCTCTTAGTTCCAGTGAACGGAACTCTTAGGCCCCTTTCACACATGCTGTCCATTTGTCCATTTTTTATCCATCCGTTGACGGATGAAAAACAGACATCAATGTATCTCTATGGAAAAACAGATGTAATTGGATGATCAGACACAAGTCCATATAGTTCAATCAATAGAAGAAAAAAAAAAAATATATATATATATATATATATACATATATATATATATACACACATATATTTATATATATATATATATATATATATATATACTTTATATATTGTATATACACATACATGTAAATACACATATACACACACATACTGTATATACACATGTACAGGTGCATCTCATAAAATTGGAATATCATCAAAAAGTTGATTTATTTCAGTAATTCAATTCAAAAAGTGAAACTGATATATTTTATATAGAAGTGTTACACACAGAGTGAAATATTTCAAGCATTTCTTTCTGTTTATTTTGATGAATATGGCTTACAGCTAGTGACACCCCAAAATTCAGTATCTCAGAAAATTAGAATATTACATAAGACCAATAAAAAAGAAAAGGATTTCTGTAGACTAAAGTAAAGAAAAGGAAGCCTGTAGACTTTACCTTACACATTAATCTTGACACAGATAAGCCCCCTGCTGCAGCGCCTCACCCAGGGCCATCTTTAACACAGGGCAAAAGGGGCAGCTGCCCTGGGCCCAGTCATTGTTGTGGGGCCCAAAGCAGCTGCCCCTTGAGCCCACACTGCCTGCAAATAGTTAATAAGTGGTTTTGGGAGGGCCCAAGCAAATATTTGCCCAGGGTCCAATCAATATTAAAGACGGTCCTCGCCTCACCTAATGTCCTGCTACAAAGTTGGAATCTGATCACTGGGGGGGGGGGGGGGACTGAGGAAATGCTTCCTCCTGCCTGCAGCAGACCGATGATATCATCTCAGCTTAGTCACTGACCGGAGCTGTACACAGTAACAGGCCAGGAATTATTCCTGCAGACAGGGCCGCGTTTTGGGAATGCTGGCAAAACTGCCACCATACCAGCGGATGACAAATATTCCGACTCCCCAAACAGAATGTTTCCCGAACTTCCCCGCACAGAGACACTAAACTTCGCTGACTGTTCTACCTCAGCAATAAAGGAACACTTTGCTCAGCAGAGGATGACGTGAATAAATTGAGTTTTTTAGGATTAAACAAAATAATTTGCCTGATTTTACTGCTCGCTAATTATTGTATCACTTCAAAAGGTGTTTCCGCCATATGGTGAGTGATTGATTTCCAGCGGGATGAGACGGAATCTGTTGTGATATTTTCTGATAGCAGAATAGAAATGCAATCCTGTGACTCATCCTGTGTTTCATCTCCTCTTATCTGAGCGATGGCGGCGACAAGCTCCGCGTACAGGCCGTTCCAGCAATCTGCAGTAAGCTGCTTACATTGGAACTTTAGGCAACGCGGAAAGTCTGGCGGGTGATCTGCTAACATTTAGAAAACAAGTAGGACAGTTCTGTCTATTTACTTATAGTTTAATTGTGCATTCCTATTAGGTGTGTCTGTATATTTCTTAGATTTATTAGGATTTTATGGGAATGGGTTTGCTGCATCCTGTTACATGACTCTTCTGTACAATCTGCCAAGGCTGCAATAAACTCTGAGACACTGAGAATATTGGCTGCATTGGGGTGATAGATAGATAGATAGATAGATAGATAGATAGATAGATAGATAGATAGATAGATAGATAGATAGACAGACAGACAGACAGACAGACAGACAGACAGACAGACAGACAGACAGACAGACAGATAGACAGATAGACAGATAGACAGATAGACAGATAGACAGATAGACAGATAGACAGATAGATAGATAGATAGATAGATAGATAGACAGATAGACAGATAGATAGATAGATAGATAGATAGATAGATAGATAGATAGATAGATAGATAGATAGATAGATAGACAGACAGACAGACAGATAGACAGATAGATAGACAGACAGACAGACAGATAGACAGATAGATAGATAGTGTAGAGAGGCGACCCCGGGTCACTGGGATTGCACACCTGTGGGCTGGGTTCATATTATTCCCAAGATTAGCTCCCAGTTGGAGACAGCTACACCCGGGCAGACAGGAGGTCTGGCCCCAGGAGTCAGGAGGGCTCCCACCATCCCTGAGAGAGAGAGGCTGCAGGTGGCAGCCAGAGCACGGGTGTCTGAAAGAGACAGGTGACGGCCTAAGGACTAAAGCCCCGTACACACGTACCGATCGTCGGCCGAACGATCGGCCGTCTTTTGTCCCCGGGCTGTCGTGTCCGCTGAAAAGTGCAAAAGACTGCACACTAATTTTGTCCGCCAACAACAGCCGACTGCAGAAGTGATGTCATGTGATGGTTAACTTTCCGTGTCTTTTTTCTTTTCTGAGCATGCCCAGTCTTGCAAATCTGCTGTCTGTCACCCGAAATCTGTACTGACTGGCGAACAATCGGCCGTTCTGGTGTCGGCATACAAAAATTTTAATGCTTGCACGTTCTGTTCGGCCGAAAGTGCACTGTCGGCTGTCGGAAGCATCATACTAACAAGCCGAAAATCGGCCGATCGGTCGTCGGCCGAATCTTTTCGGCCGACAATCTGCACGTGTGTACGGGCCTTAAGGCCAGAGTGAAGCTGCCAGAGTTCATGGTCTGGGGACCAACGAAAAGAGCAGAGGTACTGCTACTGAGAAATGGAGTGAGAGCTTGAGAGCCAGGTGGGCTAGCATTTTTGGTTTCTATATTTTGACTGGAGAAGAACCCCTGCATGGGAAACCTATGTTATTTTTTCTGCTTGAAGAACTTTCCTTTAATACACATGGGCGAGGAAAGCCCTGAAAAGAAAGAAAAAGCGAGTGGTGGTGTCCTTTAAACGCTCTACACTTGATGCAAATCTCACAATAGATAGATAGATAGATAAATAGATAGATAGATAGATAGATAGATAGATAGATAGATAGATAGATAGATAGATAGATAGATAGATAGATAGATAGATAGATAGATAGATAGATAGATAGATAGATAGATAGATAGATAGATTTTATTACCAAAAGTATTGGGACACCTGCCTTTACCTGAAAATTAATTTTAATGTAATTCCAGTCTCAGTCCATAGGGTCCAGTATTGAGTTGGCCCACCCTTTGCAGCTATAACAGCTTCAACTCTTCTGGGAAGGCCGTCCACAAGGTTTAGGAGTGTGTCTATGGGAATGTTTGACCATTCTTCCAGAAACCCATTTGTGCGGTCAGGCTCGCAGTCTCCGCTCCAATTCATCCCGGAGGTGTTCTATCGGGTTGAGGTCAGGACTATGAGTGCAGGTGCAGGCCAGTCAAGTTCCTCCACCACAAACTTGCTCATCCATGTCTTTATGGACCTTTGCTACAGAAGAGTTGAAGCTGTTATAGCTGCAAACAGGGCCGCTGATAGGGGGGGACCACCAGCCCTCTTGTAGGGGGCCCGAGCACACAAGGGGGCCCATACAGAGAGGGGGATTAGTGATGGACAACAAATACAGAAATCTTCCTCCAGCACCTGAATCTGATCTGTCCCTCTCCCTGGCTCTAATGTTACCTCTGCTCAGGAGTTTATTTGTAAATTGTAACTTTGTTTCTCTTTCTCTGTCTCTCTGATCACTGAGCTCCAACTGCCCAGCCTGTATATTTTTCTCATCTCATCTTCTTTTTTATTTAACATAGTTTTTTTTTTTAGATTTAGCAGGAATTATGCGAGTTATGTTATATTTGTGTCTGATAATAGTAATTTTGTTGTAATTTTAGCTAAATATATCTTTAATATTTTCTTGGGGGGCCCTGCCAGGTAGTCTGTATGGGACCCCGCGAATTCTAACAGCAGCCCTGGCTGCAAAGGATGGGCCAACTCAATATTAAACCCTACGAACTAAGACTGGGATGCCATTAAAGTCCACGTGCATGTAAAGGCAGGTGTCCCAAAACTTTTGACAATATAGTGTATTGTTGCAACAGGTATTCCCTCCTCAGGCCTGGTGCGCACCAGTGCACAAAGCAAGGTCCATAAAGACATGGATGAGTGAGTTTGGGGTGGTGGAACTTGACTGGCCTGCACAGAGTCTCAACCTCAACCCAATAGAATGCCTTTGGCATGAATTAGAGCGGAGACTGCGAACCAGGCCTTCAACATCCGTGCCTAAACCTTTCAAATGTGCAGAGATGTATAGTAACTAAGTAGAACTACTTCACTACTGTACTTAAGTACGGAAAGGCGGTATCTGTACTTTCCTAGAGTAGAATTTTTTTCTCCTACTTCCACTTTTACTTCACTACATTTTTTCGATGATTTCAATACTTCTACTCCAATATTTTTTTTTTGTGCTGCATAGTTACTCGTTACAATTATAAAAATTACCACTGACAGAACAGTAGATGGCAGGTTTCATGAAGCTCAAAACATGTGTATTATCAGTGCATACGAAAATAAATGCTACTGTATGTATAAATAAAATCTGCATTTGAAATAATAAAAAACAATATGATGTTCAAACTTTTGACTTCTTTCTTTAATAACTACATAACACAGAACTTGTACTTTTACTTTCAGTACTTGAGTAGCAATTTTTTTTTTTCAAAACTACTGGTACTTTTACTTTCAGTACTTGAGTAGCAAAATGTTTAACCACTTTACCACCGGAGGATTTTGCTGCTAAAAGACCAGGGGGTATTTTGCGATTCGGCACTGCGTTACTTTAACAGACAATTGCGTGGTCGTGCGACGCTGTACCTAAATGAATTTGACGTCCTTTTTTTCCCACAAACAGAGCTTTCTTTTGGTGGTATTTGATCACCTGTGCGATTTTTTGATCATGCGCTATAAACAAAAAAAAGCGTAAATTTTGCAAAAATAACAATATTTTTTCACATTTTTTTATATGAAATTCCCAAAAAAAAAAAAAATTAAAAATCAAAATTTTTTAACATTTTCGGCCAATTTGTTTTATGCTACCTATGTTTGGTAAAAAAAATCGCAAAAAGCGTATTTTGATTGGTTTGCGCAAAAGTTATCGCGTTTACTAACAAAGGGAAAGATTTTTGTCATTTTTGTTGTTTTTTTTTTAACGCGTAATGGCGGCGATCTGCGATTTTTTTGCGGTACTGCGACATTGTGGCGGACAGATCGGACCCTTGACTGACATTTTTGACACTTTTGGGGTTACCATTGACATTACTGCAGTAATCAGTGCTATACATATGCACTGTTACTGTAAAAATACACTGGTAGTGAAGGGGTTAACTTTATGTGAGAGGGAGGGGATATGTGTGTCCCTAGGGGCGTGATTCTTACTGTGATTGGCTGTGGCTTGAAGTGTAGGAACACTGATCAACGGTCCTACATAGTAGAACCGTGTGATCAGTGTTTCTACACCAGGGAGAATGACAGGCGGCTTGTTTACATAAGCCGCCTGACTTTCTCCCTCTCCCCCGACGATCGCCGAGTGACATCGGGTCCGCCGGTCACACGCGCGGGGGGGGGGTCCGTGACCGCTCGGGAGCGGGAGCGCGCCTCCGGCGGCGCGCGCTCGCTCCCCAGAGCCTCACAGGCTAGCGACGTAGCCCTACGTCACTCTGCCTGTGAGGGGCTGACTTCCGCAGTAAATATACTGTGAGCAGTCAGCAAGTGGTTAAAAAAACTACTTGCAATACTTAAGTACAAAAAATGTTGAATACTTTAGTACTTCTACTCAAGTCACTTTTTGATCGAGCACTTGTACTTTTACTCAAGTATGGGTTTCGAGTACTTTATACAACTCTGCAAATGCGCTTCTAGAAGAATGGTCAACCATTCCCATAGACACACTCCTAAACCTTGTGGACGGCCTTCCCAGAAGAGTTGAAGCTGTTATAGCTGTAAAGGGTGGGCCAACTCCATATTGAACCCTATGGACTAAGACTGGGATGCCATTAAAGTTCATGTGTGTGTAAAGGCAGGCGTCCCAATACTTTTGACAATATAGTGTATTGTTGCAACAGGTATCCCCTCCGCAGGCCTGGTGTCTCGGAGAGCGGGGTGCATGGGCTCCGAGGACAGGGGACCCGGACAGTGGCTCCTTCAACGGTAAACGCTACATAAAAGTTTTGGCCAAACCCCAACTTTTCGGAAGTTCCTGCCTCTCAACTGGATGAGTGGATTATTTTCACCCTTGTTTTAAATGTCAGTAAACAAGAGAAGATATATTGCCTTGAACAAATTTCTAAAAGGCCAAAAACGTTTTGAGGACGCAAACAAAGATGTAATTTCTGCTTTATATAAGCCCCATAGGCTGACGGTGTAGGAAATAAAGTATTTCGAAAATGGAAAGGTTTCTGCGGCTGGCTCAGCCTGGAGACCGGCTTTATAAATGTCCCTAAAGCATTAACCATTATATTATTTCATGGTGAAAAATGTAAGTTTTATAATATATGGAATTTTTTTCTAGCTGTAATTATCCCATCCTGCGTGATTTGCGTTGGCAGACGTCCCCATTTCTGTCTAAGGGACGAGCGGCATCAAGGTTATTTGCTCCTAGCGATCTGCCTGCTGCTTCGCGTTTGATGACTTACGCCAGCGAGAGGGAGAATGCCGCGGTGATAGACGCTCTCCTTAAATACTCCTCTTAGCATTATATCATCCAGGAGCCGATTTGGCACAATAGTCAGCTAAAAAATTATTACAGGTTTACATTTTACGAGTGCTGGAAGAACATAAAGTCCCAGACGCTGCATTAGAAGATCACACATCAAGCAGACTTTTTTTTTTTTTTTTTACGCCACTAATTTGGTTTGGTGCTGATGGCTGCGTCAGCTTCACTGAGAATCTGCTTCATGTCACTGGGACCATCAGATAGACAAGACTGGGGGGGGGGGGGGGGGATGATTACCTTGTCTCATTTCTGTTAACATCCTTCATTCACATTCTACTCCTCTCCTGAAATACTCTGCACTGCTGGAGGACTCTGCTCCTTCCTCTATAACTCTCCTCTCCTGAAATACTCTGCTCTGCTGGAGGACTCTGCTCCTTCCTCTATAACTCTCCTCTCCTGAAATACTCTGCTCTGCTGGAGGACTCTGCTCCTTCCTCTAACTTTCCTCTCCTGAAATACTCTGCACTGCTGGAGGACTCTGCTCCTCCTTCTATAACTCTCCTCTCCTGAAATACTCTGCACTGCTGGAGGACTCTGCTCCTCCTTCTATAACTCTCCTCTCCTGAAATACTCTGCTCTGCTGGAGGACTCTGCTCCTTCCTCTATAACTCTCCTCTCCTGAAATACTCTGCTCTGCTGGAGGACTCTGCTCCTTCCTCTATAACTCTCCTCTCCTGAAATACTCTGCTCTGCTGGAGGACTCTGCTCCTTCCTCTATAACTCTCCTCTCCTGAAATACTCTGCACTGCTGGTGGACTCTGCTCCTTCCTATATAACTCTCCTCTCCTGAAATACTCTGCACTGCTGGAGGACTCTGGTCCTTCCTCTATAACTCTCCTCTCCTGAAATACTCTGCACTGCTGGAGGACTCCGCTCCTTCCTCTATAACTCTCCTCTCCTGAAATACTCTGCACTGCTGGAGGACTCTGCTCCTCCTTCTATAACTCTCCTCTCCTGAAATACTCTGCACTGCTGGAGGACTCTGCTCCTTCCTCTAACTTTCCTCTCCTGAAATACTCTGCACTGCTGGAGGACTCTGCTCCTCCTTCTATAACTCTCCTCTCCTGAAATACTCTGCTCTGCTGGAGGACTCTGCTCCTTCCTCTATAATTCTCCTCTCCTGAAATATTCTGCTCTGCTGGAGGACTCTGCTCCTCCTTCTATAACTCTCCTCTCCTGAAATACTCTGCTCTGCTGGAGGACTCTGCTCCTTCCTCTATAACTCTCCTCTCCTGAAATACTCTGCTCTGCTGGAGGACTCTGCTCCTTCCTCTATGACTCTCCTCTCCTGAAATACTCTGCATTGCTGGAGGACTCTGCTCCTTCCTCTATAACTCTCATCTCCTGAAATACTCTGCACTGCTGGAGGACTGTGCTCCTTCCTCTATAACTCTCCTCTCCTGAAATACTCTGCATTGCTGGAGGACTCTGCTCCTTCCTCTATAACTCTCCTCTCCTGAAATACTCTGCACTGCTGGAGGACTCTGCTCCTTCCTCTAACTAATCATGCAAAAAAACAAATGGCGTGGGATCCCCTCAGAAATATACACCAAGATTTTTTCAAACGTTTGGCGGACATCCAGTGAAGGGATCTTTGCTTGGTTCGCTCCTCACCAATGTTCACTAAAAATACTGAGCCCAATCTGGAGTCTAGGAACAATGCAAAGTCCAGCCTAGCGACCGGTAACAGAGTCCTACCTGGGGACCGGGAACCCCGTGAAGTCCCATTTCCTGTCTAGTGCACTAAATAAATGTTATTTTTCAATTTTTTTCCTTTTTTCAGATCCGATTCCGTGGAAACTCACAATCCTTATATTTGACAATTTAAAACACATTTATACCGAGAGGCTGCCAAGCTCTTTTCTCCTTCGCCGAGGTGCGGCTTTGGCTCGCTGTAACGGAACATTGGCGTTTCATTGAGACTGATTGCTGTACGCCGAGGTCAGAACACATTTCAGGCAGCAAACCCCCATGCTGTTCTATTGATATCCGAACAAGCGAAACCAACATTTTAATTAATGGAATACATAACACCAACCACCAATAAACTCTCTTTTAACGTTACTATTTTCAGCGGCTCCAATTACCGCCTTTTGTTTTGCAGGTTTTTTGTCGGGTTCTGGAAGCTTTTCTTTTAGCAATCATCGTCAACGTTCAGAGGAAAACAAAGGACCAAAAGGACCGTTTCCCCCCTTAACCACTTACGGACCGCCCGCCGCACTTGACTGCTGAGGTGCATATGCTCAGGAAAGACCGCTGTCCACATACTTAAACACCCCTTACCCCCCCAGTATAATAAACCACACTTACCAGTGGTGTATTTTGGTTTTGTGCTGCCCTAGGCAAGACTAAAATTGGGCGCCCTCCCCAAGTAAATTTTCCCCACTCCTTTTTACGGCTGTGCTGTATGGGGAATGTGTAGCTCCTCCGTTCAGCCTGCCCCTCCCCCTGTCACAAGGCTGTGTGTGTATTTCATTCTTACACAGCCCAGTGAGCAGCTTTCCTGTCATTGCCCCCCCTCCTCTGTCCCTGTCTTCGCCCCCCCCCTCTGTCCCTGTCATCGCCCTCTCTGTCCCTGTCATCACCCTCTCTATCCCTGTCACCCCCCTCTGTCCCTGTCACCCCTTTCAGTCCATGTCACCCCCCTTCTGTCCCTGTCACCCCCCCCTCTGTCCCTGTCACCCCCCTTCTGTCCCTGTCATCACCCCCCCTCTGTCCCTGTCACCCCCCCCCTGTCCCTGTCACCTCCTGTCTCTCCCTGTAACCCCCCTGTCCCTGTCACCTCCTGTCTCTCCCTGTTACCCCCTCTCACTCTCCCTGTTACCTCCCTCTGTCCCTGTCATCTTCCCTGTCTGTCCCTGTCACCTCCCTCTGTCCCTGTCACCCCCCCTGTCCCTGTCACCCCCTCTCTCTCTCCCTGTCACCCCCTCTCTTTCTCTCTGTGTCACCCCTTCCTTCTCTCTCTCCGTTGCACCCCCTCTCTCTCTCCCTGTCACCCCCTCTTTCTCTCTCTCCGTCACCCCCCCTCTCTCCCTCCCTGTCACCCCCCTCTCCCTTCCTGTCACCCCCCCTCTCTCCCTCCCTGTCAAGCCCCTCTCTCCCTCCCTGTCAAGCCCCTCTCTCCCTCTCTCCGTGTCACCCTCCTCTCTCCCTCTCTCCGTGTCACCTCCCTCTCTCCGTGTCACCCCCCTCTCTCCCTCTCTCCGTGTCAGCCCCCTTTGCCTCTCTGCGTGTCACCCCCTCTCTCTCTCTGTCACCCCCTCTCTCTGTCATCCCCCCTTGTCTCTGTCTGACAAAACCCCCTCTCTCTCTGTCACCCTCACTCTCTCCCTCCCTGTCACCCCCCTCTCTCCCTCCCTGTTACGCCCCCTCTCTCCGTGTCACCCTCCTCTCTCCGTGTCACCTCCCTCTCTCCGTATCACCCCCCTCTCTCCATGTCAGTCCCCTTTGCCTCTCTCCGTGTCACCCCCTCTCTCTCTCTCTGTCACCCCCTCTCTCTGTCAGCCCCCCTCCCCCTTGTCTCTCTCTGTCGAACCCTCTCTCTCTTGGTTGTTGTTGTTGTTAATATTTATTTTTGTAACTTAATTCTGAATAAAACATTTAACAGTGTAATTTTATGAGATATTTTACGAGGGCATGTTTAGGGGCGGAGCAGGGTAGGGTTTGGGTGGGGCAACAAGTGGCAAGTAACTCTTAAGGCCTGGCTAGTAGCTCAGGACTTGAAATTTTGAGCCCTGCACTGTATATATATATATATATATATATATATATATATATATATATATATATATATTGTATGTTGCAGTGCTATCTGAATAGTGATCCGCATTCGGGACGTTTTTAAGACAGGCGACGGCGTGACATGACAGGCGATGAGGAGGCGTTGTATTACCCCGTTACCACCTGCTTTAACCCTGTGATCCCCGCACTAGCATGTCACATTTACAAGGCAGGGCTTATAATTCTGATGCTTTGCTTGTGTACAGCCCCGGCTGCTCTGCAGCTAAAGAATGTAGTGGTTGCGAGGTTGTAAAAATTTGTGACTCAAATGGTGTGTTTTAACCCCTCCCCCCCCCAAACTCAAGTTTGAATGAGCCTTAAGTGGGCTTTAACACTTAACTTAGGTGGCATGTAGGGGTTAATTTATGAATTAATGGGTAACCATGGAGATGTATCCTAGTCCCCTTTCACTTGGGCACCAAAGATGGATCCCTGTGCACCCAGAATGGAATTGGATGCAACATCTGTGTCTGTTCCAATTCCATTCCTTTTTCCCCTATATGGTGAGGCCCATGTTAACCCAATGGGTTGCCGAAGGTAATTGGATGTGCATCTGTTTGCAAAATCAGACCTGGTCAGAAACGTATTACGTGGGGTCCAACACACCCACATGTAAATCATAAACATTTAAACATGAGATACATCTCAGTCCATTTTTGATCCATCTAATCACGGGACGGAAATGGACTAATATAGCACCCATGTGCAAGGAGCGTTAGAGGATAGAAATATGGAAGGTGATACTTTTTTTTAGTTTTAGATACAGTATTTCACAAAAGTGAGTACACCCCTCACATTTTTGTAAATATTTTATTATATACATGGTTCCAGTAATCCA